>NC_092114.1:18413053-18500553 GCF_045679555.1 Salvelinus alpinus | reverse complement strand
GAGGGATAGATAGAGGGAAGAGAGGGGGAGGGATAGATAGCGGGAAGAGAGGGGGAGGGAAAGATAGAGGGAAGAGAGGGGGAGGGATAGATAGAGGGAAGAGAGGGGGAGGGATAGATAGAGGGAAGAGAGGGGGAGGGAAAGATAGAGGGAAGAGAGGGGGAGGGATATATAGAGGGAAGAGAGGGGGAGGGATAGATAGAGGGAAGAGAGGGGGAGGGATAGATAGAGGGGAGGGATAGATAGAGGGAAGAGATGGGGAGGGATAGATAGAGGGAAGAGAGGGGGAGGGATATATAGAGGGAAGAAAGGGGAGGGATAGATAGAGGGAAGAGAGGGAGAGGGATAGATAGAGGGAAGAGAGGGGGAGGGTTAGATAGAGGGAAGGGAGAGGGAGGGATAGATAGAGGGAAGGGATGGATAGATAGGATAGATAGAGGGAAGGGAGGGATAGATAGGATAGATAGAGGGAGGGGAGGGATAGATAGAGGGAAGAGAGGGGGAGGGATAGATAGAGGGAAGAGAGGGGGAGGGATAGATAGAGGGAAGAGAGGGGGAGGGATAGATAGAGGGAAGAGAGGGGGAGGGATAGATAGAGGGACGTGAGGGGGAGGGATAGACGGTAAATCTCAGTGAGACAAAAATAATGGTGTTCCAAAGAAGGTCCAGTTGCCAGGACCACAAATACAGATTCCATCTAGATACCGTTGCCCTAGAGCAGGGTTTCGGCGATGCTCCCCCCCCCCCCCACTACACAGCTGATTAAAAAAATCTAAGCTTGATGATAAGTTGGATATTTGAATCAGCTGTGTAGTGCTAGGGTAAAAAAACAAATGTATACTGGGGGGGAGGGGGGGGGGGGGGGCAAGACCGAGTTAAGGAAACCTTGCCTTAGAGCACACAAAAAACTATACATACCCTGGCCTGAACATCAGCTCAACAGATAACAAGAAGGGCCTTCTATGCCATCAAAAGGAACATAAAATTCGACGTACCATTTAGGATCTGGCTAAAAATACTTGAATAGAACTGCACTTTATGGTTGTGAGGTCTGGAGTCCGCTAAAATCAAAATCAAATCAAATTGTATTTGTCACATGCAACAGGTGTAGACCTTACAGTGAAATGCTTACTTACAAGCCCTTTACCAACAATGCAGTTTTAAGAAAATACCAAAAAACAAGTAAGAGATAAGAATAACAAATAATTAAAGAGCAGCAGTAAATAACAATAGCGGGGCTATATACAGGGGGTACCGGTACAGAGTCAATGAGCGGGGGCACCGGTGTCGAGTTAATTGAAGTAATATGTACATCTAGGTAGAGTGTATGAAAGTGACTATCCATAGATAATAACAGAGAGTAACAGCAGTGTAGAAGAGGGGGGGGGGGGGGGGGGCAATGCAAATAGTCTGGATAGCCATTTGATTAGATGTTCAGGAGTCTTATGGCTTGAGGGTAGAAGCTGTTTAAAAACCTTTTGGTCCTAGACTTGGCTCTCCGGTACTGCTTGCCGTGCGGTAGAAGTCTATGACTAGGGTGGCTGGAGTCTTTGACAATTTTTAGAGCCTTCCTCTGACACCACCTGGTAGAGAGGTCCTGAATGGCAGGAAGCTTGGCCCCAGTGATGTACTGGGCCGTACGCACTACCCTCTGTAGTGCCTTGCGGTCGGAGGCCAGGCAGTTGTCATACCAGTTGTCATACCAGTGATGCAACTCGTCAGGATGATCTCAATGGCGCTGCAGTAGAACGTGTATCTGCCTTTGTCTTATCCCGTGTAAATTATCCCGTGTAAATATGTCTTTTTCTAATATATATTAATCTCACTTTCTGTCTACGAACAAAATATACTTTCCTGCAACCCGCCTCACCCAATGTGGTACGGATCTGCTATTTTTAATCCTTATAACTGGAACTTCCATCAGGAGCTAGTCAGCTAACTAGCTACTAGTCTTTGTTAGCCACGGCTAGCGGTCCTTGCCTTTTTCCCCCCCGTCATCAGCCAGCCTTAGTTCGGACAACACGTGCCAGTCTGCACAGCGCGATATCAACCCAGAGCATATCGGACTGCTTCTCTCTACCATATCACCAGATTCCTGCCGCTCTGGATCATTACACCGGATCATTGCTCCGGTTCATCGCAGCTAGCTAGCTGCAAACGAGTGGCTACTGTTAGCTAACGCCTCTGCCCCGAAGCAAGCACAAGCTAGCCTTGAGCTAGCCTCGTGCTAGGCCCATATACCAGCTAATTCTAGGGCAGTTTATTTGCCAATTGGCCTGGACCCTTTATTGTTGACACGGAGCCCCACCGATTCTAGATAGCTCTTTCGTCCCACCCGCCACACACGCGGAGACCCCACCTGGCTTAACTTATCACTTCAGAGACGAAAACTCTCTCAGCATCACTCAACGCGTAGGTTTACATCCACTGTACTCACATCCTGCCATACCCTTGTCTGTACATTATGCCTTGAATCTATTCTACCACGCCCAGAAATCTGCTCCTTTTATTCTCTGTCCTAACGCACTAGACGACCAGTTCTTATAGCCTTTAGCCGTACCCATGTCCTACTCCTTCTTTGTTCCTCTGCTGATGTAGAGGTTAACCCAGGCCCTGTAGCCCCTAGTTCCACTCCCATTCCCCAGGCGCTATCATTTGTTGACTTTTGTAACCGCAAAAGCCTTGGTCTCATGCATGTTAACATCAGAAGCCTCCTCCCTAAGTTTGTTTTATTCACTGCTTTAGCACACTCCGCCAACCCTGATGGAAAAATGACTTGTGTCATGCACAAAGTAGATGTCCTAACCAACTTTCCAAAACTATAGTTTGTTAACAAGAAATTTGTGGAGTGGTTGAAAAACGAGTTTTAATGACTCCAACCTAAGTGTATGTAAACTTCCGACTTCAACTGTACATCTGATCGATTGATTCACTCTTTCATGTAAAAACGACCCAGTTCATGTCTCTTGCCCTGTAAGTTCATGACTAGTCCAGGTTCATTCTGAGTGAGCAACTTCAACTCAATAGATTTTATGTCCTGTTCAAGGGCCCTGATAGTCTCTTTAACTGCAATACTAGACAGAGCAGTATACTGTTGACAAAACAGACGTATTTGGGCCTTCCCAAAATCCCACCATTGTCTCAAAATTCCATTTACAGTTTTCACAATTTTTATCACACGTCTGCTGAAACTACATCTCGTGTACTCAAAACTTTAAACACAAAACAGTTAGTCAATTTCCCCAAACCCCACAGACATCTTGCAAAATGAAACACTGCAATCAAAATCATGTTTTTGTGTTGTATGGTCCAAGTGTGGCTTGGCGGTGGAGGACCACATTGTGCCTCATTGCTCTGCATATGGTGACATTCCTTCAGCGCTGGCCAGGTACCTCAATGATGGCACGTTGACCAATGATGTTCCTTCCTCTCCGCATCATCTTCACTAAATTTAATCCAGCCTCGTCTACTCCATGAACAGAAGTTCCTGAGGCATGGAACTTGCATCCAACTCCATGATTCTCTGAAATGACGGTAAATACTGTAATTGCTGTTTAGTAAAGTTCACTGGCAACGTCAATGAGTCTCTAATGTTTCAAGAGTGTAATACTAGTACATTTCTTACTTGCACATATTCCTACTGTTTATCCTTCTCTTTGGGAATTCCTTTCCAATGGGACTCTGTAGATGTGCTTCATCCTGGAGATGGTGTTTCTTAAGGATGCGGACTGTGGCTGATAAACTCACTCTGATGTTATGGAAGATGGCAGGGTTTTCAATCATCTGTTGTTGGATTTCTCGCAGTTTTATGGCATTATGTTCAACTACCATTTGCACAATGGCAGCCTCCTGTTCGTCTGTAAATAGATGCGTTCTACCACCACAGCGTGGTCATCTTTCAGTTCTACAAAACAAAATAGCATACAGTACAGTAAATACTGTAGTAATACAGTATACAACATAAACTTGTTACAAATTCCTCTACAGTCTTAACTGTGCTTTATGTTGTACTACTGTAGAGTAGTAAAAGTAGTAGAGAGTTCCAATGTCTTCACTACACACCTATTCTCATTTTGGAACATCTGGATGATGGATGCTACGGTGAAGTTGCTCAGATTGGGCTGCACTCTCTGCCCAGCCTCTATCAAGGTCAAACCATAGTTGACCACATGGTCTGCCCAGCCTCTATCAAGGTCAAACCATAGTTGACCACATGGTCTGCCCAGCCTCTATCAAGGTCAAACCATAGTTGACCACATGGTCTGCCCAGCCTCTATCAAGGTCAAACCATAGTTGACCACATGGTCTGCCCAGCCTCTATCAAGGTCAAACCATAGTTGACCACATGGTCCACCACAGTCGCCCGAATTTCATCAGAGATCACTCTCATTGTTCTTGGTCTTCCTCCACCTCCATCTCCACCTCCACTTCTACCTCCACTTCCCCCTCCACCTCCCTCTGCTAGGTTTGCTTCCATCGTTCTCCAAACACAGGAGTTCTCCCCTGTATGCAGCCTGTTTATCCAGACTAACGGTCTGGTTGCAAAGTGAACATTTACACAGTTAGTGTTTGAACATGTGAAGAGAGAAAGTGATCAATTGGTAATTGATCTTATCTTGTTGAACAGTGTTGTTTTTCATTTGCACACAGTAGATTTTAGTTGTGAATGTCGTGCAAAAGGTAGAGAATTGTGTGTTGTGTTTAGCCAAATGTTTGTTATTAAATTGCAATCTGAGTGTAAAGCAAAACATGTGCCAGTACTATTGCAGATTTGGTGTCTGGTTCTGCTAAATGAGTTACAGGTTCGGGTCATTGTGCCTCATGGGCCAGTTTTAGTGTGTAAACAATTGGGAAAAACTTTAATAACCCTCCATTTTCCCCAAAACAACAACAACTTTTCACAAACCATGGTGTCATATAATAACTTAAGAGTAAAATACCAATAAGGTGATGAGCTTCGTGAACAGGACAAGTGAATATCAACTGTAACAATATGGTGACCAGAAAAAGTAATGTCACACCAAAAGCAGAAGAAACCTCCGTGGACCACCTGCGTCCCTTTTCAGGCAAGCAAAGGGACGCCTGGATCCCCACACGCAAAGCACCGTTGACTACCTGTACTAGCATAAGCCATATACAGTCTGTTGTCATACGTGACTTTAAACGATAACTCCAAAGTCTGGTCCAGTGAGTCCAAAAACATAAACACCTGTTGCCGAAACGACATAACCTGTTTCAGAGCCGTGTGTAACGGGACAATTTTAATTGAACTTGCAAACTTCCCAAACCGCAATAACTCGTGCTCCAATAGCTCATTGGGAATGAACAGCGGTACATTTGAAATAGTAACCCTTGTTGAAGGAGTAAAAAGCGGCGTAACTTGAATAAACATACCTTTAAGAAGTACGCCATGCTCAACCATTTGATCGACAAGACGCTCTTCTTTAATAAAAACCATCACCGCTTTATTCATCCTCGATGCATAAGCAACATTTTCATATCCTACCTTCTCTCCTATGGCGATCAGAAACACCTCCACAGTGACAGTAGCTTCAGTAACACCCCTGAAGCCGTGCCGAATTGACAGGGACGGTGTCCCCATGTGGGTCGCCATCCCCACCAAAACCAGGGCAATTCCAACAAGAAATACAACGTACCTAATTCTACCACTAACACGTAATCATGCATAGAAAAAGGAAAACCACCAAGAAAAGGAAACAAAAAAGAAAACACCGGCGTTCTAACCCCCGACACCACTCGCTCATGCAATTCCCAGCATGCACCAACACTCCCAGCATGCAGAGAGGGAGAGAGAGAGAGTTAAAGACAGAGACAGAGACGGATCATTTTTTAAAGAATTTCAGGTTGTGTTGTTTGGATCAAATAAATATTTTAAATAAGTAATTATGAATTTTTTCATCATTGTGTCAACCGAACTAAAATACAAACCTAGTGAGTAATTCATTAAAACAAACAAAGCCACTATCATTCAGAATCAGAATGTGGAATGACATACGTCATGCGGGGACTCAGGGTAATTTAAATGAAAGAACTGGAACATGTTATTCGCTGAATTAGTTAATTAATGTTAATGACCTTCATCAATCTCACTCACAATTCACCGTTTTTTTTTTCAGGAATATTTTCACTGCAGCCCACTAGCTGTTGCCTAGATGCAGGTAACACAACACTCAATAAATAACAGCTGAATGTTAGTAGGCTAAGAGGGAAAGAATGCTTTAGACACGCATTAATTAGAAGTAGAGTTAATAAGTGTCTAAACCATTAAGTCATCAGATTGAAATGTTCGTCTCGTATCCACACATAATAACTGAGGTAGAATTCATTTACATTTTTTTACACAGACAGACTAATTCTGATCTTTTGCGCAATTATCTGATTGGACAAAATACCAATGAATGAAAAACAGATCAGAATTGGGCTGCTGTGTAAACGTGGCGATAGAGGGGGCAGTCAAAAAAAAGGTGGCCATTCACACACTCACATGCACTTATTTGGATCCACAATAAAATGTATGTTACTCAAGGGTCATACTGTACTGTATATAACCTTAAGTCAGTTGACCAGTAAGACCCAATTTGTCACCACCGACACATGCTCATTTACCCCTCATACATCTCACACACACACGCGCACGCGCACGCGCACACACACACACACACACACACACACACACACACACACACACACACACACACACACACACACACACACACACACACACACACACACACACACACACACACACACACACACACACACACACACACACACACACACACACACACACACACACACACACACACACACACACACACACACACACTCCCTGTCCAGTAGGGCAGGTTGGACACTGTTCAATGACTGGTTGATTCTTGTCATGTGATTGTATGATGTGCAATGAGGGCCAAATGAGCACATGTTCACGTGCATTCATTGATAATTATATGGTGAATTGTGAATGTGTGTGTACTATGTTTTGTATGTGGGCCAAATTAGGAAGTACCGGGGTGGGCAATGCGTTCATTCATGATTCTGGTTGGTGAATGGCGTGTGTGTGTGTGTTTGTGAACCCTTTAAGAGCAGGTGACGGTCAGGGACAGAGGGTATAAGTATGGTAGTCAATGTTCCACAGAGACAAGATGCTTCCTGTCACTGCCACTTTGAGGACGACCATGTCGATGTTCACCTTGGTTATTCTGGGGTGTTTTGGGTTCCAAGGGGTGATGGCCTCTGACTCTAGGGCGTACAGAATGTCCATGACCAACGACAACGACAGACACACCACCAGTCAGCGACAGCACCCTCAGGTAAGCAAAACCCTACACCCAAAATGACCTCTAAAGCAGTAGTGGGGCGGCAGGTAGCCTAGTGGTTAGAATGTTTGATTAGTAACCAGTTGGTTGCAGGATTGAATCCCTGAGCTGACAAGGTGAAAATCTGTCACTCTGCCCCTGAACAGGCAGTTGTTCAGTTGAAGGCAGTTAACCCACTGTTCTTAGGCCGTCATTGAAAATAAGAATTTGTTCTTAACTGACTTGTCTAGTTAAATAAAGGTAAAATAAAAAAGTTTTGTCAATAAGAAGCTTGAAAAAAAGAGGTCAAATGTAGCAACATACAATTGAATGTCAACATTAGATAATTAAGTAGAGATAATAATAAATTGATAGTCTATATTATTGTTATTAATTATTATTTTTTATTGTAAACTTGATTTAAATCAACTAACCTAGTTGGTAATTATTTGCTTGCTAATTGCAGCTCACAGGCTGCGTTTATACAGGCAGCCCAATTCTGGGCAATTGAGCTGATCTGATTGGTCAAAAGACCAATTAATGGAAAATGAATCAGAGTAAAAGCAGAGACAACAGGATAACATGAAGCCTAAAACACCACTCATAGTAATAACACATTATATACAATGGAAAACACCTAAAAAGACCCACTAAATAAAAGCCAAAGTAAAAAGGTGAGTTTTGAGCTGCTTTTGTCAATAGATTATCTGGAAATAATGTAAAGGGCATTACAGAGTTTTGATGCAGCTCTTAATGAATGGTAACTAAGCCTACGTATTTCTTACCAAAGCATCATATTTTGGCTTATTTAAACAAGGTGGCAGAATGTTCTACTAACAGAATTGCCAGCAGCATACCACTCTGCATCCCACTGCTGGCTTGCTTCTGAAGCTAAGCAGGGTTGGTCCTGGTTGTTCCCTGGATGGCACACCAGATGTTGCTGGAAGTGGTGTCGGTGGGCCAGTAGGAGGCACCCTTTCCTCTGGTCTAAAAAAAATATCCCAATACACCGGGACATTGCCCTGTGTAGGGTTCTGTCTTCTGGATGGAATGTTAAACAGGTGTCCTGACTCTCTGTGGTCACTAAAGATCCCATGGAACTTATTGTAAGAGTAAGTCTAAATTCACAATCTGGCCACCTAATCATCCCCACAATTGGCTCATTCATCTCCCCTGTAACTATTCCCCAGGTTGTTGCTGTAAATGAGAATGTGTTCTCAGTCATCTTACCTGTGAAAAAATAAGGGTTAAACTATGAATTTATTACCAAATCATAATATTTTGGCTTATTAAAACAAGGTGGCACAATGTTCTACTATCTGAACTGAGCTACATATTTATGTTCTGATTAGCCATCAGTCTGACAATCATGCACACCAGGAACACTCGTCCTTTTAGGGAGTTTTTCCTGGCCACTGCGCTTCTGCTTCTGCATTGCTTACTCTCTGGGGTTTTAGGGAATCTGTTCAGCACTTTGTGACAACTGCTGATGTAAAACGTTTTTTTTAAATACATTTGATTTATATTATGATTCCATAGTTTCCGAGTAAATATCAGGTTAAAAAAAGATCTGCTAAATTGGCCGTGCAGTGCTGCTCTGTTGATTTGATATGACAATCAAGTTGTAGCCTTCTTCACCAGTTAACGAACAGTCAAGTTGCAGCCTTCGTTACCAGTTAACGAATAGACATCAATAATATTCATTTTTGTGTGATTATATCTAGATTTTATAAACACACAAAATAAGATGAGGGAAAGAGGAATATTTTATGTTTTTTCCCCTGTGTTTTGCTTTTCAGACAAGCAATGAAATACGACGGAGTATCGAGGTGGATGATTTCAAAATCAACGTAGTGCCGACCAGCGGCAAAGTCAGCTTAGCACCAACCATGGTCCGACTCTACCCGCCACCTGTCAAAACGTCACACCTTCATGCCAACCTCCCGCTGCGCTTCGGCCGGGACTCCCTACCCGACGACACCCACTCACCCAAAACTACCCTCAATTTACCGCAACGGTTTGGAAGAGCACAGGGGTCTGGCGCAATGGAACCGACGTCGTGTATTGAGTGTCCCCATGTCGGGACACTGCCCTCCGCCACCCTGCCACAGAGGTTCGGCAGGAATGAGTTCAGCCGTCGGTATCCTTCCCGAGCCATGGCCTTTTTCTCACGCAGGTCCGAACCCGTGCCAAATGGAAACATCAGGTAAGCCTACATTGACGAATAATGGTGTTTTTGTAGCATGTTTCGACCAATAACATAAGGTAGCATTACTATTTAATATATATATATATATGGAAAACAGATACAGTACCATTTAGGCTTCAATTTATAGACTTTCGAATGGGCAAGCCCCATAGGCCTATAATTTCAAAATGTACATCTATTTTCATTCCTCAGGCAGCAAGACTATAATTATTCTGATTTTGGCTCAGAGGAAGAAGAGACACGGGAGAAGACTCTGAAGAGCTCAACGTTGGACTTACTCCCCTGGAACTCTTGAAAGAACTCTGTCGCCACAGAAGCGGGTCCCGTTTTCATGACCTGGGTCGCATATGTTTTTTCGTAATTTTGATCTACTATGTAATGTATGAATATTGTTAAATTGGTGGCATATTGTTACTTAATCATGTAAAGCACAAATTAAAACGATATTATCGATTTTACCATTGATTTGGATGTCATTCGTTTCAGAACCATGGATAGGTCCAAAGTGGTCTACCAAACGTCAACTTCTGAATGTTCCACTTCTCAACCACTCTCTCTCGTCTCTCTTGCCTCCCCTCTCCTCCCAATTGAAAAAAAACAAAAACAGTAGGCCTACTTAGCTAATGATAGATAGGCTAATCATGTAATACTGTAGCTAGACCAGGTGCTGGCTGGGATGGAGTTGGCTGACTGGCCAACCTGGTCTCAGAGCAGTTTGTATTATTTTGTAAGTAAATCTTGCACACTCTATTTAGTATGCTATGATATGATTCATATGATATGTATTAATTTGTGGATGTCCATCACCCATTTTGTATGATATGTTATGAATAACAATTCGTATTATATGTTACGAATTTGCAAACGTACAATATGTTACGAATTTCCAACTTACTATATGTTACAAATGTCCAAATGTATGATATGCTACACATTCTAGCTAAGTGGCTAGGTGGCTAACATTATCTAGCTGGCTAACGGTAGCAAGGCTAGGGGTTAGGGTTAAGTTTAGGGCTAAGTTTGGAGTCAGGTTAAAGGGTTAAGGTTAGGGTTAGGGGAAGGGTTGGCTAAAAGGGTTACATTTAAGGTAAGAGGAAGTGTTAGCAACATGCTAAGTAGTTGCAAAGTAGGTAAAAAGTAGTAAGTATTTGAAAAGTTGCAAAATAACTAAAATGCCTAAATCTATGATGAGATTCGAACTCACAACCTTTAGGTGGATAGATGTTCACGTTATACGCCCACCCATCCACCCTGACCATCCACCCTGACCATCCACCCTGACCATCCACCCTGACCATCCACCCTGACCATCCACCCTGACCAACCACCCTGACCATCCACCCTGACCATCCACCCTGACCATCCACCCTGACCATCCACCCTGACCATCCACCCTGACCAACCACCCTGACCATCCACCCTGACCATCCACCCTGACCATCCACCCTGACCATCCACCCTGACCATCCACCCTGACCAACCACCCTGACCATCCACCCTGACCATCCACCCTGACCATCCACCCTGACCATCCACCCTGACCAACCACCCTGACCATCCACCCTGACCATCCACCCTGACCATCCACCCTGACCATCCACCCTGACCATCCACCCTGACCAACCACCCTGACCAACCACCCTGACCAACCACCCTGACCATCCACCCTGACCATCCACCCTGACCATCCACCCTGACCATCCACCCTGACCAACCACCCTGACCATCCACCCTGACCATCCACCCTGACCATCCACCCTGACCAACCACCCTGACCATCCACCCTGACCATCCACCCTGACCATCCACCCTGACCATCCACCCTGACCATCCACCCTGACCATCCACCCTGACCAACCACCCTGACCATCCACCCTGACCATCCACCCTGACCATCCACCCTGACCAACCACCCTGACCATCCACCCTGACCAACCACCCTGACCAACCACCCTGACCATCCACCCTGACCATCCACCCTGACCATCCACCCCACCCATCCACCCTGACCATCCACCCTGACCAACCACCCTGACCATCCACCCTGACCAACCACCCTGACCATCCACCCTGACCATCCACCCTGACCATCCACCCTGACCATCCACCCTGACCATCCACCCTGACCAACCACCCTGACCAACCACCCTGACCAACCACCCTGACCATCCACCCTGACCATCCACCCTGACCATCCACCCTGACCAACCACCCTGACCATCCACCCTGACCATCCACCCTGACCATCCACCCTGACCAACCACCCTGACCATCCACCCTGACCATCCACCCTGACCATCCACCCTGACCATCCACCCTGACCAACCACCCTGACCATCCACCCTGACCATCCACCCTGACCATCCACCCTGACCAACCACCCTGACCATCCCCCTCCCATCTATTTCTGAAGACCATCCAGTTTGATATATTTCCCAGATATTTTTACTGTGATGTTTCACAAAAGTTCTGAACCTTTCTATTCTCATAGTTTCTATACATAGTAATTTTTTTATTTATATATTATTATATTATTTATCGATTGACTATGATTTTTCAAATCACCCAGTAGCGCTATCTGCAGAGTTAGCTCCAGGTAAATTTTGCAATTCTTCAGTCATTCCTGGACCTACGACCAAAAACAAGCTATACTGTATATGGACAGTACAAAAACAAATGATCTAATGATTCTGTCTCTCCGCAGCAAAACCTGCAGAACTGGGAATGTTGTATCCCCCATATATATAACAGTATATTGGTTAGAAGAATTTGGTATAATAATTTAAATGGAATAATTCTACATTTTGAATCCGACGTCATTTTGCATATCAGTTCATAAATCATGTCCATGTGGGAGCCATTTCCAAGCGCCTGAAGGACCACGTTCATCTGTACAAACAATAGTACGCAAGTATAAACACCATGGGACCACGTTCATCTGTACAAACAATAGTACGCAAGTATAAACACCATGGGACCACGCAGCCGTCACACCGCTCAGGAAGGAGACGCTTTCCGTCTCCTAGAGATGAACGTACTTTGGAGCGAAAAGTGCAAATCAATCCCAGAACAACAGCAAAGGACCTTGTGAAGATGCTGGAGGAAACAGGTACTAAAGTATCTATATCCACAGTAAAATTTGTCCTATATAGACATAACATGAATGGCCTTCTTCAGCAAGGAAGAAGCCACTGCTCCAAAACCGCCATAAAAAAAACAGACTACGGTTTGCAACTGCACATGGGGACAAAGATCGAACTTTTTGGAGAAATGTCCTCTGGTCTGATGAAACAAAAACAGAACTGTTTGGCCATAATGACCATCGTTATGTTTGGAGGAAAAAGGGGGAGGCTTGCAAGCCGTGGAACATAATCCCAACCGTGAAGCACGGGGGTGGCAGCATCATGTTGTAGGGGTGCTTTGCTGCAGGAGGGACTGGTGCACTTCACAAAATAGATGTCATCATGAGATAGGAAAATTATGTGGATATATTGAAGCAACATCTCAAGACATCAGTCAGGAAGTTAAAGCTTGGTCGCAAATGGGTGTTCCAAATGGACAATGACCCCAAGCATACTTCCAAAGTTGTGGCAAAATGGCTTAAGGACAACAAAGTCAAGGTATTGGAGTGACCATCACAAAGCCCTGACCTCAATCCCATAGAAAATTTGTGGGCAGAACTGAAAAAGTGTGTGCAAGCAAGGAGGTCTACAATCCTGACTCAATTACACCAGCTCTGTCAGGAGGAATGGGCTAAAATTCACCCAACTGATTGTGGGAAGCTTGTGGAGCGCTACCGGAAATGTTTGTCCCAAGTTAAACAATACTAAAGGCAATGATACCAAATACTAATTGAGTGTATGTAAACTTTTGACCCACTGGGAATGTGATGAAATAAATAAAAGCTGAAATAAATCATTCTCTATACTATTATTCTGACATTTCACATTCTTAAAATAAAGTCGTGATCCTAACTTATTAAATGTCAGGAATTGTGAAAAACTGAGTTTAAATGTATTTGGCTAAGGTGTATGTAAACTTCCCACTTCAACTGTATATGGCACAGCTGTACATTTCTTGGTCCTTAAATGAAACTGGTATACATTTTTTATTCCTCACAATGTTCTTTAACCAATTTTGGTCTTAAATGTAGGTTTCCTTACAGACAAGTTCCTTACTTTTTCCCCCTTCCAATTTCCTTTTCCATTTTTGCGGTAATGCTGTAATTACTGTAGTTGGTTGTACTTTTGGGTAGAGCAGACATTTCCATAAGTTTTTGTTAGCTACATGTGTAACATAACTCCATCAGTCCTATTTATGAAATAATTTTCAAAGATTCTACCTTTTTTAAATGTTTAAAAAAAATTATGTTTTTCCCCCAATTAGTATACTTGAGTTTCACCACAATATTAGTTATATTATTTATTCAGTCTTTTCTGGTGGATTAAACTGAAATTGCGACCAACTTTCTATGGCTTGTTTAAAAAAAAATCTATATTTGTTTTTAGATGATTCCATTTTCAAATAACTGAAAGTGAAAGGTTGTAATCTGAACAAAGGGAAAAAGGCCATTCTTGAACACGGGGTGAGACATTCTTACTAATCTGCTAGAGAACCAATTTGGATTTAAGTATAACTTTTGTATGACTGATGCCTTTAGTGATGTTAAGTTCTTACCTTCATGTCTGCAGCCCTAACTTGGCACCTTTGGCACATTGTAGTTTCTCACTCCTAACCTTGTTTGTAACAATAATGTTACATTGAAATAAAGAAAATACTGTGTAAAAACAACAGATAGGCAAAGTCTCATCTGGTCGAAGTGAATGTAACATTACATACCTCCATGGTTATCACATCCACATGGTGCTGTTGTGAATAAAATGCTTGGCCTGGCCATTGCCCTAATGGAAAGACACACCAGATTAGCTACATGAATAAAGGGGCTTTTTTCTAATTATAACCTCAATATTGTTAGCTAGCAAACCATCTTATGTTAGTAAGCTAACTAGCTGGTCAAGTAACTCAGCTAGCAAGCACACAATCAGATAGCAAACTAGCCAACTTAACAGCATTCACCATCATTTAGCTATCTAGCAATGGCCAAGCCAGCTAATGTTAGCAAGCTAGCCAAATAACATTAACTAATCAGGCTAGCTAGCTAGATCTGTCCTCTTTGATGTTAACGTTACACAAGTAAAACTACTCACAAACGAAAGAAAACAGTAATGTTACTTACTTGAGCAATCAAACGTTGCATTCCAATCTGGTGCATGAAAAGATGAGAACTAAAAATGAGAGAAATGTTCAAACGTATTGGTAAAAAAAAAACTATAAACAAAGTCTCTTGTCTCCCGCGAATGATCCACTGACACCTTATTGTATTTGTATTTATTATGGATCCTCATTAGCTGATGCCAAGGCAGCAGCTACTCGTCCGGGGATTCAGCAAAATTAAGGCAGTTTTACAATTTTAAAAACATGAAAAATACACCTAATGAAGCAACACAAACATAGGCACAGACACATGAATACACACACACGATAACATACGCACTATACACACACATGGATTTTGTATTGTAGATATGTGGTAGTTGTGGAGTAGGGGCCTGAGGGCACATAGTGTCTTGTGAAATCTGTGAATGTATTGTATCTGTTTTTTAAAATCTAATTTTAATGCTTGCGTCAGTTACTTGATGTGGAATAGAGTTCCATGTAGTCATGGCTCCATGTAGTACTGTGCTCCTCCCATAGTCTGTTCTGGACTTGGGGACTGTGAAGGGACCTCTTGTGGCATGTCTTGTGGGGTATGCATGGGTGTCCGAGCTGTGAGCCAGTAGTTCAAACAGACAGCTCGGTGCATTCAGCATGTCAATACCTCTCATAAGTAGTGATAAAGTCAATCTCTCCTCCACTTTGAGCCAGGAGAGATTGACATGCATATTATTAATGTTAGCTCTCTGTCTACATCCACGGGCCAGCCGTCCTGCCCTGTTCTGAGCTAATTGTAATTTTCCTCAGTCCCATTTTTTGGCACCTGACCACATGACTGAACAGTAGTCCAGGTGCGACAAAACTAGGGCCTGTAGGACCTGCCTTGTTGATAGCGCTGTTAAGAAGATCGAGCAGCGCTTTATTATGGACAGACTTCTCCCCATCTTAGCTACTGTTGTATCAATATGTTTTGACGATGATAGTATACAATCCAGGGTTACTCCAAGCAGTTCAGTCACCTCAACTTGCTCAAATTACACTTTATTTATTACAAGATTTAGTTGAGGTTTAGGGTTTAGTGAATGATTTGTCCTAAATACAATGCTTTTAGTTTTAGAAATATTTAGGACTTACTTATTCCTTGCCACCCACTCTGAAACTAACTGCAGCTCTTTGTTAAGTGTTGCAGTCATTTCAGTTGCTGTAGTAGCTGACGTGTATAGTGTTGAGTAATCTGCATACATAGACACTCTGGCTTTCCTCAAAGCCAGTGGCATGTCATTAGTAAAGATTTAAAAAAGTAATTGGCCTAGACAGCTGCCTTGGGGAATTCCTGATTTTGCCTGGATTATGTTGGAGAGGCTTCCATTAAAAAACACCCTCTATGTTCTGTTAGACAGGTAACTCTTTATCCACAATATAGCAGGGGGTGTAAAGCCATAACACATATGTTTTGCCAGCAGCAGACTATGGTCAATAATGTCAAAGGCTGCACTGAAGTCTAACAAAAAAGCCACCACAAACCTTTTTGCATCAATTTCTCTCAGCCAATCATCAGAAATTTGTGTAAGTGCTGTGCTTGTTGAATGTCCTTCCCTATAAGCGTGCTGAAAGTCTGTTGTCAATTTGCTTACTGTAAAACGGCATTGTATCTGGTCAAACACAATTTTTTCCAAAAGTTGGTAACAGCCTGATTGGTTGACTATTTGAGCCAGTAAAGGGGGCTTGACTATTCTTAGGTTGAGGAATGACTTTTGCTTCCCTCCAGCCTGACAGCACACACTTTCTAGTAGGCTTCAATTTAAAATATGGCAATTTGGACTGGCAATATTGTCCGCTATTATCCTCAGTAATTTTCCATTCAAGTTGTCAGACCCCGGTGGCTTGTCATTGTTGATAAACAACAAAAAAAAATTCACCTCTTCCACACTCACTTTACG
The DNA here is from genome assembly GCF_045679555.1 of Salvelinus alpinus. Classification (NCBI taxonomy): domain Eukaryota; kingdom Metazoa; phylum Chordata; class Actinopteri; order Salmoniformes; family Salmonidae; genus Salvelinus; species Salvelinus alpinus. Next base: position 18,483,874 of record NC_092114.1, on the reverse strand, counting down.
GAATTCAAAATTACAATGCTTGTCTTTCATAATTTGGTCAGGTATACTTGGATGTTTAGTGTCAGAGTTTGTTGCTGGCATGTCATGACTAAGTTTGCTAATCTTGCCAATGAAAAAATTATTCAAGTAATATCAGTCGCTTTTGTGATGAATGAGCCATCTGATTCAATTAATTTAAGCTGCTCCAAAGCTTTTTACTATCATTCTTTGTCATTTATCTTTGTTTCATAGTGTAGTTTATTCTTATTTTTATTCAGTTTAGTCACACGATTTCTCAATTTGCAATATGTTTGCCAATCGGTTGTGCAGCCATACTTATTTGTCATTCCTTTTGCCTCATCCCTCTAGACCAGTGGTTCCCTTTTTATAGTCCCGTACCCCTTCAAACATTCAACCTCCAGCTGCGTACCCCCTCTAGCACCAGGGTCAGCACACTCTCAAATATTGTGTTTTGCCATCATTGTAAGCCTGCCACACACACACTATACAATACATTTATTAGACATAAGAATGAGTTTGAGTTTTTGTCACAACCCATCTCGTGGGTTGTGACAAAGAGCTCTTATAGGACCAGGGCACAAATAATAATACAATAATAATCAATAATTTAGCTCTTTGTTTATTCATCTTACATATAAAACCTTACTTGTTCAAAATTGTGAATAACTCACCACAGGTTAATGAGAAGTGTGTGCTTGAAAGGATGCACATAACTCTGCAATGTTGGGTTCTATTGGAGAGAGTCTTATAGAGCCCCACAGTAGAGGTGTCACAATACCTGTAAAACCTAGCGGTCAAACAGGGAAATGGTTTCCACCATTCATTTTTCCCATAAGGGATTTTAGAAGCACTTAAAATAAGGGCTGTGTTTTGTGTAGGCTTACCCTGGCGTGACGTTCTGATAACCATGTAAATCTCTCTCGGACAAGGTGACTTTTATCAGTGTATCTCAGATTTGAAAATGCTAATTAACACCAAAGTAGCAAATCCACAAATCCCTGCAAGCTCCAGCACTTTATCTCTAGATGACACCTTTGCTAACAGGTATTGTGTCAATTTAAACTTGCACAAGACAGAATTGTCCGTTGAAGGAAATTTAGCCAATTTGATAAAAGTCACCTTGTCCAAGAGAGATTTACACGGTTATCAAAACGTCACACTAGGGTAAGCTTACATGAAATATAGCATGAAATATAGCCCTTACTTTAAGTGTTTCTAAACTCCCTTACAGCAAAAATTAATAGTGGAAAAATTATTGTCACCATATCCCTGTTTGACCGCTAGGTTTTATGGGTATTATGACTCATACTGTGGTACTCTATTGATGTCACCTCTATAGATCCACTTCAATCAGTGTAGATGAAGCGGAGGAGACAGGTTAAATAATCATTTTTAAATGTTGAGACAGTTGAGACATGGATTGTGTATGTGTGCCATTCAGAGCGTGAATGGGCCAGACAAAAGATTTAAGTGCCTTTGAACGGGGTATGGTAGTATGTGCCAGGAACACTGGTTTGAGTGTGTCAAGAACTGAAACACTGCTGGGTTTTTCATGCACAACAGTTTCCCGTGTGTATCAAGAATGGTCCACCACCCAAAGGACATCCAGCCAACTTGACACGACTGTGGGAAGCATTGGAGTCAACATGGGTCAGCATTCCTGTGGAATGTTTTCGACAACTTGTAGAGTCCATGCCCTGAAGAATTGCAGCTGTTTGGAGGGCAAAAGGGGGTGTAACTCAATATTAGGAAGGTGTTCCTAATGTTTTATACACACAATGTATATCAACTGAATGGGTGCCGGTTTGTTTGGTATTTCTAAATGTTCGGTGGTGATAAATACAGACAAGTAAACTGTTCTTTAGTTCCAACAGTCTGTGGAATTTCAATTTCCAAAAAGCTACTGGCCACTATCAAGTATCAAAGACATGTTTGAAAACTCGATGGAGGATGGTAGCAAAGATAGCTTCCTGTTGAGGCTTTTCGGCTTCTTCCGTGGGGTTTAAGAGGTGCTGCCACCTACTGGCAGTAGTGATCAACACTTTACTTCAAGTGGGTGAGGCGGTTTAGGGAGTGATATTTATTGCTAGAAAGGAACCATTTATATTGCCTCAAATATATTGTATATTAAATCAATGGCGAAAATGTTGGCTATTTTTGTGCATAATTAATATATCATGAATCTTCTTAAATTGTAAATGATTAGGTGTATCACTTTTTTGTGTCATCCTCAAAGATTGTAAATGCATTATATTCACATGTGGTTGTATTGTGTTTTTAATTTGGCAAATAAATAAAAGCAAATTAAAATCACAACAAAAATTGCCTGAAGCCTCTGACTGGCTATGGTTAGCTGGAAGGTGGCAGGCCGAATTTGAGATTAGAGAAATCCCTTGCTATTGTCTTTCAAATTAAATCATGGTTAGATGGGTTGCCTAGGGTTTATAGCTGTCCTCTGAGTGGAGGCTAAACGCCAGAAATGCAAAAGCAGCCTGCCAATAATCCAAATCGCCTCGTGAACTGTAAAATCCCCTTGCCTGCTGGCAGTAGGAATTTTAAACCTTTGGTGTAGGGAATGCGTAAAATAGCAAGCAAGGACATGTTTTACAATCTGGGATAAGCATTTTTAGTAATTCAGTTTTTATTGTTATGTTGTTTGTTATGTTTCTTGTGTAGTAAATATTTCATCTTTTATTTTAATTGTTTTCACTCATTTTTTCCTGTGAAGCACATTGTGTTGCATTCCATGTCTGAAATGTGCTGTAGAAATAAAGCTTGATTTGATTTGATTGTAAAATGTATTGGTTTCTGCCCTGTTAAACGCACAAGCCTACGTCTTTCTGTCAAGTACTGTAGGGTTGATCCTAACTTGAGATAAACATGAACTTGTGCATCATGCATACACTGACGTGCGAAATCTCAGCTAAACTTTGAGTGCAGGGATCTCAAGTTAGAATCCAACCAAAAATATGCATTTGATCGGGAGATCAAACAATGTCCTTGCGGAGCATTACCGTTCACGTGTCTTACTGCCGTGGTTTATTTCTTTATATTCACTATTATTCCTGAACTTTATATTTGTGACATTTTGGTATTATGGGTGAACTGTCCTCTGGCACGGTTACTCTACTCTCAAAATGGGTTTCATCCACAATAGCTGTCACTTTTCACCTCATTACTATTGAATGTTTCATGTTTATTCTTGTTTACATAGGATTATTTACTCTAGAGGAAAGAACATATTATTGTCCTTCAACATCATTATTTTCTAAAATGTTATTCCAAAACACACCACCAGCATAGGGTTAGGTACTAGTGCACATCATCTTTTTTTTTCTACCACTGTACCAACTCTGGAATAATATGTGAACTGAAGGAACTAGAGATGACCAACAGAGAGCAGCATTTCATCAAAGGAGAGAGCAGACTAGAAAAGATCAAGATGTGAAATACCATCTGCTAAATGTAAGAAGTGACAGCATCTCTACAACATATGGGTGTGTTCGAGCTGGTATAGGATTAAAAATGGTCCAACTTGTGTTGTTCTGAGCCTTGCTGTTGAAAAACCACATTAGTGTCCGACTTTCAGCTGTTGCAGATGCACCTCCCCCAACTTAACTCCTCGACTTTTGTCTACAGTCGGTTGCTTTTAGCCTTTATACATGAATCGCGGCAAAGTTGGTTACTCTTTCAGTCACGAAGTTGGTGAAGAGCAACTGCAGAAATATGCAATCGACTGCAGTCAAACGTCATAACCTTTGATCACATGGTTTTTGTAAAGTTCATGCAGTCGTCATGTAGGCACATGTCTGACAAATCCCCATAATGCAACACACTTGGGAAGGCATTGGTGACCGACCTAACAAAAGTGATCTGCTCAAATGCATGCATTCAGTCAGAAAACTCACTGAGAAAATAGTGAGAGACTCGACACTCCTATGTGAAAGGCTGGCATAGGGCAGTACACACACACACACACACACACACACACACACACACACACACACACACACACACACACACACACACACACACACACACACACACACACACACACACACACACACACACACACACACACACACACACACACACACACAACACACATTGTGAGAGAGGGAGATGTTTGAATGGTATTAAGCCCGTCCAGGAACAAGCCCTAGCTCCTGAGCACTGTTGATCTGGAGGAAGTGGATAGATGTAAGAAATATGGCAGAAATTCAAGCCTATCAGAAGGCAAGGTGGAGCTTCTACAATATTGCTTATGGGATAGTGGGAGAGTTACTGTACGTTGGAGCATAACACTCAGGAACTCCCCTTCTGCTAGGTAGCAGCTGTGTCCAATCAGTATGTGGGAACCTGGCTGTGCATATTCATGAGCAGCGGCTGTGCTTGTCCAATGAGCTTGTGGGAACCTGTCTATGGGGATACATTATTCATAAGTGCAGCTGTGTCAGCCCCCACCCACCGTGGAAATGAGCTGTGAGGTGAATGTGTGTGTGTGTGTGCCTCGGTGTGTCTCTCTCACTGTGTGTGTGTGTCTCTGTGTGTGTGTCTCTCTGTGTGTGTGTGTGTCTCTGTGTGTGTGTGTGTCTCTGTGTGTGTGTCTCTCTGTGTGTGTGTGTGTCTCTGTTTGTGTCTCTGTGTGTGTGTCTCTCTGTGTGTGTGTGTCTGTGTGTCTCTGTGTCTGTGTGTGTGTGTCTCTGTGTGTGTGTCTCTGTGTGTGTGTGTCTGTGTGTGTGTGTCTCTGTGTGTGTCTCTGTGTGTGTGTGTGTCTCTGTGTGTGTGTCTCTGCGTGGTGTGTATGTTTCGGTGTGTGTCTCTGTGTTGGTGTGGGGGGGCCACTGGGGCAGGCTGTAGGGCCGGGTTACACCTCTCTCTCATCCCACCCATCCCTCCGTCCAACCATTCCTTGACACCACTTTTTCTAGGTGGAATTTTTTGGGCTGCGCACATCCCCCTTTGGATTCTTTACCGTTTCTGTCCCCGGCTTGAAGGAGAGGACAGGGGAGAGGGAGAAAGCGATAGAAGAGAGGATTTAGTACTGAAGAGAGAGAGTGGGAGAGGAGAGAGGGATCATGTCTGGACTCTCGGCAGTGTTGAAGAGCTGGGTCATCCTGCAGACTCTGTGCCTGGCTCTGGCCCAAGTGGTGAGTGGAGTGGACAGGGGAGGTTAGGACTGTACCCACATTAGGGTGGCTCTGGCTGGCGTATGGTGGGAGAGGGGTCCCCTGAAGAGAGGGACTGGGGGTGGAGGTAAAAGGGGGCTGCTAGGGGAACTGCTGTGCTTCCTTTGGTTTTGTTGTCACACTGGCTAGTGGTGGTTGGAAAACAACATCTTGGAATTGGGTTGCTTCAGAAGAATGAATGATCAGAGTGGTGTTTCAGAGCTTGAGTGTTTCATCATCGTCATCGTGATTTTGATGAGGAGTCTAGAGCTGGATGAAGATCAGCTGTGTACTGTGTGTGTTGTGTAATGTGGCATTGTACATGTATCTTCCTACTTTGGACTATGGCCCTTGATTCTGTGGATAATGATTCTTCCTGAATATGGATGAAGAATGGAACCGTCTCCTTTTTCATATGGACGGATATTCCAGAACCAAAGTTGGAGTGCATACAAAACATGGACCGATTTACACTTTTTTGCCAAAAAGGAGATTCAGGAGAGAACCATAGAGGGATAGATTCAAAACTGGAATTCGTCTGGACACACACACACAGGCCGTGTATTCAAGACACCCAGTCTCTTTACTGCGAAGCCCACTATTCAAACACACACACACACACACACGCGGAATGACGGACCTGATGATACCCTCCATCAAATCACACCCACCTGCTTTCCAATAGAAAGTTACCAGTGGATCTATCTGAACAAACAGGATCCTTGTGTGGAATTCCCAACCTTTTTTCTGAATGAGTGGCACTTCTGGAATACATCTTTACACTGTATGAGGATTCTGTGTTGTGACTGGTTGAAGCGGATTGAAATCGATTTAAGAAAGCTACATTCCCAAAAGAAGGGGATGGGATGGGAGAGGGTCTTGGTAAACATTCCCAGCCTCATGACAAATACAGGATGTGGGATCAATACAGGATGTGGGATCATTTTCACTTCCATATCAGAAAGAGAACCTCATTCATCAATCCTATTTTTTTCTCATGAGCTCTGGATAGTTTTATAAAAGTTTTTAAATCGTTCCATATAGGCTACCAGCGGTATTGGATTTGAATTGGTGTTACATGGTTTTGTAAAAATGTGAGGGGTAGGGGTGATGTTTCTAGGTGATTCATTTACTTTGTGGTTATGATGATTTGGTCTTGTTTATAGGATTTATTCACATGAAGTGTAATTGAAATATGATGACACTTGATAATGTGTGATTGCCTCACATTGTTATGCCTTCATCAATTAGCACCTGCTCCAAAACTAGCCATGTCTCCATTATCAAAAAGCTTACCATAAAATGGCACAAAAATCCCAAAGCTTGCCAGTATGAAAATAACAGGTATCCAATTGAATGAATGCCAAAAAGTGATACATTCTAAGCCCAAATAATTCTCTAAAAAACCTTTGCACATTTCTAAACCTTCCATTTTGTTCTAATTTCTTCCAGAACGGTCCTCCAGGACCTCAAGGCAATCCCGGTCCGCCCGGGCCCTCTGGCACACCCGGGTCCGATGGCATTGATGTGAGTATCCCCTCCGCTTCGCCCAGCGCCAACAGGTTGTCACAAAGACAGGCATTGTACCTAACGGAGCACGCTGTGGTAGTAACGCGGTTGTACCACCAGAGGGCAGCACAAAAGAGCGGCACAAAAGAGCTCTGTTTCCCACAGTGAGAGAGGTCTTTGAGTCGGGAGCTTTCCCTCCATCCCAAGAGAGGGGTTTGGGCTAATATCGCGGTAATGTGATACCTTTGAGGTATTCTCAGTCTAAGAAAAGCCAGGTTCTGAAAACATGTTGAGAATACAGAATTAGACCATGAATGGAGAAGGGAAAAAACCCTAATGTGTGAGCCTAGGCCTATATGATTCAAAAGGAATGTGATGTTACAAAGTAGGATTGTATCCAATGCAATTAGTAGGAGAGATGTTTCTCCCCCAAAGCCACATAGATATACTGTTAACGTGAATGGTTTAGGATATGTCAATGCCCTCGCTGAGTTGGATATAGAAGCTCATTCTCTTTCCAACTAATGGAAGGCTATGGCCTGGCAGGTTAATGTTTGATGGGAACATGGATCACCTCTTCTGGGTTGGAACTTGGAATGGAAAGGGCTCCAGGGTCATACATTTATCTACTATGATATGTGATGTCACCAAAGGGTGGGCCGGAATGGGAGTGCTGTGAAACCCAATTCTGGCCAACAGTAGCTGGCTGCATATCATTCCAAAAAAGTTGTTCACTCCCCCGTGCCCTTGTTCACTCTCCCGTTGCAGACTTGAGTGGGTTAGGTGTCAGCAATAGCTTCACCTAGTTTCCACTATATTTACCTACCTAGTCCTATCATGATTGGAAAGTTCCCTAACTCCACCTTGAGGGCGGAGTAACCATGAGCTGTCAGTCATGGCTGGATTTTAAAATAAACATTTTCACCCATCCTCCTCTCCACGTGTGACAAACTGACCCTTGCAGATATGTGGGGAACACTGGATTGGTGAATACGCAAAAGGTTGATGACACTACCTAGGATGCAACTCAATAGTCTAAAGTGGCTTCCTCTCCTTGTCTCCTCTCCTTACATGATCTGTCTTATCCCTGACTTGAAACATTGGCTAGATGGCAGCCATATGGAGGATGCCTACTAGGAATTTGATTTCACTTGTCCAGAACTTAAAGTAAAAGTTTGTTCTGATTGAGGAAAGGAGATTAGGTAAGGAAGTAACTCTGGAATATTGAGATGCAGCCATAGCCTTCTGGTAGGGTCAGTGGAGGTTCCACCAATCCCTCCAGATCAACAATGGGCTGTCATCAAGGATTCTATTCAATCTGTATCGCTGAAGAAATGTAAAGGTAATTGAGCCAACATATGCAGCGCTTACTGTGAATGCAGTGGCATAGGTAGCCTAGTGGTTGGAGTGTTGGGTCATTAACCGCAAGGTTACTAGATCAAATCCCTTAGCTGACAAGGTAGAAGTCTGTTGTAATTGACTTGCCTAGTTAAATAAAAAATGCAGGAACATTTCCTTTAAATTTCATTCACCCTGTAACGCTGAACTTCCACGATACAGATTGAATAGAGTCCAAAGACTTCAACATCTTCTACATAAACTGATTTTCATTCATCAATTTCTGAAAGTAGCAAACATACAACATATGTATGAACAAACTGTTAACATCATGTCTCTCATTTTGGTTCCTCTCTCTTCACAGGGGGAAAAAGGACCTCCTGGACCTCCTGGCCCACTAGTAAGTTACTGTGTATGCATGTTCAAGGGTGTTCATGCACCTTACTCAATATGACAACATCTCTGATGTGTGTGTATACCTGACCATGGCTGTGTCTCTGTTTATAGGGGTTGAAGGGGGACCCAGGTGAGCCTGGTCCAGATGGACCTCCCGGAGAGAACGGCATCGACGTAAGTCTTCTATCTATTAGATGCGGAGTGTGTGAGAGAGAGTTACAAAAAGAGAATGAAAAAGGATGAGTTTGTGAAGAAGAACAAGAGAGAGAGAGAGAGAGAGAGAGAGAGAGAGAGAGAGAGAGAGAGAGAGAGAGAGAGAGAGAGAGAGAGAGAGAGAGAGAGAGAGAGAGAGAGAGAGAGAGAGAGAGAGAGAGAGAGAGAGAGAGAGAGAGAGAGAGAGAGAGAGAGAGAGAGAGAGAGAGAGAGAGAGAGAGAGAGAGAGAGAGAGAGAGAGAGAAAGAGAAAGAGAAAGAGAGAGAAAGAGAGAAAGTGTGTGTGTTTCAAATCAAATCAAATTTTATTTGTCACATACACATGGCTAGCAGATGTTAATGCGAGTGTAGCAAAATGCTTGTGCTTCTAGTTCCGAACATGCAGTGAGTGTGTTTGTGAGTGTGTTTGTGTGTGTGTTTGTGTGTGTGTGTTTGAGTGTGTTTGGAGAAACCTCCAGGAAAGAAAAGCATTGATGTAAATCCTGATGCATTAATATATTTTAAACTAGCTAGACTGAGCTTCATGTTGTAATGAATGAAAGTGGCTGTTTTGAGGAAACTGCTTCGCTCTAACCAAGGGACTAGGAAGTCAATCTGCTCGTCCCACAGTCACACAGCTGAGAGACATTCCACAGGGATTTGTTTCCCTACTGATTACCTGGACGTGTCAAATCCAATCAGACCACTGTTCCACTGTTATAATGGGAATTTAGGTCTCACGCAGCAATCCCTACCTGCACTAGTTGTATCAGACTCATTTCAAATGAATATTTTTGTTTCTTCTTTACCCTTGATCTCTCTCTCCATCACTCCGTCTCTACAGGGTTTGATGGGACCAAAGGGAGACGGCGGCCCTATCGGGAACCCTGGACCTAAAGTAAGATGGCGCATCTCAATAGTCCAAAGCAATGATTCTCAAATTTGGGTCACGGCTCGGTAGTTTCTGAGTAAAACGTTTTTTTATTTTTTATTTTTAATGAAAAAAGACTCCAGTCTTAACTTAAACAACTTAAACCAGTTAGAAAGCATGTAGAAAATATAAGAACCTACATTTAAAATGATTTTATCTCTGAACTATTTTTCTTCAATCATAGTATTTTCAATGTAGAGTTATTAGCAGCGCTATATAGCAGATTTGGCTGATTTAGTGGTCTCAAACCAGTGAGCTTACCAACATTCTTCATCAAGAATATGAGCAATATGGAGTTATTGACAATTAAAAAGGTAGGAATGTTGTTCCCTTGTCATATAATTGCTACATTTACTATCAATATAGCATCAAAATTTTTTTTCCAGATTGCATTTTGGTAAAAATAAATTGAGAAGCGAAAATTTGGTTGCAACTGAGACTGGTTCAATTTGGGTCACGAGGCAAAACCAGTTGAGGCCCACTGGTCTAAAGTGCCTTCCTTCTTTTCCTCACTTCTTTTCCGAATCCTCTCTTTGCTCTGCTCTGGTTGATTGAAAACCTACCAGAAATGAACTGGAATGACATCTAGACTACTAGCCTAGGTGCCAGTCTGTTTCAGCACTCAACAACACTACCATTGTGTTACCAAAGCAGAAACAGGCTCTCAACCAGGCTATGTCAGGTCATAGTAATCAGCCAATGGGAATCTACATTGGATGTCTGTAGTGAACTGTGACAGAATAAACCCTCATGTTGTGTTGTTGTTTATTGTTGTTGTCTACAGGGCCAGCCTGGACCTGGTGGTGAACCTGGACCCACTGTAAGTACTAACAGACTCAACAGAACCTGAACACTGTTCAGTACAGACTACATATAACCGGATCACTACAAATCCACAGGGACTAGCCCTCCGTCATAAGTAGGGCCCAGAGTTTTCCTGACCGCCTGATCTAACTAGGAGTATTGATGTATATGGGGGGGACTCCAGTCCGGACGCTAGTCATAAGGGCTACATAACACTGTCATCACAGCTTTTGGCAGCTGATTCTACAATGTTATCACTAGCCTCTTCCACCAGTCATGTACAGTCAACCTGGTCTCAGAGCATTTGGTATTATATGTTACACTTTGTATGGTATGTATTAATTAGTGGTTCTCCATCACCCACTTTGTATGGTATGTATTAATTAGTGGTTCTCCATCACCCACTTTGTATGGTATGTATTAATTAGTGGTTCTCCATCACCCATTTTGTATGATATGCTGCAAATAAAAATTTGCATTATATGTTATGAATTTGCGAAACTTACAATATGTTACAAATTTGCAAAACATACAATATGTTATGAATTTGCAAAACAGGATATGTTATGAATTCTAGCTAGGCGGCTAGGTGGCTAACATTAGCTAGCTCGCTAGGGTTAGGAGTTAAGGTTAAGGTTAAGGTTAAGTGTAGGAGTTAGGTTAAAGGGTTAAGGTTAAGGTTAGGGGAAGGGTTAACTAACATGCTAGGTAGTTGCAAAGTAGCTAAAAAGTAGTAAGTAGTTGAAAAATTGCTAATTAGCTCAAATCAAATCAAATTGTATTTGTCACATGCGCTGAATACAACTGCTGTAGACCTTACTGTGAAATGCTTACTTACAAGCCCTTGAACAACAATGCAGTTCAAGAAGAGTTAAGAAAATATTTACCAAATAATCTAAAGTAAAAATAAATAAATTAATAAATTAAACGAACATTATAAAATAACAATAACGAGGCTATATACAGGGGGCACTGGTACTGAATCAATGTGCGGGGGTACAGGCTAGTCGAGGTAATTTGTACATGTAGGTAGCGGTAAAGGGACTATGCATGGATAATAAACAGTGAGTAGCAGCAGTGTAAAAACAAAGGGGGGGGGGGGTCAATGTAAATAGTCCGGTGGCCATTTGATTAATTGTTCAGCAGTCTTATGGCTTGGGTATAGAAGCTGTTAAGGAGCATTTTGGTCATAGACTTGGCGCTCTGGTACCGCTTGCCATGCGATAGCAGAGAGAACAGTCTATGACTTGGGTGACTGGAGTATTTGACAACTTTTTGGGCTTTCCTCTGACACTGCCTAGTATATAGGTCCTGGATGACAGGAAGCTTGTACGGCCCAGTGATGTACTGGGCCGTACATACTACCCTCTGTAGCGCCTTACGGTCAGATACCGAGCAGTTGCCATACCAGGCGGTGATGCAACCGGTCAGGATGCCCTCGATGGTGCAGCTGTAAAACTTTTTGAGGATCTGGGGAACCATGCAAAATCTTTTCAGTCTCCTGAGGGGGAATAGGCGTTGTCGTGCCCTCTTCACGACTGTCTTGGTGTGCTTGAACCATGATAGTTTGTTGGTGATGTGGACACCAGGGAACTTGAAGCTCTCAACCTGCTCCACTACAGCCCTTCTAGGTTAATGGGGGCTTGTTTGGCCCACCTGTTCCTGTAGTCCTCGATCTTTTCCTTTGTCTTGGTCACATTGAGGGAGAGGTTGTTCTCCTTGCACCACACTGCCAAGTCTCTGACCTCCTCCCTATAGGCTGTCTCAATGTTGTCGGTGATCAGGCCTACCACTGCTGTTTTATCAGCAAAGTCTGTGTATATTTGTCGTATTTGGCCACGCAGTCATGGGTGAACAGGGAGTACAGGAGGAGACTCAGCACGCAGTCATGGGTGAACAGGGAGTACAGGAGGAGACTCAGCACGCAGTCATGGGTGAACAGGGAGTACAGGAGGAGACTCAGCACGCAGTCATGGGTGAACAGGGAGTACAGGAGGAGACTCAGCACGCAGTCATGGGTGAACAGGGAGTACAGGAGGAGACTCAGCACGCAGTCATGGGTGAACAGGGAGTACAGGAGGAGACTCAGCACGCAGTCATGGGTGAACAGGGAGTACAGGAGGAGACTCAGCACGCAGTCATGGGTGAACAGGGAGTACAGGAGGAGACTCAGCACGCAGTCATGGGTGAACAGGGAGTACAGGAGGAGACTCAGCACGCAAAATGCTAAGTTGTCCGTGACCAGATTCGAACTCGCAACTTTTGGGTTGCAAGATGTTGGTGTTATACGCACACTCATCCACCTCGACCAACCACCCTTCTTTCATTTTAGCTTTAAGTAATCTTCTGTCTTATGTAACCATACCAAATGTAAAATATCATACTAAATGCAGTGTCTCGGATTTACATACAGAACAATACGAAATGCTCTAGGACCAGGTTGGTATAGTGGGTTCAATAACTCTGATACAGCCAGTCCGTTCTTCTAATGTTTTGGAGTCAGGGTAATCTGATCCTAGATCTGTGGTTAAGAATGAAGTCTTCCTCGCAGGTTGAGGAAGACTACATGTAGTTACAGCAGAATACCACTAGGTGGTGGTGTGTAGCTATATTTGACCGACTACTAGACAAACTACATTGACAGAGTGGAGTCAGTCTGTGATTTGCATGGGTGAATCACTGAATTACGTTCATTTCTTTGTTTACATTTCATTTCATCACTTATTATGACACATTGAACACACATTGATTGTTTTCTCTTAGTCAGGGTTAGCTCGATGCTCGCTGTCTGAATTGTGTTCTGCCTCCGTAGACACAGATGCTCTTAATTGAATTAACAGAAGATAATTGTTTAAACAAATCATACATGACTCATTATGCACATTTGTTTGTGATTATACGATTATACTTAGACTTAACTAATCTCTAACCCCCCTTTCCCTCTCTCCATCCCTCTCTGTAGGGACCCGGACTGCCTGGACTGGCTGTAAGTCAGTATTTGTTGATTATAAAGAATTAAAGACTTATTTAGAAAAAAATAACTAGTCATAAGATAAATATTATTCTGAACTGAATTACACTGGTAATGTATCCTCTTCTACCAGAAGGATAAATATCATCCTCTCTCTCTCTCTGTATCTGTATATCTCTGTATCTGTATATCTCTGTATCTGTATATCTCTGTATCTGTATCTCTCTCTCTCTCTCTCTCTCTCTCTCTCTCTCTCTCTCTCTCTCTCTCTCTCTCTCTCTCTCTCTCTCTCTCTCTCTCTCTCTCTCTCTCTCTGTCTGTCTCTGTGTCTCTGTGTCTCTCTGGCTCTGTGTCTCTGTGTCTCTGTTGCCCTTTTCTTGTGGCAATAGGTCACAAATCTTGCTGCTGTGATGGCAGTGGGCAGTGTGCACATAGCCTGTCTTCTCTTGAGAGCCAGGTCTGCCTACGGCGGCCTTTCTCAATAGCAAGGCTATGCTCACTGAGTCTGTACATAGTCAGAGATTTCCTTAAGTTTGGGTCAGTCACGGTGGTCTGGTATTCTGCCACTGTCTTCTCTCTGTTTAGGGCCAAATAGCATTCTAGTTTGCTCTGTTTTTTTGTGAATTCTTTCCAATGTGTCAAGTAATTATCTTTTTGTTTCTCATGATTTGGTTGGGTCTAATTGTGTTGTTGTCCTGGGGCTCTGTGGGGTCTGTTTGTGTTTGTGAACAGAGCCCTAGGACCAGCTTGCTTAGTCGGCTCTTCTCCATGTTCATTTCTCTTTAGGTGATGGCTTTGTTATGGAAGGTTTGGGAATCGCTTCTTTTTAGATGGTTGTAGAATTTAAAAGGATTTTGATAATTTGCGGGTATTGGCCTAATTCTGCTCTGCATGCATTATTTGGTGTTCTACGTTGTACACGGACAATATTTTTGCACAATTCTGCATGCAGAGTGTCAATTTGGTGTTTGTCCCGTTTAGTGAATTCTTGGTTGGTGAGCGGACCCCAGACCTCACAACCATAAAGGGCAATGGGTTCTATAACTGATTCAAGTATTTTTAGCCAGATCCTAATTGGTATGTCGAATTTTATGTTCCTTTTGATGGCGTAGAAGGCCCTTCTTGCCTTGTCTCTCAGATCGTTCACAGCTTTGTGGAAGTTACCTGTGGCGCTGATGTTTAGGCCGAGGTATGTATAGTTTTTTGTGGGCTCTAGGGCAACGGTGTCTAGATGGAATTTGTTTTCGTGGTCCTGGCAACTGGACCTTTTTTGGAACACTATTATTTTGGTTTTACTGAGATTTACTGTCAGGGCCCAGGTCTGACAGAATATGTGCTCTCTCGCTCTGTCTCTCTCTTTCTCTCTCTCTCTCTTTCTCTTTCTCTATTTCTTTAGGGAGCCCCAGGCCCAATCGGCCTTCCCGGTGAGATTGGACAGACTGGACCTACGGTAAGACCCTCACCATTGTTGTCGAAGAAGACCGTTGTTGTCTTATGTCTGATAGCACACACGTTGTGTAATATGTTAGATACTCTTCATCGCTCATCTAATTCCCCCTTCCTTTTCCTCCCTCTTCTCTCAGGGCATATTGGGAGCACCTGGACCTCCAGGAATTCCAGGACCCCCAGGAAAACCAGTATGTTTACACCTAGAACCAGCAAGAAACCAGTAAATAAACACTTAGAACTAGTAAATACCAGTAAGTACACACCTAAAACCAGCAAGGACCCAGTAAACAAACATCTAGTATTAGTAAAAACCAGCAAGGACACACCTAAAACCAGCAAGAACCCATTAAACAAACATCTAGTATTAGTAAAAACCAGCAAGGACACACCTAAAACCAGCAAGGACCCAGTAAACAAACATCTAGTATTAGTAAAAACCAGCAAGGACACACCTAAAACCAGCAAGGACACACCTAAAACCAGCAAGGACACACCTAAAACCAGCAAGGACACACCTAAAACCAGCAAGGACACACCTAAAACCAGCAAGGACACACCTAAAACCAGCAAGGACACACCTAGCACTAGAAACCAGCTACTTCAAATCACCAAGAAACCAGGAAGATGTAGTAAGAAACCAGTGACTTAACGCAAAATAACAACGATTAGTTGCAAGCAAGAAACCAGTGTTCCAGCAATAACCCAGTAATCCCAGTCCAGATGACCTCTACATTCTCACCGGTAAGTGTACCAGAGCAGCTCAATGAAACATCAACTGTACATAGTGCAGTGTGTGTGTCTTAGCTCCCCAGTCTATTCTACAAGGTATACAGTATCTCTCCACATGAGTGATTTCAGGTGGGGAGCAGCCTCATAGAGTGATGCTCCCAGCCATGGGGAGTCTATTTGTTTTGGTTTACCGGTGTTGCAGAGTAAATATATTCCCATTAGATCTGTCTCCCCTGTCTCATCTCACTGCTCCCTGCATACATCAGCACAGGGAGGCATGTTTTACTCTAATTCAATATATACACACTCAGAACAGCTGCCCCAGCACTGCGTTAAACACACTATCTGTATCTGTCTTCCTTCCCCTTTCATTCTGTCTTTCTCCCCCCGTCTCAATCTGTCTCCAGGGTCCACCAGGGAAGTTCTTGGGAGGAGAGGAGGGCAGTGCAGACTTCCAGGTAAGATCCCTCCACACCTCCACCTATTCTCATCGTTTATCTCTTCTCTTTGTACCTGTTCTAGCCTATTGCAGCCTCCTGGCCTTGCCCCTTGGATAGCTCCTTTCCCCTGGCTTAATACCTTACAGTTGACCCTAAGCAAGCCTTACAGAGCAGTAAGCTCCTAGCCCAAAGCCTATAGGATCCATCCTCAAACCTAGCAACCTGGCAATCTGGTTGTAGCTTGTGATATATAGACACAGAAATTTCCGGTTCGCTGTCACTAAAACACCTATCCGTACAAGTCCTAAGTCAAGTCCTATGCTGAGTGCCCAACATAGGGGAGATGGTGCCCAACATAGGGGAGATAAATTCCTCTCCTCTGTTCTCCTCCCTATCTCTCATTAGAGATAGGGACCTTGTCACTGAGACGGTTTACGCTCTTGCTCTCATCCCTCTCTCTCCTTTCATCTAACACCGAAAGAGGATTCCGAGTCCTCCTTCGATCCCCTCTCTCCCTTCATTCATGTCCCTCTTTCATCCCTCCCTTAGTCTCTCCTTAATCCAAGTCCCTCATAATGTGATGCCCTGCTGGGGATTTGACACATATAGAAAAAGAGAGTCAGCACACTGATCAATTGGCCACTTTTTTCGCTTTTGGCTGAGAAACAGACTCAATTATACTTTGTATTTTACTTTGGTGTTCTTCTCTCTCTCCTCCCCCCCGCTACCCTTCATCCTCTCTCTCTCTCTCTCTCTCTCTCTCTCTCTCTCTCTCTCTCTCTCTCTCTCTCTCTCTCTCTCTCTCTCTCTCTCTCTCTCTCTCTCTCCTTCCCCCCTCTACCCTTCATCTTCTCTCTCTCTCTCTCTCTCTCTCTCTCTCTCTCTCTCTCTCTCTCTCTCTCTCTCTCTCTCTCTCTCTCTCTCTCTCTCTCTCTCTCTCTCTCCCCCCTCTACCCTTCATCTTCTCTCTCTCTCTCTCTCTCTCTCTCTCTCTCCCCCGCTACCCTTCATCTTCTCTCTCTCTCTCTCTCTCTCTCCCCCTCTACCCTTCATCTTCTCCCTCTCTCTCTCCTTCCCCCGCCACCCTTCATCCTCTCTCTCTCTCCTTCCCCCCTCCACCCTTCTCTCTCTCTCTCTCTCTCTCTCTCTCTCTCTCTCTCTCTTCTCCTCTCTCTCTCTCTCTCTCTCTCTCTCTCTCTCTCTCTCTCTCCCTCCCCCCTCTACCCTTCATCTTCTCTCTCTCTCTCTCTCTCTCTCTCTCTCTCTCTCTCTCTCTCTCTCTCCCCTGCTACCCTTCATCTTCTCCCTCTCTCTCTCTCTCTCTCTCTCTCTCTCTCTCTCTCTCTCTCTCTCTCTCTCTCTCTCTCTCTCTCTCTCTCTCTCTCTCTCTCTCTCTCTCTCTCTCTCTCTCTCTCTCTCTCTCTCTCTCCCCCCTCTACCCTTCATCTTCTCCATCTCCCTCTCTCCTTCCCCCGCTACCCTTCATCCTCTCTCTCTCTCTCCTTCCCCTCTACCCTTCATCTTATCTCTCTCCTTCCCCCCTCTACTCTTCATCTTCTCTCTCTCTCTCTCTCTCTCTCCTTCCCCCCTTTACCCTTCATCTTCTCTCTCTCTCTCTCTTTCTCTCCTTCCCCCCTCTACCCTTCATCCTCTCTCTCTCTCTCTCTCTCTCTCTCTCACCCCCTCTCTCTCTCCACAGTGTCCAATCAACTGCCCAGCAGGGCCTAAGGGTCCCCAGGGCCTGCAGGGGGTCAAGGTATGTGAGTCCTCATCATGAGAAAAACTAGATATTTACCCATCAAGACCTGAAATAAGGTTATTCTGTACAGTATTCCTGTCGGTGGAGTTGTAATTTATCAACTGAATTAATAGTTCATGATTGATTGTTATATCTGTAAACTAACGAACTGTTCTGTTCTGTTCTAGGGACACAAAGGTCGTGCTGGTGTGCTGGGAGAGCCTGGCAGCATTGGGAAACTGGTGAGTCCTAAAGAGTTGTCACGTTCCTGACCGGTTTTCTCTTATTTTTGTATGTGTTTAGTTGGTCAGGGCGTGAGTTGGGGTGGGCATTCTATGTTATGTGTTTCTATGTTTGTTGAAATAGGTTGCCTGATATGGTTCTCAATTAGAGGCAGGTGTTTGACATTTCCTCTGATTGAGAACCATATTAAGGTAGGATGTTCTCACTGTTTGTTTGTGGGTGATTGTATCTCGTGTCTGTATGTGTTACCACACGGGACTGTTTCGTTTGTGTAGTCTGTTCCTGTTCGTGCGTTCTTCGTGTTTATGTAAGTGCTCAAGTTCAGTTCTGTATACGTCGTTTTGTTGTTTTGTAATTTTTCAAGTATATTTTCGTGTTAGTGTTCGTTTACGTCTTGTTAAATAAATTAATTCATGTCTTCATCACCCGCTGCGCCTTGGTCCAATCTCTCTCCGCAAGACGAACGTTACAAGAGTCTGTCTATCTGACAGGCTGACTGTCTGTTTCTTTGTGCCAGTCTATCTGTGTTTTGATCCGGGATCTATCTGAAGCATTTATATTTGAAAACAATATCTTACAATACTTCAAGGTGTGAAAGCAGTCTTTTTCATGCTTCCAATAAAACACACACACACACACACATTCCATGCCGACCAGTAGAAGAAGCAGGCTTAGCGCTAATAAAGCCCCCTGAGGCACAACTGGCACTAATCTGGGTGTGATTAGTCAGGCCTGGCCTGGGCAGCCAGGCATCACGCAGCGAGCCCAGATGAAAGGGATGGTTGAGAGCCAGGTACACGTGGAGTGGATAAGAGAGTAGGAGTTAGAGTGGCCGACTCGGCCTGATGCATTAAGCAGAACTAATGAGCACCAGTAGTACCTGAGACACTCTTTCAGCCAGGAGGGTTTAGCACCTGATCTGCACTCTGCCTGTCTGACTGACTGGCTGTCTGTCTCAGTCTGGCTGTCTGTCTCAGTCTGGCTGTCTGTCTCAGTCTGGCTGTCTGTCTCAGTCTGGCTGTCTGTCTCAGTCTGGCTCTGCTGATCACTGCTCAGTTAGACAGAGACACTCCCTGGCCATCATACAGAGAACACTCCCTGGCCATAACACAGAGAACACTCCCTGGCCATAACACAGAGAACACTCCCTGGCCATCACACAGAGAACACTCCCTGGCCATCACACAGAGAACACTCCCTGGCCATCATACAGAGAACACTCCCCGACCATCATACAGAGAACACTCCCTGGCCATCATACAGAGAACACTCCCTGGCCATCATACAGAGAACACTCTCTGGCCATCAGACAGAGAACACTCCCTGGCCATCATACAGAGAACACTCCCTGACTATCATACAGAGAACACTCCCTGGCATCACACAGAGAACACTCCCTGGCCATCACACAGAGAACACTCCCTGGCCATCATACAGAGAACACTCCCTGGCCATCATACAGAGAACACTCCCTGGCCATCACACAGAGAACACTCCCTGGCCATCACACAGAGAACACTTCCTGGCCATCATACAGAGAACACTCCCTGGACATCATACAGAGAACACTCCCATGCCATATTTTATTTATTTAATTTAACCTTTATTTAACTAGGCAAGTCAGTTAAGAACAAATTCACATTTACAATGACGGCCTACCCCGGCCAAATCCTAACCCGGAGGACTCTGGGCCAGTTGTGCGCTACCCTATGAGACTCCCAATCACGGCCAGTTGTGACACAGCCTGGAATCAAACCAGGGTCTGTAGTGACGCCTCTAGCACTGAGATGCAGTGCCTTAGACCGCTGTGCCACTCGGGAGCCCCGAGAACATAACAAGATCATACAGAGACTCCCTGGCCATCATACAGAGAACACTTTATTCTACTGGCTTCAGTTGGCTGTTATTTACTGAGGAGTTATGTAGTAGCAGAAGTTACAGCTCACGATAGATACATGCATGAAACGTTATTGTCACACTTTTAATTTATTTCTGTCTCTCTGTTTGTCTCTGTCTCTGTCTCTGTCTGTCTGTCTGTCTGTCTGTCTGTCTGTCTGTCTGTCTGTCTGTCTGTCTGTCTGTCTGTCTGTCTGTCTGTCTGTCTGTCTGTCTGTCTGTCTGTCTGTCTGTCTGTCTGTCTGTCTGTCTGTCTGTCTGTCTGTCTGTCTGTCTGTCTCTCTCTCTCTCTCTCTTTTTCTTTTTCTCTCTTTCTCAGGGTACGAAGGGAGAGGTCGGCATCTCTGGTGAGCAGGGAATCCCAGGACCCCCGGTAATGACCTTTATCTATGTTAACAATGTTATATAAACATTATAGTACAGCAATATGGTCAGAGCACATATGTTGTTAAAATGTTGTGAGAATAAAATACAGATGTTAAGTCACTTTTACTCATACAACGTTGACAGAACGTCCTTTATTTCAACTCTCTCTTTCTCTCCATCTCACAGGGTCCTATGGGATTGAGGGGTTACCCAGGAATGATGGGCCCCAAGGCAGAGACGGTAAGTTACAACACACCTCTCTACCTCCTTTACCACACTCTCTCCATCCACCACATCTCCTCCTCCCTGGTTTGTTTCTATCTGTTACCTTCTAAGGGGACATTTGGAAAGAATCCAAACTCCTCTCTCTCTCTCTCTCTCTCTCTCTCTCTCTCTCTCTCTCTCTCCTCTCTCTCTCTCTCTCTCTCTCTCTCTCTCTCTCTCTCTCTCTCTCTCTCTCTCTCTCTCTCTCTCTCTCTCTCTCTCTCTCTCTCTCTCTCTCTCTCTCTCTCTCTCTCTCTCAATTCAATTCAATTCAATTGACATGGCACCTACATGGCACCCATCACCTACAGAGAGATGAACCTAGAGAAGAGTCCCCTAAGCAAGCTGGTCCTAGGGCTCTGTTCACAAACACAAACACACCCCACAGAGCCCCAGGACAGCAGCACAATTAGACCCAACCAAATCATGAGAAAACAAAAAGATAATTACTTGACACATTGGAAAGAATTAACAAAAAAACAGAGCAAACTAGAATGCTATTTGGCCCTAAACAGAGAGTACACAGTGGCAGAATACCTGACCACTGTGACTGACCCAAAGTTAAGGAAAGCTTTGACTATGTACAGACTCAGTGAGCATAGCCTTGCTATTGAGAAAGGCTATGTGCACAGGCTATGTGCACACTGCCCACAAAATGCAGTGGAAAATGAGCTGGACTTCCTAACCTGCCAAATATATGACCATATTAGAGACACATATTTCCCTCAGATTACAGCAACACATCTGCTTTGTGGACACAGACTGACCCAAACTTAAGGAAAGCTTTGACTATGTACAGACTCAGTGAGCATAGCCTTGCTATTGAGAAAGGCCGCCGTAGGCAGACCTGGCTCTCAAGAGAAGACAGGCTATGTGCACACTGCCCACAAAATGAGGTGGAAACTGAGCTGCACTTCCTAACCTCCTGCCCAATGTATGACCATATTAGACATATTTCCCTCAGATTACACAGATCCGCAAAGAATTCGAAAACAAATCCAATTTTGATAAACTCCCATATCTACTGGGTGAAATACGACAGTGTGCCATCACAGCAGCAAGATTTGTGACCTGTTGCCACCAGAAAAGGGCAACCAGTGAAGAACAAACACCATTGTAAATACAACCCATATTTATGCTTATTTATTTTAACTTGTGTGCTTTAACCATTTGTACATTGTTACAACACTGTATATATATAATATAACATTTGTAATGTCTTTATTGTTTTGAAACTTCTGTATGTGTAATGTTTACTGTTAATTTGTATTGTTTATTTCACTTTTGTATAATATCTACATCACTTGCTTTGGCAATGTTAACACATGTTTCCCATGCCAATAAAGCCCCTTGAATTGAATTGAATTGAGTGAGAGAGTGAGAGAGAGAGAGAGAGAGAGAGAGAGAGAGAGAGAGAGAGAGAGAGAGAGAGAGAGAGATAAATAAATGGTGGGACCAACAGCAATAATAATAGTAGTAGTGGACATGGGATTACCATTGTAGACCAGTGTCAACATGACTGAGAAGACACATTACATTGTATGAAAGACAAAACAAAACAAGATGGGAAATATTATCGACATTACTTTGCACTTTTCACTGGCTGTCCCTCATCAGGTTGTGGCAGGAGGACACATATTTGGCTGCCAAAACTGCACATTTTGGCTTTTCACCCAATAAATATTTGATTTTACAGTTTCAAATTCTTTGTATTGAATTATAATTTAGGGAATTTGTCACAGTGTAATAGGAAATGCAGCTCTGTCTCTACCTCTCCCCTGGAGAAGAGTGAGCACAGCCTGTTCTCTCTGGGCAACCAGGTTTGTCTGTGACGACCGGTCTCTATAGCCAGACTGTGCTCACTGAGTCTGTACCTAGTCAATGTTTTCCTCAGTTTTCTATCAGTCACAGTGGTCAGATAGTCTGCCACCATGTACTGTCTGTTTAGAGCCAAATAGCATTGAAGTTTACTTAGATTTTTTGTGGTGTCTTTCCAATAGGTGATATATTTTTCTTTTTGTTTTGTGATGATTTGGTTGGGCCAGATTTTCTGAGTGCTGTCCTGGCTTTATGGGGTTGGTTTGGGTTGGTGAACTGAGCCTCAGAACCAGCTGGCTGAGGGGACTCTTTTCTTGTTTCATCTCTTGACATTGTAGAGCTGTGTGATGGAATGTTTTGGGGTCACTTGTTTTTAGATGGTTGTAAAATTTGATGGCTCTTTTTTCTATTCGAATGAGGAGGGGGTATTGGTCCAATTCTGCTCTACATGCATTATTTGGAGTTTTTCTTTGCACTTGTAATACAGTCTTGCAAAACTCTGCATGCAGTATTTCGATTGGATGTTTGTCCCATTTGGTGAATTCATTATTAGAGAGTGGACCCCATACTTCACTGCCATATAGAGCAATTGGGTCTATAACTGATTGAACATTTTTGAGCCAGATTCTAATTGGAATTTCAATTTTGATGTTCCTTTTAATGGCATAAAATACTCTTCTTGCTTTGTCTCTCAGCTCATTCACAGCCATGTGAAAGCTACCTGTGTTGCTGATATTTAGTCCTAGATATGTATAGTTTTTGGTGTGTTCTAATAGAACTGTGTCCAAATAGAATTTATATTTGTCATCCTTATTTCCGGACTTTTTTTGGAATATCATGATATTCGTTTTTTTTAGGTTAACGGTCAGAGCCCAGGTCTGACAGAACCTGTGAAGATGATCTAGGTGCTGCTGTAACCCCTCTTTAGTGGGAGACAGCAGCACCGGGTCATCTGCGTACAGCAGACACTTGATTTCAGTGTTGTGTAGGGTGATACCAGGTGCTGCCGATTCTTCTAATGTTTTTGCCAATTCATTAATGTAGATGTTAAATAGTGTTGGACTTATTGGGCAGCCCTGTTTCACTCCCCGGCCCTGAGAGAAGAAGTCTTTTTGCTTGTTGCCAATTTTAACCACACATTTGTTTTTAGTGTACATTGATTTAATAAAATCATATGTTTTCCCTCCAATACCACTTTCTATTAGTTTATAAAAAAGACCTTCGTGCCAAATTGAATCAAATGCTTTCTTGAAATCTACAAAACACGAGTAGATTTTGCCTTTGTTTTGGTTAACTTGTTTATCAATTAGAGTGTGGAGGGTGTAAATGTGGTCTGTTGTACGATCATTTTTTTGAAATCCAATCTGGCTTCTGCTCAGGACGTTGTGTTCGTCAAGGAAATTATGTAGTCTGCTATTTATAATACTGCAGAGAATTTTCCCCAAGTTGCTGTTAACGCAAATTCCTCTGTAATTATTTGGGTCAAATTTGTCTCCATTTTTATAGATTGGTGTGATCAATCCCTGATTCCAAATATCGGGGAAAATACCTGCAGGATAATGTTGAAGAGTTTGAGTATAGCCAATTTGAATTTGTGGTCTGTATATTTGATCATTTCATTTAAAATACCATCAGCACCACAGGCCTTTTTGGGTTGGAGAGTGCATAGTTTTTCCAATAATTCTTCTTCTGTAATTGGGGTATCCATAGGATTCTGATAGTCTTTGACTGCTGATTCAAGGATTTGTAATCTTTCTTGTATATCTTTTTGTTCTGGGCTCTTTGTTATATTGCTGTAGAGGTTTGCAAAGGGATTTCTCCACATTTCCCCATTTTGGATAGCGAATTCCTCATGATGAGGTTTGTTTAATTTATTCCAATTCTCCAATAAGTGGTTTGATTCTATGGATTCCTCAATTCCAGCCAGCTGATTTCTAATGTGCTGTTCCTTTTTTGTTCTTAGGGTGTGTTTGTATTGCTTCAGTGTTTCCCCATATTGAAAGCGTATATTTTTGTTGTCTGGTTCTCTGTGTTTTTGATTAGATATATTTCTCAATGACTTTCTTAGATTTTTGCAATCATTATCAAACCATTTTTCATTATCTGTTATTTTTGGTTTGCTCTTATGCTTCTTTAAATTAGCCAAGGAGGCTAATTTGTCAAATATAAAGTTTATGTTCCAAACGGCCAAATTTACACCTTCATTGCTGAAGGAGAATGTTAAGGCTAAAAAGTTGTCCAGGAGAGATTGTATTTTTTGGCTACTAATTGCTTTTTGGTAGATGTCTGTACTGTTTGCACTCCATCTATAGGCCTGTTTAGTACCATGTAATTTATTAAGCTGTGATGCTTCATGGTTGGGTTCTGCTCTTCTCAGATACACTGTGATTTTACTGTGGTCTGAGAGAGGTGTTAGTGGGCTGACTGTGAAGGCTCTGAGAGACTCTGGGTTTAGGTCGGTGAGAAAGTAGTCTACAGTGCTGCTGCCAAGGGATGAGCTGTAGGTGTACCTACCAAAAGAGTCCCCTCTCAGCCTACCATTGACTATGTACAGACCCAGTGTTCGACAGAGCTTCACGAGCTGTACTCCGTTTTTGTTTTTCACTTTGTCATAGTTGTTTCGGTGGGGGTATGTGGGGAGGGAAAGGTTGTTGCTTCCTGGTAGGTGTTTATCCCCATGACTGTTAATAGTGTCTTGTTCTTCTGCTGTTCTAGCATTCAGGTCTCCACAGACCAGTACGTTGCCTTGGGCCTGAAAGTGACTAATCTCCCCCTCTAGAATGGAGAAACTCTCTTCGTTGAAGTAGGGTGACTCTGAGGGGGGAATGTATGTGGCACTTAGGAAGACGTTTTTATCTGTCAAGATAGCCTCCTTGTTGATTTTTAACCAGATAAAGAATTCTCCCGTTTTGATCAATTTGATTGAATTAATTAGTTCAGATTTATACCATATTAGCATTCCCCCTAGAGTCTCTGCCCTGTTTGATTCCTTTTAATTTAGTGGATGGTATGATTATCTCCCTATAACCTAGTGGACAGCCAGTGGAAACATCACCTCTGCACCATGTTTCCTGTAGTACTACAATATCAACATCATCAATTTCTTTCAGGAAGTCTGGGTTTCTGCTCTTTAGCCCAAAAGCAGAGGACTTCAAGCCTTGTAAATTCCAACATGCAACGTAAAAAGATTTCAGATTTTTTTTTTTTCCTTTACCTTCAAAATGAGACAAACACTCACAATCCAACAAGAACTATTAAAATAGTTATTGAGCCACCCTCGTCTGGGTGGCTCTGAAGCTGGGCTGGGGTGGTCTGTGCTGCGCTGGCTGTGGTGGGCATTGAGGTGGGTGGTGCTGTGGTCGTGGCTGTGGGGTCCAGGGTGCTGGTCCGGGGTGTTGTCTTGGTGATCTCGGCGAGGTGGAGATTGCTCCGCTGTTCCTGGGTGGAGAGGTCGGGCTGTGGTTTAAAGCGACGTCCTTGAGAGTCTTGGCAAGGATGGGGACTGTCACCCTGTACAGGTGAACATGGTCATAGAGACAGTCCAGATCGAGGGTGGGATGGTGGGCCAGGTGTACATTGGGACGCAGGGCACAGTCCCGGGATAGGCTGGCGTTTATTCTTTGGATTGTGGCAGGGTGGAATTCCTTCCTCTGTTGAAGGGTTGACACCACGATTCTTGAGTTGGGGAAGATTGCGGAGGCCTTCTCAATCACTCCCCGTAGTGAAGTCGCCACCCTCTCCTGCTGAGCACGCAGGTCGTTGCTTCCGGTATGTAATGATTATGTGGCTTGGCGACCCGAGATGGGCCTTATCAAGCAGCTCCATGGCACTCTGCGTTGTTGGGCACCACACCTTTCTCGTTTTGTGGCTAGGGAAAAGTTTCTTCTCCTGAACAAACTTCCCATTTGAGTCCATCAACAGGACGATGTCAGCCAGTGATTCTTCTGGACTGGAGGGGACAGAGGGGGGGGCTGGTGGGTGTTGGAGCTGGGGTGTGGCTGGTCTGTGCCGGTGCCGCTGTCAGTGGGAGGCTGTTCTGTGGGTTGGGGAGGAGGCGTGCAGCAGGCAGGGCTGGGGAAGCCTGGCTGGTTGAGCTGGGCTCCTCTGCTGTGTGAGGGCAGGGCTGGGGAAGCCTGGCTGGTTGAGCTGGGCTCCTCTGCTGTGTGAGGGCAGGGCTGGGGAAGCCTGGCTGGTTGAGCTGGGCTCCTCTGCTGTGTGAGGGCAGGGCTGGGGAAGCCTGGCTGGTTGAGCTGGGATCCTCTGCTGTGTGAGGGCAGGGCTGGGGAAGCCTGGCTGGTTGAGCTGGGATCCTCTGCTGTGTGAGGGCAGGGCTGGGGAAGCCTGGCTGGTTGAGCTGGGATCCTCTGCTGTGTGAGGGCAGGGCTGGGGAAGCCTGGCTGGTTGAACTGGGCTCCTCTGCTGTGTGAGGGCAGGTCATAGAGTGGTGTTCTAGCTGCTCCTGCAGCCTGTCCTCTGTTATCTCTTGCAGCTCCTCTCTTAGTGTGGTCAGATCGTTATTCCTGTTCTGCCTGTCTTTTTGGAGCTCTCTCACCTCCTTTGTTAGATCAGCCAGCTCTCTCTTGAGTCTGTCTCTCTCTTGCTGAACCTCTTTCAGCTGTGTTGCAAGGCTGCTGTCCTGCTCTGTCCTCACCTTGGTTAGGAGCTCCTCTAAGGTGTGGTTGTCTGGTTGCTGTTTGCTCACGCTCTCCCTGAGCAGGACCACCTCCCCCTCCAGTTTGGTGAACTCATCCCTCATGGCAGCCATGGTGGTGAGGAGGGCCAGAGCCTGCTCTGGACTGAGGGGGTCGCTCTCCTCCTGGGGCGTGTCCTCCACTATGGTGGGAAGAGAGGTGCTGGATGTGCCTTTTTGGGTGTGGATATTAGGGGTGAGGGTGGTGCTGGGGTAGTTTGTCTTGTGGGAGGGCATGTCACTGGTGGTGTCCTTCTCTCTCTCCTCTCTCTCCTTAATGGTCTGAAAGTCTGTTTCAAACAGCCTAATGTTACCTTGCACCATGACAGTCCCAGTCTTGTAGAGGTTGATTGTTATCATGGTGCTGTCAGGGTCGTCTGTCTTTTTGATTTTCAGCTTCCACCCGTTACAGATTCCCTCTTTCTTTATGGATGGGTAGTGAGAGCAGACTGCTGAGCGCCATGCATTTGGCTGGTCAGTGAGGAAGATGAGATTACTCACATCACCGTTTTTGTAGAGGTCTGCAAAAAGGGTTTCTGGCCTCCCCTTTAGTAGTTTCTGTTTAAAAGCTTTCCTCGTTGTGTCATTTTTGGCCTCTTTAGGGTAGAGAATGGATTCTGCGCTGAGGGGGAGTGGGGACATGGTGCCTGTGGGCTCTGCTGCTACTGCTGCTGCCCCGTTGCCATGGCAACCGATTTGTTCGTCTGCTGCTGTTGCTAGCTACCGCTAATTTAGTTCAAAAACCAGCAAAAAGAGTGACAAATCCTCACACAAAAAAACAGAAGATATGTTTGAAGTTAGTCGTGCTCCTTTTTGGTTTACTCACTCAGTTTGGTCGTTTGATGTAGTTGATGTAGTATCTGCCTTTGCTACGTTTGTTCTAGCTCGTTTCTTCTGGCTAGCTTGTTAGTCTGCTGGTTAGATCTTTGTTGTGTAGCTAGCTTGCTAGAGTCAAAACTTCTTAATTTGAGGCGCAAAGTTACTTTTTTTCTGTTCTGAATGAATAGAGTTGTTGTTTATCACTTCTTGTCTGGAATTCTTTTTCGATTAGAGTGTTTATCTCATTCTAAAAACTAAAAAAGATGAAATATATCAGGAGCTCAATATTGCTCAATATTGCCAAAGCAACAGAATACATTATACATTGTAATAAAATTATAAACAATAACAAATAATAATATAAAATGGCAGAAAATAATAATACAAAATTAAATACAAAAATAATAACAATAAAATGATAACAGTCAATAGTCGAATGTAATGTAATAAATCTAAAAATATAAATGGAAAATTAAACTATAACTAACTTATAACTAAATAACGGTCCTCTTCACCATTACATCAGTACTACAACTACTATCATCATTACCACTACTACCACCACCACCATCACTAAACTGCTATCATTACCATTACCACCCATACCACTACTATTACCACCACCATCACTAAACTGCTATCATTACCATTACCACCCATACCACTACTATTTGGAATGATAAACAACAATAATAATAGTAATAACAATAACAGTAATAACAATAACAGTAATTATACGTAAGTTACTGCTTACTATGCAGATGCTATTATTCAGTGTCCCTCAGGCTATGGCAGGCAAATACATATTTGGCTGCAAGAGGAGCCATTGCTCCTTCACCCATGAGTATTTTTAGTCTTTCCTCTGGGTTTAATAAGTTAAAATTTGGAATAAATGTAGTCATTTCTGTGAATAATGAATCTCTTGGTGAGGAATATTTATCACAGTAACGGAGAAAGTGCATCTCTGTTTCTACCTCATCTCTGTGACCACATACACGCTCCTCTTTGGGTAGCCATGTCTTTTTATGTCTGCCGGTTTCTATTGCCAATCGGTTGTCACTCAGCCCGTACTTGGTAAGGATCTGTCTCTGCTTCGTATCTCTGACAGAGTAGAGATAATCAGCCAATTCATATTCTCTGTTTAGGGTCAGATAGCAATTTAGTCGGCTTTGGGATTTTGTTTAGTTTTTCCAATGTTATATATATGAGTCTTTTGATTGGTTCATGATTTTGTTTATTGGAATTCTTTCTTTTGAAGCAGTGCTGGTGTCAGCTTGGTTGGTTAGGTCCAACATCAGCTGACTGAGAGGGCTCGTTTCTGGGCTCAGCTCTTGGGTTTGAAGTGCTTTAAATTGCAGACTCGAATTTGGACTTGAATTTAGATGTAGCCAAAATTGTAATGATCTTTTCTGTATTTTCATTATTGCTGGAAAGCGGCCCAATTCTGCCCTACATGCATTAGTTGGTGTATTTCTCTGGACTTGTAGGATTTTCCGACAGAATTCTGCATGTAGGGCTTCAATTGGATGTTTGTCCCACATTTTAAAGTCCAGTTTATTGAGTGGCCCCCAAACCTCACTTCCGTAAAGAGCTATTAGTAGGATTACACTGTCAAATATTTTGGTCCAAATTCTAATTGGGATGTTGATTTTGAATAATTTCATTTTTATTGCATACAATGCTCTGCGGGCTTTTTCTTTGAGTGCATTCACTGCCATATTAAAGTTTCCCGATGCAGATATGGTCAGACCAAGGTAGGTGTAATTTTTTGTGTGTTCAATTATGGTGTTTTTCAGGGTGAATTTATATTTGTGTTTCTGACATCTTTTTTGTTGTTGTTGGAAAATCATGATTTTAGTTTTTTTGAAATGTACTGCCAGGGCCCAATTATGGCAATATTGCTCTAGAATATTAATGTTATGTTGAAGACCTTCTTTGGTTGGTGATATAAGTACCAAGTCATTAGCATATAGCAGGTATTTCACCTCTGTGTCAAAAAGTGTGAGTTCTGGGGCTGGAGAATGGACCAACATGTCTGCTAATTCATTGATATAAATGTTGAAAAGATTTGGACTCAAACTGCAGCCTTGTCTCACACCTCAACATTGTGAAAAGAATTCTGTTCTTTGGTTTTTGATTTTTATTGCACACTTGTTTTTTCTCTCTCTCTCTCTCTCTCTCTCTCTCTCTCTCTCTCTCTCTCTCTCTCTCTCTCTCTCTCTCTCTCTCTCTCTCTCTCTCTCTCTCTCTCTCTCTCTCTCTCTCTCTCTCTCTCTCTCTCTCTCTCTCTCTCTCTCTCTCTCTCTCTCTCTCTCTCTCTCTCATGTGCTATCTCTCTCTCTCTCCTCTCTCTCATGTGCTATCTCTCTATGTCTCTCATCTCTCTCATGTGCTATCTCTCTCTCTCATCTCTCTCATGTGCTCTCTCTCTCTCTCTCTCTCTCTCTCTCTCTCTCTCTCTCTCTCTCTCTCTCTCTCTCTCTCTCTCTCTCTCTCTCTCTCTCTCTCTCTCTCTCTCTCATGTGCTCTCTCTCTCTCTCTCATCTCTCTCATGTGCTATCTCTCTCGCTCTCTCATCTCTCTCATGTGCTATCTCTCTCTCTCTCTTCTCTCTCATGTGCTCTCTCTCTCTCTCTTCTCTCTCATGTGCTCTCTCTCTCTTCTCTCTCATGTGCTCTCTCTCTCCCTGTCTCTCTCTCTCCCTGTCTCTCTCTCTCCCTCTCTCTCTCTCTTCTCTCTCATGTGCTCTCTCTCTCTCTCTCTCTCTCTCCCTGTTTCTCTCTCTCTCTCTCTTGCTTTCTCTAATGAGAAAGGGTTGTCTGGGACCACGGTGCCTCCATCTGTAGTTAATGATCCAGGAAGGCCATCCATCTTAGCGTTAGCATGAGCTCTGTTAGTCAAGTTAGCGCCCAGGCTAGGTGCCAAGCAGAATGGCTGGCTGTTGGTGTGTAGCGCTAAGTGCAAATCATCCTTTTATCACAGTGGTTAGCATCGTTGTGCTCGTTAGCATGCCCCATAGACACTGAAGGAAATTATAATAAATCATAGAACAACAACTTCTGAAGATACACTTGTTAATGTACCGCAATCTCCTTCTGAAAGATAGACATAGACTACCTTCAGACATAGACTACCTTCAGACACAGACTACCTTCAGACACAGTCTACCTTCAGACACAGTCTACCTTCAGACACAATCTACCTTCAGACACAGTCTACCTTCAGACACAGACTACCTTCAGACACAGTCTACCTTCAGAACACAGTCTACCTTCAGACACAGACTACCTTCAGACACAGTCTACCTTCAGACACAGTCTACCTTCAGACACAATCTACCTTCAGAACACAGTCTACCTTCAGACACAGACTACCTTCAGACACAGTCTACCTTCAGACACAATCTACCTTCAGAACACAGTCTACCTTCAGACACAGTCTACCTTCAGACACAGTCTACCTTCAGACACATACTACCATCAGACACAGTCTACCTTCAGACACAGTCTACCTTCAGACACAATCTACCTTCAGACACAGTCTACCTTCAGACACAGACTACCTTCAGACACAGTCTACCTTCAGACACAGTCTACCTTCAGACACAATCTACCTTCAGACACAATCTACCTTCAGACACAGTCTACCTTCAGACACAATCTACCTTCAGACACATACTACCTTCAGACACAGACTACCTTCAGACACAGACTACCTTCAGACACAGACTACCTTCAGACATAGACTACCTTCAGACATAGACTACCTTCAGACACAGTCTACCTTCAGACATAGACTACCTTCAGACACAGACTACCTTCAGACACAGTCTACCTTCAGACACAGTCTACCTTCAGACATAGACTACCTTCAGACACAGTCTACCTTCAGACATAGACTACCTTCAGACATAGACTACCTTCAGACACAGTCTACCTTCAGACATAGACTACCTTCAGACACAGACTACCTTCAGACACAGTCTACCTTCAGACACAGTCTACCTTCAGACACAGACTACCTTCAGACACAGTCTACCTTCAGACATAGACTACCTTCAGACACAGACTACCTTCAGACACAGACTACCTTCAGACATAGACTACCTTCAGACACATACTACCTTCAGACACAGACTACCTTCAGACACAGACTACCTTCAGACACAGACTACCTTCAGACACAGACTACCTTCAGACACAGTCTACCTTCAGACATAGACTACCTTCAGACACATACTACCTTCAGACACAGACTACCTTCAGACACAGACTACCTTCAGACACAGACTACCTTCAGACATAGACTACCTTCAGACACATACTACCTTCAGACACATACTACCTTCAGACACATACTACCATCAGACACAGTCTACCTTCAGACACAGTCTACCTTCAGACACAGTCTACCTTCAGACACAGTCTACCTTCAGACACAGTCTACCTTCAGAACACAGTCTACCTTCAGACACGGTCTACCTTCAGAACACAGTCTACCTTCAGAACACAGTCTCCCTTCAGAACACAGTCTACCTTCAGACACAGACTACCTTCAGACACAGTCTACCTTCAGACACAGCCTACCTTCAGAACACAGTCTACCTTCAGAACACAGTCTACCTTCAGAACACAGTCTACCTTCAGAACACAGTCTACCTTCAGACACAGTCTACCTTCAGACACAGTCTACCTTCAGAACACAGTCTACCTTCAGACACAGTCTACCTTCAGACACAGTCTACCTTCAGACACAGTCTACCTTCAGACACAGTCTACCTTCAGAACACAGTCTACCTTCAGAACACAGTCTACCTTCAGAACACAGTCTACCTTCAGACACAGTCTACCTTCAGAACACAGTCTACCTTCAGAACACAGTCTACCTTCAGACACAGTCTACCTTCAGACACAGTCTACCTTCAGACACAGTCTACCTTCAGAACACAGTCTACCTTCAGACACAGACTACCTTCAGAACACGGTCTACCTTCAGACACAGTCTACCTTCAGACACAGTCTACCTTCAGACACATACTACCTTCAGACACAGTCTACCTTCAGACACAGTCTACCTTCAGACACAGTCTACCTTCAGACACAAACTACCTTCAGACACAGTCTACCTTCAGACACAGTCTACCTTCAGACACAATCTACCTTCAGACACAGTCTACCTTCAGACACAGTCTAACTTCAGACACAGACTACCTTCAGACACAGTCTACCTTCAGACACAGCCTACCTTCAGAACACAGTCTACCTTCAGACACAGTCTACCTTCAGACACAGTCTACCTTCAGACACAGTCTACCTTCAGACACAGTCTACCTTCAGAACACAGACTACCTTCAGACACAGTCTACCTTCAGACACAGTCTACCTTCAGAACACAGTCTACCTTCAGAACACAGTCTACCTTCAGACACAGTCTACCTTCAGACA
The DNA here is from genome assembly GCF_045679555.1 of Salvelinus alpinus. Lineage (NCBI taxonomy): Eukaryota > Metazoa > Chordata > Actinopteri > Salmoniformes > Salmonidae > Salvelinus > Salvelinus alpinus. Next base: position 18,450,670 of record NC_092114.1, on the reverse strand, counting down.
CAGTCTACCTTCAGACACAGTCTACCTTCAGAACACAGACTACCTTCAGAACACAGACTACCTTCAGACACAGTCTACCTTCAGACACAGTCTACCTTCAGAACACAGTCTACCTTCAGAACACAGTCTACCTTCAGACACAGTCTACCTTCAGAACACAGTCTACCTTCAGAACACAGTCTACCTTCAGAACACAGTCTACCTTCAGAACACAGTCTACCTTCAGACACAGTCTACCTTCAGAACACAGTCTACCTTCAGACACAGTCTACCTTCAGACACAGTCTACCTTCAGAACACAGTCTACCTTCAGACACAGTCTACCTTCAGACACAGTCTACCTTCAGACACAGTCTACCTTCAGACACAGTCTACCTTCAGAACACAGTCTACCTTCAGACACAGTCTACCTTCAGACACAGTCTACCTTCAGACACACTACCTTCAGACACAGTCTACCTTCAGACACAGTCTACCTTCAGACACGGCCTACCTTCAGACACGGTCTACCTTCAGAACACAGTGTACCTTCAGACACAGTCTACCTTCAGACACAGTCTACCTTCAGACACAGTCTACCTTCAGAACACAGTCTACCTTCAGACACAGTCTACCTTCAGACACAGTCTACCTTCAGAACACAGTGTACCTTCAGACACAGTCTACCTTCAGACACAGTCTACCTTCAGACACGGTCTACCTTCAGAACACAGTGTACCTTCAGACACAGTCTACCTTCAGACACAGTCTACCTTCAGACACAGTCTACCTTCAGAACACAGTGTACCTTCAGACACAGTCTACCTTCAGACACGGTCTACCTTCAGAACACAGTCTACCTTCAGACACAGTCTACCTTCAGACACAGTCTACCTTCAGAACACAGTCTACCTTCAGACACAGTCTACCTTCAGACACAGTCTACCTTCAGAACACAGTCTACCTTCAGACACAGCCTACCTTCAGACACGGCCTACCTTCAGACACAGTCTACCTTCAGACACAGCCTACCTTCAGACACAGTCTACCTTCAGACACAGCCTACCTTCAGACACGGCCTACCTTCAGACACAGTCTACCTTCAGACACAGTCTACCTTCAGACACAGTCTACCTTCAGACACAGTCTACCTTCAGAACACAGTCTACCTTCAGACACAGTCTACCTTCAGACACAGTCTACCTTCAGACACAGTCTACCTTCAGACACGGCTTACCAAACCCTGTGGAACTATCTAGGCTGTATTGTAACTTCAGAGTTTCTTGTAACTTCAGAGTTTCTTGTAACTTCAGAGTTTCTTGTAACTTCAGAGTTTCTTGTAACTTCAGAGTTTCTTGTAACTTCAGAGTTTCTTGTAACTTCAGAGTTTCTTGTAACTTCAGAGTTTCTTGTAACTTCAGAGTTTCTTGTATTACCATTAATTGCCTTTCATCTACTTCCTGAAATGCTAATGAGCAGGAAGTGACTAATTCTCATTTCTTGTCTCTCGCAGGGCCCTCGTGGTTACAAGGGCATCAATGGACCAGTTGGCCAACCTGGACCCCCAGTAAGTCTCCAGGAGACTGATATTTGACATTGTGAGTTGATGGGTCTAATTGATCAATCTGATCAGAAGTGTTTGTCTCTCCTCTGTAGGGTGAGGAGGGACCTCAGGGACCACCTGGAGAGGCTGGGGAGAAAGGAGACTTAGTGAGTATTTTACCTAACAGCTATCCATCTTCTCATCAGTGTCTAACTTAATCACACGGATGATGATGATTACGATAGAGGTGTTGTTGATGATGATGATGATGTTGATGAAGATAATGATGTTTCTTACAGGGTGGTCGAGGTATCAAGGGCCCACAAGGAGCTGTTGGCAAGAAGGGAGAGAACGTGAGTGAACAAACTAACTTCACACTTGTATTTCACACTATGGTCTGTTATCTTCTATTACTACGATATAACACAGTCTACTGTTCACACTATGGTCTGGTATCTGATATTACTACGATATAACACAGTCTACTGTTCACACTATGGTCTGGTATCTGCTATTACTACAATATAACACAGTCTACTGTTCACACTATGGTCTGGTATCTGCTATTACTACAATATAACACAGTCTACTGTTCACACTATGGTCTGGTATCTGCTATTACTACAATATAACACAGTCTACTGTTCACACTATGGTCTGGTATCTGCTATTACTACAATATAACACACATATCTACTGTGTAGTAATACCAGTGTTGGAGATATGGTCAGCCATACAGTATCATGTTAACTCATGTCTGGTGTTTCAGGGTCTGCCTGGTATCGACGGAAAGGATGGCACTCCTGGCATCCCTGGAATCAAGGTAAGGCCTGACGTATATTTCATCTATGCACCTGTCCCTGGATCCTACCTGGATTAATGGTGATGATGGTGATGGTGTTGATGATAGTGAGGATGATGATGATGAGAATAATGCTGTTTATCATAGTGATGATAGTGATGATAGTGATGATGATAGTGGTGTTGATGATAATGATGATAATGATGTTGATGATAGTGAGGATGATGATGATGATGATGATAATGCTGTTTATCATAGTGATGATAGTGATGATGATAGTGGTGTTGATGATAATGAGGATGATGATGATGAGAATAATGCTGTTTATCATAGTGATGATAGTGATGATGATAGTGGTGTTGATGATAATGATGTTAATGATGTTGATGATAGTGAGGGTGATGATGATGATGGTGATAATGCTGTTTATCATAGTGATGATAGTGATGATGATAGTGGTGTTGATGATGATGATGATAATGATGTTGATGATGATGCTAATGATGATGATGATGATGTTGATGATGATGATAATGATGATGGTGGTGTTAATGATAATGATGATAGTGATGATGATGATGATAATGCTGATGATGATGTTGATGATGATGATGATAATGATGATGGTGGTGTTAATGATAATGATGATGATGATGATAGTGGTGATGGTGATGATGATGATGATGATGATGATGATGCTGATAGTGGTGATGATGATGATGATGATGCTGTTGATGCTAGTGATGGTATTCATGATGATGATGATGATGATTGTGGTGTTGATGATAGTTATGATAATGATGATGGTGGTGTTAATGATAATGATGATAGTGATGATGATGATAGTGGTGATAGTGATGATGATGATGATGGTGGTGTTGATGATAGCTATGATGATAGTGATGATAATGATGATGGTGGTGTTAATGATAATGATGGTAGTGATGATGATGATAGAGGTGATAGTGATGATGATGATGGTGGTGTTGATGATAGTGATGATAATGATGAGTCTCTTCTTCTTCCTTTCTCTGCAGGGTGCCCCAGGGCACGCTGGGAAGCCTGGTGGTCCTGGTCACCAGGGAACAGCAGTTAGTAAAACATTTAGTATCAACTGTGTGTGTGTGTGTGTGTGTGTGATAGAAAGAGAGAGAGACCACCATCTAATATCCACTATAATTATCCCATCATTATTTATGATTATGTGAGAGAGAGAGAGAGAGAGAGAGAGAGAGAGAGAGAGAGAGAGAGAGAGAGAGAGAGAGAGAGAGAGAGAGAGAGAGAGAGAGAGAGAGAGAGAGAGAGAGAGAGAGAGAGAGAGAGAGAGAGAGAGAGAGAGAGAGAGAGAGATTAACCTCAGTTAGTCCATGTAAACAAGCTCTAAACCCTCATTGTCACCCAGAACACGCAAAGGGTGAGTCTTCTCACCACCATAAATCACCCTCCACCTGCACAGAACCCCAAAAAACAGAAAGAACAACGTTTTGCTGTGAATTATGTGTGTGTGTGTGTGTGTCCAGTGTGTGTGTGTGTTTTCTGGGCAAGTGTCCAGCTTGACCTTTAGACTCAAGCCATTTTGGAATTTAAACAACCTTGAAATTGCTGCTTCTCTACACCAGTGGGCGATTCCTCATAACAAGTGTGTGTGTGTCTGTGTGGTGTCTGTGTGGTGTGTGTGTCTGTGTCTGTGTGGTGTTTGTGTCTGTGTGGTGTGTGTGTGTGTGTCTGTGTGGTGTTTGTGTCTGTGTGGTGTGTGTGTGTGTGTGTGTGTGTGCGTGTGTGAGAGAGAGAGAGAGAGAAAGGTAATGAGAGTGGGATTTCAATGATACACACTATCAAACTGTGACATTAACACAGCCACACTTTTAACACTGGCACTTTGTTTATCACTTACTCAGCCACACAAACGCACACGAACACACACACACACACACACACACACACACACACACACACACACACACACACACACACACACACACACACACACACACACACACACACACACACACACACACACACACACACACACACACACACACACACACACACACACACACACACACACACACACACACACACAGCAGTGACTCTTACCTTTGTACCACATTGTCCATTGTCTCCAGGCAGACCAGGTGATCCCTGTGAACGCAGATCAGTGAGATAACGAGGCTGTATACTCACAACACAGCTAGCTACATGTACATGAAAACCTTTAAGACAGTCACCTGTAAAGTAGAAACATAGAATAAGGGGTCACTTAGAAGTCCTTTATTTGACCTTTGACCTACTCTTTGGCCTTGTCTCACTCATAGGGTTTGCCTGGCAGCCCCGGAACCAAGGGTGGACCTGGAGGCAAGGTAAGGCTGTGACCGTCTCCCCCCTGTTTTTTTGTCCTACTGCTTCAGCACAATAATACAGAACAATACAAACTAAAACACAAACTAAGACAAAGGAAGCTACTCCCTCAACTGATAACGGCAGGTAGCCTAGCAGTTAGAGGGGCGGCAGGTAGCCTAGTGGTTAGAGCGTTGGACTTGTAACCGAAAGGTTGCAAGATTGAATCCCTGAGCTGACAAGGTAAAAATCTGTCATTCTGCCCCTGAACAAGGCAGTTAACCCACTGTTCCTAGGCCGTCATTGAAAAAAAAAATTGTTCTTAATTGACTTGCCTAGTCACTAGTTATGTGGGACGGTAGCGTCCCACCTTGTCAACAGCCAGTGAAACTGCAGGGCGCCAAATTCAAAACAACAGAAATCCCATAATTCAAATTCCTCAAACATACAAGTATTTTACACCATTTTTGAAGATACACTTGTTGTAAATCCAGCCACAGTGTCCGATTTCAAAAAGTCAAAATCTACTAATTATATGCATATTCTATCTTTTATGGTTGAGTAGCAGGCAGTTTAATTTGGCCATGCTTTTCATCCAAAATTCCGAATGCTGCCCCCTACCCTAGTGAAGTTAAATAAAGGTTAAAAAAATACAACTTCATGTTCTGTTTCCTTTCAGGGAGAGCCTGGTCCCAGAGGTCATGTTGGAATGTCTGGTGCCCCAGGACCTCAGGTAGGCCACCTGCCCATATGTTTGTATGTTTGTTTTCCACACACCAGACTACAGATTGTTATTGTGACTGTTGTTAACCTCTCTCTCTCTCAATTCAATTCAATTCAATTCAAGGGGCTTTATTTGCATGGGAAATATATGTTAACATTGTCAAAGCAACTGAAGTAGATAATAAACACAAGTGAAATAAACAATAAAAATGAACGGTAAACTTTGGACTCACAGAAGTTCCAAAAGAATAAAGACATTTCAAATGTCATATTATGTATCTATACAGTGTTGTAACGATGTGTAGATGGTTAGAGTACAAAAGTGAAAATAATAAGAATCAATATGGGTTGTATTGACAATGGTTTTTGTTCTTCACTGGTTGCCCTTTTCTTGTGGCAACAGGTCACAACTCTTGCTGCTGTGATGGCACACTGTGGTATTTCACCCAGTAGATATGGGATTTTATCAAAATTGCGTTTGTTTTCAATTCAAAACAAATCAAAGTTTATTTGTCATGTGTGCCGAATACAACAGGTGTAGTAGACCTTAGAGTGAAATGCTTACTTACAGGCTCTAACCAATAGTGCAAAAAAGTATTAGGTGAACAATAGGTAAGTAAAGAAATAAAACAACAGTAAAAAGACAGGCTAAATACAGTAGCGAGGCTATAAAAGTAGCGAGGCTACATACAGACACCGGTTAGTCAGGCTGATTGAGGTAGTATGTACATGTTGATATGGTTAAAGTGACTATGCATATATGATGAACAGAGAGTAGCAGTAACGTAAAAAGAGGGGTTGGCGGGTTGTGGGACACAATGCAGATAGCCTGGTTAGCCAATGTGCGGGAGCATTGGTTGGTCGGCCCAATTGAGGTAGTATGTACATGAATGTATAGTTAAAGTGTCTATGCATATATGATAAACAGAGAGTAGCAGCAGCGTAAAAAGAGGGGTTGGGGGGGCACACAACGCAAATTGTCCGGGTAGCCATTTAATTACCTGTTCAGGAGTCTTATGGCTTGGGGGTAAAAACTGTTGAGAAGCCTTTTTGTCCTAGACTTGGCACTCCAGTACTGCTTGCCATGCGGTAGAAGAGAGAACAGTCTATGACTGGGGTGGCTGGGGTCTTTGACAATTTTTAGCGCTTTCCTCTGACACCACCTGGTGTAGAGGTCCTGGATGGCAGGCAGCTTAGTCCCAGTGATGTACCGGGCCGTACGCACTACCCTCTATAGTGCCTTGCGGTCAGAGGCCGAGCAATTGCCGTACCAGGCAGTGATGCAACCAGTCAGGATGTTCTCGATGTTGCAGCTGTAGAACGTTTTGAGAATCTTTTTAGTTTCCTGGGGGGGAATAGGCTTTGTCGTGCCCTCTTCACAACTGTCTTGGTGTGTTTGGACCGTTCTAGTTTGTTGTTGATGTAGACACCAAGGAACTTGAAGCTCTCAACCTGCTCCACTACAGCCCCGTCGATGAGAATGGGGGCATACTCGGTCCTCCTTTTCCTGTAGTCCACAATCATCTCCTCTGTCTTGGTTACGTTGAGGGATAGGTTGTTATTCTGGCACCACCCGGCCAGGTCTCTGACCTCCTCCCTATAGGCTGTCTCGTCGTAGTCGGTGATCACTGTTGTGTCGTCTGCAAACTTAATGATGGTGTTGGAGTCATGCCTGGCCATGCAGTCGTTGGTGAACAGGGAGTACAAGAGGGGACTGAGCACGCACCCCTGGGGAGCTCCAGTGTTGAGGATCAGCGTGGCAGATGTGTTGCTTTGTGGATCTGTGTAATCTGAGGGAAATATGTGTCTCTAATATGGTCATATATTTGGCAGGTTAGGAAGTCCAGCTCATTTTCCACTGCATTTTGTGGGCAGTGTGCACATAGCCTGTGCACATAGCCTTTCTCAATAGCAAGGCTATGCTCACTGAGTCTGTACATAGTCAAAGCTTTCCTTAACTTTGGGTCAGTCACTGTGGTCAGGTATTCTGCCACTGTGTGCTCTCTGTTTAGGGTCAAATAGCATTCTAATTTGATCTGTTTTTTGGGGGGGAATTCTTTCCAATGTGTCAAGTAATTATATCTTTGTTTTCTCATGATTTGGTTGGGTCTAATTGTGTTGTTGTCCTGGGGCTCTGTGGGGTGTGTTTGTGTTTGTGAACAGAGCCCCAGGACCAGCTTGCTTAAGGGACTGTTCTCCAGATTCATCTCTCTGTAGGTGATGGCTTTGTTATGGAAGGTTTGGGAATCGCTTCCTTTTAGGTAGTTGTAGAATTTAACGTCTCTTCTCTGGATTTTGATAATTAGCAGGTATCGACCTAATTCTACTCTGCATGCATTATTTGGTGTTTTACGTTGTACACGGAGGATGTGCTTGCAGAATCTGCATGCAGACTCTCAATTTGGTGTTTGTCCATTTTGTGAATTCTTGGTTGTTGAGCAGACCCCAGACCTCACAACCATAAAGGGCAATGGGTTCTATAACTGATTCAAGTATTTTTAGCCAGATCCCGATTGGTATGTCAAATTTTATGTTCCTTTTGATGGCATAGAAGGCCCTTCAATCTTTGTTTCTCAGATCGTTCACAGCTTTGTGAAAGTTACCTGTGGCGCTTATGTTTAGGCCAAGGTATGTATCGTTTTTTGTGGGCTCTAGGGCAACGGTGTCTAGATGGAATTTGTATTTGTGGTCCTGGCGACTGGACCTTTTTTGTAACACCATTATTTTGGTCTTACTGAGATTTACTGTCAGGGCCCAGGTCTGTCAGGGCCCAGGTCTGTCAGGGCCCAGGTCTGGCAGAATCTGTGCAGAAGACCTAGGTGCTGCTGTAGGCTCTCCTTGGTTGGTGACAGAAGCACCAGATCATCAGCAAACTGTAGACATTTGACTTCAGATTCTAGTAGGGTGAGGCCAGGTACTGCAGACTGTTCTAGTGCCCTCGCCAACTCATCGATATATATGTTGAAGAGGGTGTGGCTTAAGCTGCATCCCTGTCTCACCCCACGGCCCTGTCTCACCCCACGGCCCTGTGGAAAGAAATGTGTGTTTTTTTGCCAATTTAAACCGCAGACTTTTTTGTGTACATGGATTTTATAATGTTGTTTGTTTTTCCCCCAACACCACTTTCCATCAATTTGTATAGCAGACCCACATGCCAAATTGAGTCAAAGGCTTTTTTGAAGTCAACAAAGCATGAGAAGACTTTGTTTTGTTTTGTTTGTTTGTCAATTATGATGTGCAGGGTAAATATGTGATCTGTCATACGATAATTTGGTAAAAAGCCAATTTGACATTTGCTCAGTACATTGTTTTCACTGAGGAAATGTACAAGTCTGCTGTTAATGCAGAGGATTTTCCCAAGGTTGCTGTTGACACATATCCCACGGTAGTTATTGGGGTCTCTCTCTCTTTCTCTCTCAGGGTGAGCCTGGTCTTCCTGGTGTAGCTGGTATGGAGGGCGTTCCTGGACCTAAGGTATCTTCTCCCATCACTATAACAAGTCCCCACAGCTATAACAAGTCATCATCACTATAACAAGTCCCCATAGCTATAACAAGTCATCATCACTATAACAAGTGCTATGGAGTTTTTGAATCCATCAAAAACACTACATTTCTAAATAAAAGGTAATTCAGAGTTTCACATCCTCTCATTCTCACCCCCCCCCTCTGTCTCTCTCTCTCTGTCTCTCTCTCTCCCTCTCTCCCCCCACTCTCTCTCTCTCCTTCTCTCTCTCTCTCTCCCTCTCTCTCTCTCTCTCCCCCTCTCTCTCTCTCTCTCTCTCTCTCTCTCTCTCTCTCTCTCTCTCTCTCTCTCTCTCTCTCTGTCTCTCTCTCTGTCTCTCTCGTTCTCTCTCCCTCTCTCCCCCAACTCTCTCTCTCTCCCTCTCTCTCTCTGTCTCTCTCGTTCTCTCTCCCTCAGGGTGACAGAGGCCAGAGGGGAGCTGTAGGGCCACAGGGTATTGTCGGCAAGGCTGTAAGTCACTTCTGCACATCTCAGCAGAAACATGTACTTTTGGCTAAATCTGTGGTTCTCTAACTTCAGTTCCTGACAGGAGATCACTTTTAAAATAAAAAGTAAACACACATCTAGCCAGGACAATAATCTAAGTGTTGTTGTGTGTCTTCAGGGCAACAAGGGTATGAGAGGGCCTATGGGCGTCCCAGGGGCTCAAGGCATCTCAGGAACCAAGGGAGACAAGGTGTGTGTGTGCGCTTGTGTGTGTCTGTGTGAAAAATACCCTTAATCTTTGTGTGTACCTGTGAGTAAAATATATGTGTGTGCTCTTGCATCTGTGAGTTTACGGATGTGTCTGTATCGAGACATATTGTTTGTGTGTGTCCGTGCGAGTGCATGTGTGTGTTCGTTTTAATGTTGAACGTCGAAGCCACAAGGAGGATGCATTCCTGTCGATATCATACACATGTGATCATGCAGTTACCCAAATGGCCTGTTGGTGGCAGTGCTGACTCACAAATCCTCCAGCCTCATAAAGATGCTGCCGTTGTCCCACACAGAGCCGTAGCAATATAAATGATAGTACTAGTCGTCATCTCCCATGTCTTTAGATGGAACTACATCTTTCTTACTGTGTCTCCTGCAGTCCTTAGCTGGATCAATATATTGGCCTTGCTCTTTATTATAATGTATTATGTATTTGACTGTATTTACTGTGTGACTCATTTTTCTTTACACAGGGATTCCAAGGAAAAGTTGGGGCGAAGGGAGACTTTGTGAGTAGCAGTAAGCCTGTGATTTAAACCAATGCCATAGCCGAATAATGAAGTATCCAAAATGACCCCTGTATGATGCAATTGCAATAGGCTTTGTAATAGCAATTTGTAATAATAAAAATCTTTGTAATAGCCGATGATCAATATATATATTTTTTCTCACTCTCGTCTTTCAGGGTGATCCTGGTGTAGAAGGCTTGGCTGGGGAGAAAGGAGAGAAGGTGAGTGGCTTTATCAGGATGGCACGGGGGAGAAAAGGCATCATAAAGGGGGATGCCACATTCTGGAAGAGGAAGGGTTGAGTCTAAGGGGAAACTTCTACCTTCCTAACTGTATTACACAGTTAGGATTTCAGACTGACCTTTCTGTCTGTCTGTCCTCCTCCGGCAGGGTTTTGGTGGTGAGCCTGGACCCAAAGGACAGGTAAGAACATCACTGGGGTTACTCCCAATCGCACTTCATTCATAGTAGATGGAAGCTAGTCGAAGCTAGTTGAAGCTAGTCAAAGCTAGTCGAAGATAGTCAAAACGAATCGAAGCTGGTTGAAGCTAGTCAAAGCTAATATAAGCAACTTGAAACTAGCTGAATCTATTCAAAGCTAGTGGAAGCCTGTTGAAGATAGTCAAATCTAGTAAATGCTAGTTGAAGCTAGTTAAAGCTAGTTGAGGCTAGTCGAAGCTAGTTGATGCTATTTGAAGCTAGTAAATGCTAGTAGAAGATAGTTGAAGCTAGTCTAAGCTATTTGAAACTAGTAGAATTTAGTTGAACCTACTCTAAGGTAGTTGAAGCTAGTTAATGCTAATCTATCAAACAGTGGTGTCACTTTGGGTCTCATCTGCCACTCTTTCCTCCACAGCAAGGAGTGAGGGGAGAGACAGGGTTCAATGGCCCCACAGGAGACTCAGGCAAACCAGGAGACCAGGGACCAGGAGGACTGCCTGGGCCTCGCGGCCTCAATGGGGAGAGAGGAGTACCAGGCATGCCAGGCATTGTGGGGGCAGCAGTGAGTCCTAAACAGCTTTGACATAACAGCACAGATTAGTGAGATAGTGGTATAATTACCCTCAATAGAGAATGCTAGTGACTGACTAACTGATTGCTTGATGACTGGTTGGTTTTTTCTTTCCTCTCCTCTACATTCCTTTCCTCCATCTTACATCTACTATCCTACCATCCATCTTTCCCTCTCTCTCCCTCTCCTTGCTCCTCTACAGGGACGGGATGCATCAGACCAGCACATCATTGAGGTGGTTCTGAAGATGCTGCAAGGTAAGAGGTCACAACATTATAAATCTACTGAGTCTACTGTATCCAGGTAAAACATTGACTGTATACGTACTATAGCTAATATACATCCTCTATCCTCCTCATCCAGAGCGTCTGGCGGCTGTAGCGGTGAGCGCTAAGCGTGCCGTACTGGGTGGAGCCGGTGTCATGGGTCCCCCTGGTCCTCCTGGACCCCCAGGAGCTCCCGGTGCTCAGGGCCCACATGGCCTCACCGGCGCCCGCGGCATCCCTGGCATGTTTGGAGCCTCCGGACAGATCGGCAACACCGGACTGAAAGGTAGAAACTGAAATTGGTGACTTTCCAGATAAAAAGAGACACTGATCACTCAAAGAGTAATATAACATATTAATACCACTGGCCCCTCTCCATCCCTCCATGGCTCCATCTTTCTCTCTGTCAGGAAAGAGAGGAGCGAAGGGAGACAGAGGATATCCTGGTAAACCACATGCTGGCCAGCCAGGGCCCCCAGGGATACCAGGTGAGACCCCAGGAGCACCACACACACACACACACACACACACACACACACACACACACACACACACACACACACACACACACACACACACACACACACACACACACACACACACACACACACACACACACACACACACTCAGCCGTGACCGTCCTGTACACACCTATTCAGTTGCTGTAAAGGTGTGCAGGTGGAGGTGCATGAGCGTACCGATAAGACGCATGGGGTGTGAGTAGCTCTATTTCGTACCGACAAAACTGTGGTTATACAGTATGTAGAGACTGTGGTTATACAGTATGTAGAGACTGTGGTTATACAGTATGTAGAGACTGTGATTATACAGTATGTAGAAACTGTGGTTATACAGTATGAGAAGCTGTGTTTATACAGTATGTAGAGAATGGTTATACAGTATGCAGAAGCTGTGGTTATACAGTATGTAGAGACTGTGGTTATACAGTATGTAGAAACTGTGGTTATACAGTATGTAGAAACTGTGGTTATACAGTATGTAGAAACTGTGGTTATACAGTATGTAGAAACTGTGGTTATACAGTATGTAGAGACTGTGGTTATACAGTATGTAGAGACTGTGGTTATACAGTATGTAGAGACTGTGGTTATACAGTATGTAGAGACTGTGGTTATACAGTATGTAGAAACTGTGGTTATACAGTATGTAGAAACTGTGGTTATACAGTATGTAGAAACTGTGGTTATACAGTATGTAGAGACTGTGGTTATACAGTATGTAGAAACTGTGGTTATACAGTATGTAGAAACTGTGGTTATACAGTATGTAGAGACTGTGGTTATACAGTATGTAGAAACTGTGGTTATACAGTATGTAGAGACTGTGGTTATACAGTATGTAGAAACTGTGGTTATACAGTATGTAGAGACTGTGGTTATACAGTATGTAGAGACTGTGGTTATACAGTATGTAGAATCCAGAGAACAAAGCTTAAATTAAGCCTCTTAAAATTGCTTAATCAATATATCCCCAGCAACTGTAAGAGAGTGAGCAGTCAGTTATGTACGACAGCGAACCAATCAGTTGGTAAAGCGGCTCGGCTGCACAAATCCAACAAGCCATGGCTTCCCCCAGAGGAAAAGATCAGGAGAAACTTGGAGACGCAAACAAGAGTAATTAACACCGAAAGGATTTCCAGGAAAACAAAGCTAAAATACTCTCAATGCTCACCAAAACAAACAAACTGCTACAATCTGTTTTTTAAAAAGTAGATTCGCTCGAAAGAAAATAGAGGCTATTGTGTCAGACATGCATATACAAGGTGTGCGCATGAACGAACAAGACAACAACATTTGCCATTTGAAAACTAGAAGTTGAATTGGACCAGCAAGAAAACAGAATGAGATGGAACAACATGAGCATATTGAATACAGGAACAGGTATGGAAGAAAATGCAAAGGATGGAATGAATCAGTGCCAACGAAGCCCTAAACAAGCTGCAAGAAACCTTTCCAGTTGGAGGAGGAGACCCCAATGCACTGAGGACAAAGCATGACAAATATATCATCACAGTGATGCCTAAGACCAGCTTATCGTAAATTGAGACAATATTCTTTCCCTCTCTCCCCAATGCAATCTATACTCTACTTTCCCCAAGTAACTGTTCTTCTCTGTGAAGTAACGATAGAAGTAGCCAATGCCAATTGGCTACATGGAAACTGAAAGACAGTACAAAGGGGGAAATATAGCATGTACTGTATGTCAATCACTGTTCTATGGATGTGTGGGTGTGGAAAAAATACCCAATTGTCATACTTGAGTAAAAGTAAAGATACCTTAACAGAAAATGACTCAAGTAAAAGTGAGTCACCCAGTAAAATACTACTTGAGTAAAAGTCTAAAAGTATTTGGTTTTAAATATACTTAAGTATCACAAGTAAATGTAATTGCTAAAATATACTTAAGTATCAATTGTAAAAGTAAAATTATAAATAATTTTTAATTCCTTATATTAAGCAAACCAGATGGCACCAGTTTTGTGTTTTATTCATTTACGGATAGCCAGGGGCACATTCCAACACTCAGTCATAATTTTAAAACAAATAATTTGTGTTTAGTAAGTCCGCCAGATCTATACAATAACAATAACTATGTATTCATACTATGACTTTTCCATATCCATCGGATGCCAAACGCCCTCATATGACGTGTCTGCTAAAAGGTTTTATCTGGTTCTTCAATGACGGACAGAACAGACGAGGTTAACTCTGATTCTATAAGGCTAACAAAATCAAAATGATTACATGGAATGTGTAAAAAAAAGCACAAGGTTCTTGAACATTTAAAAAGATTGTCAGGCGATGTGGTTTTCCTGCAAGCTCTACACTTCAAAAAAGGAGAAATGTAATATTTAAAGAGAAGCTGGGTTGGAAAGGTCTATGCTGCCACCTACTGTAGTAACATCAGAAGTCTAGGCATCCTGATAAACAAGAATACACACTTTAATCCCGGCACACGGACCAAGAGGTACGTTTTCTAATTTTGAATTGTTCCTTACATGGGGAAGAATAGACATTACTTTCATTGTATATCCCCCAGTGGCAAACCTAATGTTTTTAATAGAATTGAAGCTACAGTGCACTCGGAAAGTATTCAGACCCGTTGACTTTTTCCACATTTTGTTTCATTACAGCCTTATTCTAAAATTGATTAAATTACTTTTTTCTTCATCGATCTACACACAATGTCCTATAATGACAACGCCAAAAAATGTCTGCCACATTGAAGGTCCCCAAGAACACAGTTGCCTCCATCATTCTTAAATGGAAGAAGTTTGGAACCACCAAGACTCTTCCTAGAGCTGGCCGCCCGGCCAAACTGGGCAATCGGGGGAGAAGGGCCTTGGTTAGGGAGGTGACCAAGAACCCGATTGTAACTCTGACAGAGCTCTAGAGTTCCACTGTGGAGATGGGAGAACCTTCTAGAAGGACAACCATCCCTGCAGCACTCCACCAATCAGGCCTTTATGGTAGAGTGGCCAGACGGAAGCCAGTCCTCAGTAAAAGGCACATGACAGCCCACTTGGAGTTTGCAAAAAGGCACCTAAAGGACTCTAAGACCATGAGAAACAAGATTCTCTGGTCTGATGAAACCAATATTGAGCTCTTTGGCCTGAATGCCAAGTGTCACGTCTGGAGGAAACCTGGCACCATCCCTACAGTGAAGCATGGTGGTGGCAGCATCATGCTGGGGGGATGTTTTTCAGTGGGAGGGACTTGGAGACATGAATGGAGCAAAGTACAGAGAGATCCTTGATGAAAAACTGCTCCAGCGCGTTCAGGGGCTCAGACTGGGGTGAAGGTTCACCTTCTAATAGGACAACAACCGTAAACACACAGCCAAGACAACGCAGGAGTGGCTTCGGGACAAGTCTCTGACTGTCCTTGAGTGGCCCAGCCAGAGCCTGGACTTGAACCCAATTGAACATCTCTGGAGAGACCTGAAAATAACTGTGCGGCGACGCTCTCCATCCAACCTGACAGACCTTGAGAGGATCTGCAGAGAACAATGGGAGAAACTCCCCAAATACAGGTGTGCCAAGCTTGTAGCATCATACCCAAGAAGCTTCAAGGCTGTAATCGCTGCCAAAGGTGCTTCAACAAAGTACTGAGTAAAGGGTTAGAATACTTATGTAAATGTTATATTTCAGTTTTTGTTTCATGTTTTTTTGCAAAATTTCCTGAAAAACTGTTTTTTCTTTGTCATTATGGGGTATTGTGTGTAGATTAACGAGGGGGAAATGATTTAATCCATTTTAGAATAAGGCTGTAACGTAACAAAATGTGAAAAAAGTCAAGAGGTCTGAATACTTTCTGAATGCACTGTATCAAACCCAGACAGGAACTATTATTTTAGCAGTTGACCTGAATCAAGCATTCAGCCAATTAGACAGGCATAGCAATAAAAAACAAATGGAAATTCAAGGAACCTCCAAAGAGGCTGAATATTTTCATTACTACAAATATTTTACAGGCACCTGGAGATTATTATCCCCAACTACAAAAGACTACTCTTTTCTTCCTCAACGTTTGAAAAGCTCTTCAAGTTTTTTATTCCAAAAATGCTCACAACAATATACTGGGTTCTAAAATCCATGATACAGTGATATCGGATCATTCTCCTGTATCATGCTTAATTACACTAACAGAAAATGCACTTATAGTGAGAGAATAATTATGGTCAATGAACAGAGCGCATCTTTAAGTCCCGAAATGTATTAAATACGTTAAAAAAAAACTTTACCATAACAAATGTAGACATACAGCACAGAGAAAAGCCGAGCCAACAACTACAGGTTAAACTCAAATAAAGCATACTATTTTGCATAAAGCATAAATTGAAATCACACAAAAATAAATATTAGACACTGTTAAACCATTCGGGCGGAGAAATGCACCAGGGAAGAACAGCTTTCACATAGAATTGTATTTTATATTCTGGGACAAAGTGGTGCCCCAATTTATTCCAATGACACCAAACGTCACTCAATGCTAATGCTTCCGAGTTCCATCTATCAAACTTTTATTTCAGTCATATTAAACCAGGAAAATCTGAAGAGTCCCCTGCAGATTACAGACCCATACATTTTATAAAGTGAGACAATAAAATAATAACAAAACTCAAAAGCATCAAAATGGCAAAAATCTTACCAGACTTGATATATATTAATCAAACAGGTTTTTATTAGAAATAGACACAAACAAACACAAGAACATGTTTCAGAATAATACAAAACACACAAAAAAGATGTTGATTTGTCAATAATGGCTGTTGATGATGAAAAGGCTGTTGACCGTCTAAGGGCCTTTCTATTTAGACCTTTGGAAGCATTCAACTTTCCAGCTAAAATAATACATTTAATACAAATATTATATAAAAGTCATTAACCTGTTATGGCTGCAAGGGAAATTATTGAGTAGCCAGAAAAAAGGTGCCCATTTCAAACGGCCTCGTACTCAATTCTTGCTCGTACAATATGCATATTATTTATTACCTTTGGATATAAAACACCTTCTAGTTTCTAAAACAGGTTTAATTATTTCTCTAAGTGAAACATAACTCTTTTTACAGCCCATTTTCTGGAAAAAGTGAATTTTCCAAGAAGCTATGTCTCTCTTCAAGATACTCTCTATAAAAGGCCTTGGCACTTGGGACTGTACAAACACGTCACACATCTTCCCCTGGTTGTCATGCGGAAGTGAGAGAAAAAAGGACTTGATTATCTCTGTCAGGGACTGAAAGGAACCTCTTTGAGTGATAAGTGCGCACTTTATAATTTTTTCTGGGCGCGAAGTAGGAACTGGACCGCGCTCCTGGAAAACACTCGTTATAGGTGAATATGACCTCCAGCTTCGATTTTCTTTGATACATGTCACAAAATCATCCTAAAGTATGTTTTTTCAATATACTTTAATTATATTATTGAAATTTATTCTGGACTTTAGACGTGATGCGACGCAAGAATTTTGTCAAGACGGAGAGGTTAGCATGGCATGGCCAGTGTGTCATGCTAATTCAACAGGGACATCGTTCGTTCTAGGTCCAAATGAACACGGTTCTGAACAAAGGACCCTTTGGAGAACATTCTGATGGAAAATCAACAAAGATAAGGACCCAATTTGGGATGCTTTTTCATATATCTGTCGAACTGTGCTATCGCTAGCGTTTGACTAGAATCAATGCTGCTGTGTGTTAGCTATTGTAGTAAGCTAATATAACGATATATTGTGTTTTCGCTGTAAAACACTTCAGAAATCGGAAATATTGTCTGTATTCACAAGATCTTTCTCTTTCATTAGCTATCCACCATATATTTTTCTGAAATCTTTTCTGATGTGAAATTAGAAGTAGACGTTGGTGTCTGTTTTCTCTGGCTACTGCCGTGCGATTTCTTACTGTAGCTATGATGGTAGCAGTAATGTAAAACTGATTTATAGCTAAAATATGCATTTTTTTTGAACAAAACATAGATTTATTGTGTAACATGTTATAGGACTGTCATCTGAGGGAGTTTTTTCTAGGTTATTTAGGTTAGTTCTAGGTTAGTTAGGTTGGCTTTGCATGCTAGCTGCATGCTAGCTGCATGCTACCGGTGCTGTGAAAAATATCTGTCTCTCTTTTTGTATTTGGTGGTGAGCTAACATGAATATATGTGGTGTTTTCGCTGTAAAACATTTAAAGAATCTGAAATATTGTCTGTATTCACAAGATCTTTCTCTTTCATTAGCTATCCACCATATATTTCTCTGAAATGTTTTCTGAAGTGTAATAAGGTAGTTGACGTTGGTGTCTGTATTTTCTCTGGCTACTCCCGTGCGATTTCTTACTGTAGCTATGATGGTAGCAGTAATGTAAAACTGATTTATAGCTAAAATATGCATTTTTTTTGAACAAAACATAGATTTATTGTGTAACATGTTATAGGACTGTCATCTGAGGTAGTTTTTTCTAGGTTATTTAGGTTGGTTCTAGGTTAGTTAGGTTGGCTTGTGCATGCTAAATGCAGCCTACTTGTGCTGTGAAAAATGTCTTTCTGTCTTTTTTTATTTGGTGGTGACCTAACATAAATATATGTGGTGTTTTCTCTGTAAAACATTTAAAAAATCGGACATGTTGGCTGGATTGACAAGATGTTTATCTTTCAAATGCTGTATTGGACTTGTTAATGTGTGAAAGTTAAATATTTTACAAAAATAGATTTTGAATTTCGCGCTCTGCACTTGGACAGGCTGTTGTCATATTGATCCCGATGTCGGGCTTGCAGCCTGAAGAATTAAGCTAAAATATGCACAAATAATACATTACCTGATGAAATTGCTTTAAAAAGGGGCACAGGACAGGTGTCCTATCTCCCCCTCCTGTTTTCACTGGCAATTGAACTACTGTCAGAAAGAATTAGACAGCACACAAACGTAACAGGTATTGATAAACATGAATATAAATTAAACTGATTTGACGATGATCTCCTGATATACTGTACCTGACTAATATTGAAACTCAATGCTGCCTTTGTTAAAAACATTTTTGGGATACTCTAAAGTCCGAGGATATAAAATGAAAGTGGAAAAAACTGAAATAATGGCAATAGGAAAAATAAATAGAATAACTCATGATCTACAGCAATCCTTTAAGTGGACCAAAAAAATATAAAATACTTATGATGCTTAATAAGTGACAAAAAACAACAAATATATAAAGATAACTTTATCCCATTACTCAACAAAATTAATAACCATCTAATTAATATGAACATTCTCCCATTAATCTTATGGGTAGAATAGTTTTTATATTAAATTTCGGTAATATCAATTACCCCATTAAAGACATTCTTTAAAAAAGTATTCTCGGACATAACATAACAGACTTCATATGGGAAAATAAAACTCGTAGAATAAATAGGAACGTTTTAACCTTCCAGACATGGAATTGTATCAACTCGCCACCCAAGGCTTTCACTTGTGACATATACAGTGAGGGAAAAAGTATTTGATCCCCTGCTGATTTTTCACGTTTGCCCACTGACAAAGAAATGATCAGTCTGTAATTTTAATGGTAGGTTTATTTGAACAGTGAGAGACAGAATAACAACAAAAAAATCCAGAAAAACGCATGTCATAAATGTTATAAATTGATTTGCATTTTAATGAGGGAAATAAGTATTTGACCCCTCTGCAAAACATGACTTAGTACTTGGTGGCAAAACCCTTGTTGGCAATCACAGAGGTCAGACGTTTCTTGTAGTTGGCCACCAGGTTTGCACACATCTCAGGAGGGATTTTGTCCCACTCCTCTTTGCAGATCTTCTCCAAGTCATTAAGGTTTCGAGACTGACGTTTGGCAACTCGAACCTTCAGCTCCCTCCACAGATTGTCTATGGGATTAAGGTCTGGAGACTGGCTAGGCCACTCCAGGACCTTAATGTGGTTCTTCTTGAGCCACTGCATGTCAGTGCTAGAGGCATCACTACAGACCTTGGTTCAATCCTGGGCTGTAGCACAACCGGCGGTGATCAGTAGTCCCATAGGGTGGCGCACAGTTGTCCGGGTTAGAGGAGGGCTTGGCCGGGGTAGGCCGTCATTGTAAAATAAGAATTTGTTCTTAACTGACTTGCCTATTTAAATGAATGTTAGATTTAAAAAAATGCAACTTAAAAGTTTTATATGACAAAATATCGACCTGAACACTTTTGAACATCAGAGAAATGTTGAGGTAATCCTGTTTGAGTCAGAAACAGATGCTCATATGATAGGTAAGATATACACCACCTTGCAGAGAGTCTATCACAGTGACAATCTGTTAGAAAAAAATATAAACTATTGGAACCAAGGCTTAAAAATAATAGATATTGGCACAAGATGGAGGCAGTGTTGGAACATAATGAACAAAATTACAGTTAACAAAACTGTACTCTTAATCCAGTATAAACAAATCTAAATGTATAGAATTTATTATACAAAAAACTAAAATTAACAAATTCTACACTACAACTGCAGAGTCATGTCTTTAGTGTAAAACTAACAATGAGTCAATAATTCATGCCTTCTGGGAGTGCTATAAAGTCCAAAAGTTCTGGGCAGAGTTAAAAAGCTGCGCTGGCAGTCTGAAGTTTTACAATGTACATTTACTTTTAATACAACTATCTGCATATTTCATGACATGGCATGCTTTATTATTTAAATATTGAAAAGACATCTGGCTACAACACATTTGAGGTAATATGGGGCAGAGTCTAACAAGCATTAGAAACAGCAATGGGTGTTGATACGGTGGGAACATGTGGGTCTGAGCAAATGTGATATCATTATGTTTGTGGAAATGTATGTATGTAAATGTTAAATTGTCTATTGTTTTTGTCTATGTATGTTTTAGTTTATTGTACAAAATAATTACAAAAAATATTACAATAAAAAGTGTATCAACTTACCTCAGGAAGTCATGGTGTCAAAGTAAAACTTTAAAACCCTTCCTCCTCAGGTCCCCCTGGTATTGACGGAGTGGCTCGAAATGGTAAGCCTGGTGAGCGAGGCCCCCAGGGCTCGGCAGGAGAGGCTGGTCGTCCTGGTAAGGCGGGCCCCACTGGTCTTCCAGGGTTCTGTGAGGCTGCAGCCTGCCTAGCTGCCTCTGCCTACACCTCCCCCAGACTACAGGACTCCGCCAGGGTCAAGGGCCCAGGTGTCTAACCTGAGACCTCTCCATCAAGAGCCCCACAACACCAGGGAGAAAGAGAGAGACAGAAGAGAGAGAAGCAGGGATAGAGGAGAGAGAGAACTCTTCTTTATTGGATACCAACGAGAGCGAGGAGTGGGGGCAATACTATCGTGACTGACATTGCCCCTCTGACCTCGAAACTGACGACCTTCAGTTGAACTGTTTGGAGACTGTTTGCAACATACACTATGCCCATCTACTTTAAATCACCCTGAGGACAGCCACTCACAGCCAATAACACCCCTCTGAATTTACAGTCTCTGGTTCGGGATTGGCTGATGTCAATGTCAGTCACGTCCAACTGCCTCACCCCCAACCACAGAGGGAAAGAGAATGATGCCGCGTTCAAAACAACTGGGTGCTCAGAAAAAAAAACGAGCTCCGACTGGAAAAAATAGTTTTGAACGGTCATCCAACTCGGAATTCCAACTCGGAATTCTCAGGCCTCTTTCTAGAGCTTCAACTTTCCAACCTGAAGATCACTGACGTCATGATTTTTTTTCGGGTTCCCAGTTGTCTTGAACGCATCATGGGAGAAACGTAGTGACATCAGAATCATATCCAGTGACGTCATTGATAATGTCATCGGTAGTAGCCGTAGCCCCTGGACTGGGAGGACTAGAGATAGACTTTGTGTCTAATGATTGGTGCTTTTTTATTTTATATACCGTGGTCACTTTAAATGCTATTGTTTAATACCTGGAATTTGAATTTTTAAATATGTTTTGAAGCAGAAAAGGCAAGCATATGACCCACTCCACCCGCCACCAAACAACAAGTGGCTTACAAGTGTACACAAAAGTACCAATAAAAGATTAGGATCAAAATCCACACTCCATACTGTAAGATGTATTGCTAAACTCCTCGCCTGTATGCTTGAGTGAAATAATGAAACCCCTTTTTTATCTCACATGTACATTGCCGCCCCTTTCTACCTTTGCCTCATTTTAGAAAACATTTTTTCTTTAGCCTTGATCTCTTCCTCTAGTTGACTGGCAACAGCACATCCTGATGGGCACTCCCATCTATTTCCCATAATTCAGTGCTGTACAACCTTGTAAATGTTTGTTGATTTTATGTAGAGAAAAAAGAGGATGGGTTAGAATATGATCCAACCAAAACAACCCCTGTATTAATGAACCTAATCAGCAATAAAGTTCAAAAGTTGAAATGACTGCTTTTCCAAACAGATCAGATACAGTAATCAATCTTTCTATGTCACTGTCAACTACAGGGTCAATCAATGTCAACATTCTAACAACTAGGACATATTATTTTCATTAACACAAACTATCTATTTATTGTTCTTTATATGATTTATCTGTAAAGACATTTAATTTCTTTTTTCCCTGGTTGTTCAGGTCAACCAATTCCAAAACAATAAAAAATCAAGTTTTGTAAAACCTGAATGTTCTTCCCTACCATGTGGGAACCGTTGGATCTCTGAATAGAAACAATTATTGTACTAAAATGACATGGTCATTATTCCAGTGGGTTTAGAGACGGTTTAACGGGAAGAGTCTAGACTTTCTCTGTCTTCTTGCCACACTCCAGTCCAGTCAGTGCTAGTAAGTTGGTTGCCAACTGTTTTCCAAGAAAATGCAAAAAGTTAAGTGTTGAGGTGCATGTAGTCTGCCTAGACTAGAAAATAATGACATACCCCACATTATCCCAGTGGTAGGTATTCTGTTATAAGGCCTATAACATGTAAAGTGTGGGCCAACACAGCCCAGTTCCAGTCCCGTGGCGTTCTCTAGTTGGACTGCTATATCCTTTGCTGTTTATCCAACTGTGAGTAATACCAGCTCACGCTCTCAAAGCTGCGGAAGTCAAGCTTTTGTGAAAGCCTTCCACTTGAAAGATATTCTACTTGGACTCATTCACATAATAGTCTCTTGCAGGTGGCTTGGAGTTTATACAATAACAGCTCTAGCAATCGGCTTACTTGAAAAGCAGAATCATTAAAATAAAGTGCTAGTTAAAGTTTTATCCTTAGTATGCTTTCAATCAGAGAACCAAGGAAAGGCCTTCCAAGGAAAGACACTGTGCACATTGATGGTGTGGCAACACCACAGTGAACTAGTCACATTACATACTTGGATGTCTCTGATCTGTTGATCAACAACATGTCTGCTTTGCAAAATTTATTAGCTTTTCCAGAAAAGTTTCCATAAAAAAAAACATCTCTTTACACAGGATGGCTTAATAAAATGTACCGGTAACATAGAAACAATCAGATCTACTGAGAATAGCAGGGAAACAGTGCTGTTGTTTTAACAAGATATTTGTAAAAGCTAGGAATGAAGAGGGGAGATATGTTATTGTTTGGGTATTTAGTATACCTAGGGTCAGTAGTTATTCCTGACCAGGAAATACTCTGGACAGGTCACATGTTCAGGAAAAAACTCCAATAACAACTCAGAACATCTATATGATTCTAAACCTGGTGATATCCATTACATAGCTAGCGGTTGGTGACACCCTGTAGTGTATATATGACAGGTCAAACTAAAAAACAACACAACATACAAGGCAGGAGACATACAAGTTGTACTCAGTTAGTAATGGATACAGGGAGAAGCTGGTTGGCACAGTGATGCCAGCGATGGTATGAGTGAATATGGATATTCAACTTTTTTCTCTTATGTTTGATAATGACATTGAAAACTCTTAGTGGTCATAAAGAATGTACTTCTGCTTAGGATCGCTAAATTATGGGAACTTTCCCAAAATCACCAAGCTTCCAGAAATTCTGTTTGGAACATTCACAGATTTCCTGCTTATCCCCTCCTGATTCTGGGAATCTTTCAACCAGGATTTCTGAAAATCCTAGGTACACCAGTGGTGTACTCGAGGAGCAAATTATCCCTTTCAAGTTCATCTGTTGTGAAAAATAAGTTTGGTAGTGTGGTAAGACACCTGTTAATAGATTGCTATATAACGAGAAAAGTAATTTTTGAGGCAGTTTTGAAAATGCTACCATTGAACATGATGTCCTGTACTTTATAAGACACGCATGAAAATACCTTCCAAAGCATAATAATACCACCATATATAAATCCAATCTGCTTTTATACAAAAGGCACAATTCCCTCATAAATAATTTGTTTTACAGAACAAATTACTCCCTATAAAATCTTTTTTTTAAACCCACTGGTAGTGGATACATGACAGTTGACCATAACAAACACACGGTAAGCCATGCTGACGCCAACTCCAAAATACAAAAGGTATAAAAAGCCATTATATAAATATAAATATTTACAAAACAGGCACTCTGGGAAGGTGGACATTATGTTCTTCTCACACAAACAGGGAAGAGAAGGTGAGAAGGCCATTATATAGCGTACAGATCTGTTAAAGCATCAGACATCATTCAAGTGATGGTGTATATTCAAGCATAGAAATAACATAAACAACATAGCATGCATAAAGAATAAAGAACATTTGGAATGGGAGTGCCATGTCAGTTCTATTCATTCTGTTTCTATTGCTAGAGAGAGGCAAGATCAAAGCAGAACAGCACAAAGCAGCTGTCTAATTCTCCTAACGGGCGACGTTTTATAATCAGAATGAAGACGAGGGTGATAGTGATGATGAGGAAGAGTTTGCAGGTAGTTTTTTGAAGGCTGGATTTGCTCTTGCTGGTATTATCAAACTAAGCATGTATATCTTATAGAATGAACTTACAGCTAAAGTTGGGAAATTTTGAAGGAATGAACAGAACGGATAAGACAGAGAGTAGAGAGGCAGGATAGTGGTGTCCACATTATCTCCTTTATCAAAGCCCCTTCAGCCAGGACTAAGTCTTCAGTTAGAAGAAGGTCCTACACATACAGATGTAAAATCTTAATTTGATCACGCTGTTGCAGGATGAACTTTCCTACAATGCAGGACATTTAAAATGTGTAGTGTATTTGATGTTTAAAAAGGCTTCTAACGTTTGTAATTTCCACTTAGAAATGTAATACTTGATTTTCTATTAGGAACATGTATCAACCACGACAAAAACGTCCATTAATTATAATCTACATAATAATTAACATTTCCTGTTGCTGCAGGATTGTTTTCCTGCTTTAGCAAACTGGCTCAAATTAAGATCCTACATCTGTATATATTTTCTACACAGGCGGTGAGGTGGACAGCTAACTGGCAAACACTTTGATGAATTAGGGATGGATGAAGAGGACCACATCAACTATGGGTGCCTCAGTATTCACTTGTTTTCCTAGGATGACTTCTGTTGATTGACTGGTCTTTTGTTCTCTCGTCTCTCTCTCTTCACCCCTCCACTTCTGTCTCTAGTGCCTTCTGGTCTTTGGGTTGGTTTCTTCTATCTCTCCATCTTCTCTGTGTCTCCTCGCCTCCTCTCCTCTTCAATAATCTCTCTCTCTCTAGTAGGGGCCCTTGACGGGAGGGCCCTTAGGGTTCCACTCTATTGGTTGGCTCATACAGTCAGAGGGGTTACACCGGCCCTCCCTGCCCTTCTGGCCTGGCTGTCCAGGGGTTCCTGAGACTCCAGGGATCCCCTGCTGACCCACGGGGCCGCTGGGGCCCATCTTGCCATAGCCTGGGGGGCCCGGGACACCTGGGGCAGGGGGATGAAGGGACAGAGAACATCATTGAAGCACTGGATACACAGTGACTATAAAAGAGCAGAGAAGTTGAAAGATCTAACTTAATGAAGCTTTGGCAGGATAGTGGAGAGTTAAACATTTCAACAGGCTGATGTGGCGTCTCACCTGGTGCTCCTGGGGGTCCACTGTCACCCATCTCCCCTACACCCTTGTCACCTTTCTCTCCCTTCAGACCTCGTGGACCTGCAGACACGACAGAGGACATCACTTGAGAGAGTAGCTAACCTTTATGCTACGCTAAGCTGACATCACTTGTCATAACTGTTAATGATCTCCTATGTATTTATCATGACCGTGGTATTCAGGAGTTACGACAAAAGAAATCAAGTGAAGTCTAGACTCACCCTGTGGTCCCAGGACTCCTTGGCGACCCTCTCTGCCTATCTGTCCTGGCTGACCCGGGGCCCCTGGAGCCCCATTTCTACCTGGGTTACCTTCCTTCCCTGGGGGGCCAGGACGACCAGGGGACGATACCTCTTGTGGCTGCTGCATGCGAGACATGAAGTAGGCCATCCTCTCTGTAGGGGGATACAGTACAACTCCAGTAGATAAACCACCTAATAATCAATAAAGCTGTTTCCATTCTCTGCCATTGCTCAATTAGGAAATACGGGAAGATGCAAAGTATTGGTGATAAACCTAAACGAAAATAAGACCATGTTCTCACCATCAAATATCTTGATGACCTGCTGGCGAATGAAGTCCTTGATGTTGTCATAGTTGACCACAGGCTGTGGATTAGAGAGAGAGAGAGAGAGAGAGAGAGAGAGAGAGAGAGAGAGAGAGAGAGAGAGAGAGAGAGAGAGAGAGAGAGAGAGAGAGAGAGAGAGAGAGAGAGAGAGAGAGAGAGAGAGAGAGAGAGAGAGAGAGAGAGAGAGAGAGAGAGAGAGAGAGAGAGAGAGAGAGAGAGAGAGAGAGAGAGAGAGAGAGAGAGAGAGAGACATAAGAGAAGACCTAACCACCACTTTTGGGTTTTAGTCTTTTGACCAAACTGTTGGTTTTGTGTTCCATTAGACATTGTGGAACAAACACAAACATAACAAGTAATCAATTCATAATCGATGCAATTCACCTTAGTAGCTAAGGTCTCACCTCGTTGCCTGGTATTCCTGGAGGTCCAGTGGACCCTGAAGGGCCTGGTGAGCCCGGGGTGCCCCTCTCTCCCCTCGGTCCCACTGGGCCCATCACTGGGGTATCAGCTTTGGAGGAGTACCCCCCTCCACCAGGGGGTCCGGGGCGACCTCGCTCCCCTGGCGTACCCCTCTGACCTGGGGCACCTGGCTCACCCTGAGAGAAAGAGAGCGGGAGAGAGAGTCAGAAAAGGAGAAGAGAGAAGAGGGTTGAGAGGTAGTGAGTTAGTCAGACATCCAATCACTGAAGAGTACTGTTCAACCACCGACAACAGTGTTTTACATTGAAGATTGAAAAGATGAACTCCTGCACAATGACACTCATGTATCTTCAACAATCCAACTTCTATCAAACTGTGTCCACCAACCCCTCAGGGGTGCGTGATTAGTCCCCTCCTGTACTCCCTGTTTACTCATGACTGCACGGCCAAGCACGACTCCAATATCATCATTCAATTTGCTGATGACACAACAGTGGTAGGCCTGAGCACCGACAACGACGAGACAGCCTATAGGGAGGAGGTCAGAGACCTGGCCGTGTGGTACCAGGACAACAACCTCTCCCTCAACGTGATCAAGACAAAGGAGATGATTATAGACTACAGGAAAATGAGGACAAAGCACACCACCATTCTCATAGACGGGGCTGCAGTGGAGCAGGTTGAGAGCTTCAAGTTCCTTGGTGTCCACATCACCAACAAACTAACATGGTCCAAGCACACCAAGACAGTCGTGAAGAGGGCACGACAAAACCTATTCCAACTCAGGGGACTGAAAAGATTTGGCATAGGTCCTCAGATCCTCAAAAGGTTCTTCAGCTGCACCATCGAGAGCATCCTGACTGGTTGCATCACTGCCTGGTATGGCAACTGCTCGGCCTCCGACAGCAAGGCACTACAGATAGTAGTGCGAACAGTCCAGTACATCACTGGGACCAAGCTTCCTGCCATCC
The DNA here is from genome assembly GCF_045679555.1 of Salvelinus alpinus. NCBI lineage: Eukaryota > Metazoa > Chordata > Actinopteri > Salmoniformes > Salmonidae > Salvelinus > Salvelinus alpinus. The sequence goes on along the minus strand of NC_092114.1, from coordinate 18,422,826 downwards.
AGGACCTCTATACCAGGCGGTGTCAGAGGAAGGCCCTACAAATTGTCAAAGACTCCAGCCACCCTAGTCATAGACTGTTATCTCTGCTATCGCACGGCAAGCGGTACAGGAGCGCCAAGACTAGGTCCAAGAGGCTTCTAAACAGCTTCTACCCCAAGCCATAAGACTCCTGAACAGCTAATCAAAGGGCTACCCAGACTATTTGCAGTGCCCGCACATGGACTCTGTACCGGTACCCCCCTGTATATAGTCTCGCTTTTTGACTTTACTGCTGCCCTTTAATTACTTATTACTTTTATCTTTTACTCTTATCCATATTTTTTTGAAACGGCATTGTTGGTTAGGGGCTCGTATGTAAGCATTTCACTGTAAGGTCTACACCTGTTGTATTTGGCGCATGTGACTAATACAATTTGATTTGAACCTATTCCTGTCAGACCCTTGAAGGAGAGTCAACAAGGGGGCAGTGTCCACTTTAGATTGTAATCGGGCCCGACCCAGCCTCTAGCGTATTCCTTACTTACGTCCTTCTACACAATAAAAACACAGACACAGGATCGTATCCCAAATGGCACCCTATTCCCGATGTAGTGCACTGCTTTTGACCGGGGCCCATAGGTAATAGGGTGCCATATGGGATGCACAGCCTCCCAGACTCAGTAAATGCACTCTGTATGGAGCCTAGCCCACACACTGTAAACAACATCCTGAGACAGACATGTGTGATTTATGTGAAACAAAGCTGGCCATTAAGGAGGGCTGACTTTTACACGTCACCACCGGACACTGGACCCGACTGATGAAATAGAGAGCAGAAGAAGAGGAAGAAGATAAAGAGATTCTCCTCTGTATTCTGTACTACTACAGTTAAAAGCCATGACAAAGCCTTCCTGTCACAATGACAAATCACCTCATCTCATGTCTCCGCTCCCACAGTAAATAACATTATCCAGGGGATAGAGAATAACTATATTGGTTACTGCACTGTATCTGGTGTAGAGGACTACAGTTACTGTACTGTATCTGGTGTAGAGGACTACAGTTACTGCACTGTATCTGGTGTAGAGGACTACAGTTACTGTACTGTATCTAGTGTAGAGGACTACAGTTACTGTACTGTATCTGGTGTAGAGGACTACAGTTACTGTACTGTATCTGGTGTAGAGGACTACAGTTACTGCACTGTATCTAGTGTAGAGGACTACAGTTACTGTACTGTATCTAGTGTAGAGGACTACAGTTACTGTACTGTATCTAGTGTAGAGGACTACAGTTACTGTACTGTATCTGGTGTAGAGGACTACAGTTACTGCACTGTATCTAGTGTAGAGGACTACAGTTACTGTACTGTATCTAGTGTAGAGGACTACAGTTACTGTACTGTATCTGGTGTAGAGGACTACAGTTACTGTACTGTATCTAGTGTAGAGGACTACAGTTACTGTACTGTATCTGGTGTAGAGGACTACAGTTACTGTACTGTATCTGGTGTAGAGGACTACAGTTACTGTACTGTATCTAGTGTAGAGGACTACAGTTACTGTACTGTATCTGGTGTAGAGGACTACAGTTACTGTACTGTATCTGAGTGTAGAGGACTACAGTTACTGTACTGTATCTAGTGTAGAGGACTACAGTTACTGTACTGTATCTGGTGTAGAGGACTACAGTTACTGTACTGTATCTGGTGTAGAGGACTACAGTTACTGTACTGTATCTGGTGTAGAGGACTACAGTTACTGTACTGTATCTAGTGTAGAGGACTACAGTTACTGTACTGTATCTGGTGTAGAGGACTACAGTTACTGCACTGTATCTGGTGTAGAGGACTACAGTTACTGCACTGTATCTGGTGTAGAGGACTACAGTTACTGCACTGTATCTGGTGTAGAGGACTACAGTTACTGTACTGTATCTGGTGTAGAGGACTACAGTTACTGTACTGTATCTGGTGTAGAGGACTACAGTTACTGTACTGTATCTGGTGTAGAGGACTACAGTTACTGTACTGTATCTGGTGTAGAGGACTACAGTTACTGTACTGTATCTGGTGTAGAGGACTACAGTTACTGTACTGTATCTAGTGTAGAGGACTACAGTTACTGTACTGTATCTGGTGTAGAGGACTACAGTTACTGTACTGTATCTGGTGTAGAGGACTACAGTTACTGTACTGTATCTGGTGTAGAGGACTACAGTTACTGTACTGTATCTGGTGTAGAGGACTACAGTTACTGTACTGTATCTGGTGTAGAGGACTACAGTTACTGCACTGTATCTGGTGTAGAGGACTACAGTTACTGTACTGTATCTGGTGTAGAGGACTACAGTTACTGCACTGTATCTGGTGTAGAGGACTACAGTTACTGTACTGTATCTGGTGTAGAGGACTACAGTTACTGTACTGTATCTGGTGTAGAGGACTACATTTACTGTACTGTATCTGGTGTAGAGGACTACAGTTACTGTACTGTATCTGGTGTAGAGGACTACAGTTACTGTACTGTATCTGGTGTAGAGGACTACAGTTACTGTACTGTATCTGGTGTAGAGGACTACAGTTACTGTACTGTATCTGGTGTAGAGGACTACAGTTACTGTACTGTATCTGGTGTAGAGGACTACAGTTACTGTACTGTATCTGGTGTAGTAGGACTACAGTTTACTGTATCTGGTGTAGAGGACTACAGTATTACTGTACTGTAGTCTGGTGTAGAGGACTACAGTGTTACTGCACTGTATCTGGTGTAGAGGACTACAGTGTTACTGTACTGTAGTCTGGTGTAGAGGACTACAGTCTTACTGCACTGTAGTCTGGTGTAGAGGACTACAGTATTACTGTACTGTATCTGGTGTAGAGGTACTACAGTTTACTGTACTGGTATCAATGGTGTAGTAGGACTACAGTTTAGCATGGTATCAATGGTGTAGTAGGACTACAGTTTACTGTACTGGTATACATAGTGTAGTAGGACTACAGTTTACTGTACTGGTATCAATGGTGTAGTAGGACTACAGTTTACTGTACTGGTATCAATGGTGTAGAGGTACTACAGTTTACTGCACTGGTATCAATGGTGTAGTAGGACTACAGTTTACTGTACTGGTATCTGGTGTAGTAGGACTACAGTTTACTGTACTGGTATCTGGTGTAGAGGACTACAGTTACTGTATCTGGTGTAGAGGACTACAGTTACTGAACTGTATCTGGTGTAGAGGACTACAGTTACTGTACTGTATCTGGTGTAGAGGACTACAGTTACTGTACTGTATCTGGTGTAGAGGACTACAGTTACTGTACTGTATCTAGTGTAGAGGACTACAGTTACTGTACTGTATCTAGTGTAGGGGACTACAGTTACTGTACTGTATCTGGTGTAGATGACTACAGTTACTGTACTGTATCTGGTGTAGAGGACTACAGTTACTGCACTGTATCTGGTGTAGAGGACTACAGTTACTGCACTGTATCTAGTGTAGGGGACTACAGTTACTGTACTGTATCTGGTGTAGATGACTACAGTTACTGTACTGTATCTAGTGTAGAGGACTACAGTTACTGTACTGTATCTAGTGTAGAGGACTACAGTTACTGCACTGTATCTGGTGTAGAGGACTACAGTTACTGTACTGTATCTGGTGTAGAGGATTTCAGTGTAGAGGGACAGGAGGGCTGAGTTAGTAAAACGAGGTATTGCCAGGGAGGGTATTTGAGGTGAATGTGGAGAGTCATGCCAAAAGGAGCTTCATCAGATGATGGATACGGCCCAAATGGCAACCTATCCACTTTATAGTGCACTACTTTTAAACAGGGCCCATAAGACTCTGGTTAATGGTAGTGCACTATATAGGGAAAGGGTGCTATTTGGGACATAACTGATGTCTGATGTCGGAGTTGAGGGAGTTTGCTGAATCAGCCAGAACTAACAGAGAGTGTTCAGAACCGGATCCTGGCCAGGACTACAGCCCTCAGCCCCTGGACTACAGCCCTCAGCCCCTGGACTACCCTCCCATAATACTCTTTAGTAGCGGAGGCCATATCTGAGGTAACCAGTCCACATGAATAATTACTATAGTTTACTACGGTATAAATAATTTAGTATTACTATAGTTTAGTATGGTATAAAAAATGTAGTATTACTATAGTTTAGTATGGTATAAATATTGTAGTATTACTATAGTTTAGTATGGTATAAATATTGTAGTATTACTATAGTTTAGTATGGTATAAATATTGTAGTCTTACTATAGTTCAGTATGGTATAAATATTGTAGTATTACTATAGTTTAGTATGGTATGAATATTGTAGTATTACTACAGTTCAGTATGGTATAAATATTGTAGTATTACTACAGTTCAGTATGGTATAAATATTGTAGTATTACTATAGTTACAAAACTGTAGCATTTTTGCATACTTTAATATATGGTTGTTTTTTACTATAGCGTTTTTGCAGATATTAGTATTTACAGTTTACTATAGTATTCCTTGCATACACACGCACACGCACACACACACACACACAGCAGTGACTCTTACCTTTGTACCACATTGTCCATTGTCTCCAGGCAGACCAGGTGATCCCTGTGAACGCAGATCAGTGAGATAACGACGCTGTATACTCACAACACAGCTAGCTACATGTACATGAAAACCTTTAAACCATATTTACTGGAAGACACAGAATGTGACAAACACCACATCAGAATAATTACTCACGTCTTTACCCGCTGCTCCATCACTGCCTGGTTCTCCCTGAGAGACAGAAGGACGGAGAGAGAAGAGGGGAATAGAAAGAAGATGTAGCACCAAGACATCTCCATGACATGCATATCTATCCTGTTCTATATCTGCAGTATACGTGTTGAAACAATAGGAGTGTGTGTACTGACCTGCATTCCAGGATGGCCAGGGGGTCCGGCTGGCCCACCCATCCCTGGTAGCCCTCTGTCTCCTGCCTGGCCCTTCTCACCTTGTATACCCTAGAGAGAGAGAGAGAGAAGAGAGAAGAGAGGAGAAAGAGAGAGAGGGGGAGAGAGGGGAGAGAGGAGAGAGAGAGACAGAGAAGAGAGAGTGGAGAGAGAGAGGAGAGAGCAGAGAGAGAGAGAAGAGAGAAGAGAGAAGAAAGAGAGAGAGGGGGAGAGAGGGGGGAGAGAGGAGAGAGAGAGAAGAGAGAGAGAGAGAAAATAACAAGAGAAGAGAGTGTGCGAGAGAGACAGAGAGACAGAGAGAGGAGAGAGAGAAAAAAGACAGACAAATAACAGAGAGACAGTCTGATGAGTAACCTTTTCTGAGAAATAACACTTACAGAACACAACGCTAAAAGTCCATGTAATCATGCAGATAAACCAGGGTTTGATGCAGATGCTATGTGTTCCTTCTGCATTAGAATAAAAGAGACATATTGATGATGATAATATTTCCTCTCACCACTCCAGCTGGGCCTGCTGGGCCTGGGGGTCCCGCTGCTCCTGCAGTGCCCTACCAATAAAACATACTGCTGTTAGCAACATATACACATACAAACCTTATTAAAGAACACACTGAATACAACAATACAAACCTTATTAACGAACACACTGAATACAACAACACAAACCTTATTAACGAACACACTGAATACAACAATACAAACCTTATTAACGAACACTGAATACAACAATACAAACCTTATTAACGAACACACTGAATACAACAATACAAACCTTATTAACGAACACACTGAATACAACAATACAAACCTTATTAACGAACACACTGAATACAACAATACAAACCTTATTAACGAACACACTGAATATAACACAAACCTTATTAACGAACACACTGAATACAACAATACAAACCTTATTAACGAACACACTGAATATAACACAAACCTTATTAACGAACACACTGAATATAACACAAACCGTATTAACGAACACTGAATACAACAATACAAACCTTATTAACGAACACACAGAATACAACAACACAAACCTCATTAACGAACACACAAAATATAACACAAACCAAGAGTCATATACAGTCACCTACAAAACTATTGGCACCCTTGATAAAGATTAGCAAAAAATACTATGAAATAAATAATACAAATACTGAGCTATATTGAATGCCCCCAAAAAAGGACAATTATATTGTTTTATACCAATACAATTGCTCAGAGAAAGAGATTTTGTTTAACAACTCATCATTTTTTCTCTAAAAAAGATAGGTATCAAAATGATTGGCCCCCCTGTTTCCAATACATTGTGTACCCTCCCCTTGGTAGGAAAAGAGCACTGAGCATGTTTCTATGTTTTAGGAGATTCTAGAACACACTGGGAGGGATCTCAGAACCTTCCTCTATACAGAATCTTTCCAGATCCTTGATATCCTTTGGTCTCACGGACTTCCCTCGTCAATTCAAACAACAGGTTGGGGGTTCAAGTGTGGAGGTTCAAGTGTGGAGGTTCAAGTGTGGAGATTCAAGTGTGGAGGTTCAAGTGTGGAGGTTCAAGTGTGGGGGTTCAAGTGTGGAGGTTCAAGTATGGAGGTTCAAGTGTGGAGGTTCAAGTGTGGAGGTTCAAGTGTGGAGGTTCAAGTGTGGAGGTTCAAGTGTGGAGGTTCAAGTGTGGAGGTTCAAGTGTGGAGGTTCAAGTGTGGACAAATAACAATTTCTTTGTGGATTTTGATGTGTGCTTGGGGTCATTGTCTCGCTGGAAGATTCACTTACATCCAATGTTCAGCCTCATGGCAGAGGAAACCAGGTTTTTGGCTAAAGTGTCCTGGTACTGGGTAAAGTTCATGATGCTGTTTACCTTAACAAGGGCCCCAGGACCAGTGGACGCAAAGCAGCCCAATAACATCAAAGATCCACCACCATATTTTACAGTAGGTATGAGGTCATTTTTTGTGTCCACTGCATCTTTCTTTCGACGCCAAACCCACCGCTGGATTGGTTGTCCAAAAGAGCTCTATTTTCGAGTCCTAGGGCTTGGGGGTAGAAGCTGTTTAGAAGCTTCTTGGAACTAGACTTGGTGCTACCGCTTGCCGTGCGGTAGCAGAGAGAACAGTCTATGACTAGGGTGGCTGGAGTCTTTGACACTTTTTAGGGCCTTCCTCTGACACCGCCTGGCATAGAGGGCCTGAATGGCAGGAAGCTTGGCCCCAATCGTGTACTGGGCCGTATGCACTACCCTCTGTAGTGCCTTGCTGTCGGAGGCCGAGCAGTTGCCATACCAGGCAGTGATGCAACCCGTCAGGATGCTCTCAGATGCCTCTAGCATCTCAGTGCTAGAGGCATCACTACAGACCCTGGTTCGATTCCAGGCTGTATCACAAACAGACATCATTGGGAGTCCTATAGGTCAACACACAATTGGCCCAGTATCGTCCGGTTTAGGGTTTGTCTTGGGTAGGCAGTCATTGTAAATTAGAATTTCTTCTTAACTGACTTGCCTAGTTAAATAAAGGTTATATTAAAAAAATATATATTGGCATGGAGGTGGCATCTAATCATAGATTTGGAGACTTGTTGACCCCAATATGTGACCAAATTCTGTAATTCTGCAACTGTGGCCCTTAGATTTTCCTTTGCCTCCTGAACCACCAGTCTCACTGTGCGTGGGGACAAGATACACATCCATGCGTCCACTGTTCCAGTGGTTTTAAACATCTTAATAGTGCTAAGAGGCATGCATATTATTATTTTTTAGAATTTTATTTGTACCCATTGTTATATTTATGAAGGTCAATATTCAATAACCATTCGTCTCATTTTCTGAGCTCTTTGTCTTTCCCCATGGTGATGACACATATTTTTTTATATATTTTTTTACATGCGTGTTACCTATTTTTTATACCCCAGTGAAACAGGAAGCCATGGAAGGACACAATACAGTTCCTTAAACTGAGATGAACTTTACTGCACTGGGCTAAATCAGGGTCACGCAGTGTTCCTTGGTAGTCTTAAACAAATCTACTTTCAAACAAAAGTATACACCTCACACACATGGTTATGGGCTTAAAAAAAGAAGACACCTGTACCATGTCAGATATAGAGTTGAAATGTATTCAAGTTTGGGTTTGCATCCCAATATTACACTTTAAATACATCACAGAATATTGAAATATCAAAAAACCGTACGGCGTAAAACCACAAAAGTTTCAGCATTTTTGTTAAAATAACGTTTATTAATTAAGGAATTAGGAAAATATGAATAACATTCCACCCAGGAGGCCACTAGAGGGTGATTTGGTCATTTGACTGCAAATGTAGAATGTTAAATGAAGATTTTATTTTGTTTGATTTTATTTAAAAGAATCTTTAGGGGTGCCAATAATTAATATTTATTTTTATTTTTATTACTTGTTAAACAAAGTATCTTTCTATGAGCAATTGTACTAGCTAGTGCAACATAATAACATTTGAACATGTTTGTGAGCAGACAATAGAACTCATTATTTGTATTATTTATTCAGTATTTATTTTTTTGCTCATCATTATCAAGGTGGCAATAATTCTGGAGGTGACTGTAGGTGAGAGGTTAAAGTTCATGTACTCACAAGGTGTCCTGGGGGACCGGGTCGACCCTGAGGCCCTGGGGTTCCAGCATCACCCTGCAAAAGGTCAAAGGTTGCTCTCAGTTTGACACATATTGTGACAAAATCCTTCATTCAATTGATGTTGTCATTCGAAATGGTTCTCATTCAATCATTCCATATGGACATCATTCAAACATCAAACAACATGAATTGAGCAGGTGCATGCAACATTTGGTTTGACTTACCTCAAGTCCTGGTCTACCAGTTGACCCCGGTGGGCCAACAGGCCCAGCATCACCCTGAAGAGAGAAGGAAGACAGAGGGAGAGGGGTGAGTAACCAGTATCCATAACAATGTGCTCATAGTCTGTATTGGTGTTCTGTATGGTAGCAGGCATCAGACAGACAAACTGAAAAGTAGTGTGTGTGTGCGCACGTGTGTGGTCAACTCACCTTCTGCCCAGGGAAGCCAACATGTCCATGCTTCCCTTTAAAACCCTGAGGGCAGAGGGGTCAAAGATAAACAAAACACACATCACATCTCACACACAGCATTCAACATGACACACACCACATCTCACACACAGCATTCAACATGACACACATCACATCTCACACACAGCATTCAACATGACACACATCACATCTCACACAGCATTCAATATGACACACATCACATCTCACACACAGCATTCAACATGACACACATCACATCTCACACACCATTCAACATGACACACATCACATCTCACACAGCATTCAACATGACACACATCACATCTCACACACCATTCAACATGACACACATCACATCTCACACACCATTCAACATGACACACACCACATCTCACACACAGCATTCAACAAAACAAACATCGCATCTCACACAGCATTCAACATGACACACACCACATCTCACACAGCATTCAACATGACACACATCACATCTCACACAGCATTCAACATGACACACATCACATCTCACACAGCATTCAACATGACACACATCACATCTCACACACCATTCAACATGACACACATCACATCTCACACAGCATTCAACATGACACACACCACATCTCACACACAGCATTCAACAAAACAAACATCGCATCTCACACAGCATTCAACATGACACACACCACATCTCACACAGCATTCAACATGACACACACCACATCTCACACAGCATTCAACATGACACACACCACATCTCACACAGCATTCAACATGACACACACCAC
>NC_092114.1:18375553-18408053 GCF_045679555.1 Salvelinus alpinus | reverse complement strand
AGGTATGAAGAGAGAGGAGAGGTGAGGTATGAAGAGAGAGGAGAGGTGAAGAGAGGAGAGAGGTATGGAGAGAGGAGAGGAGAGGGGTACGGAGAGAGAGGAGAGGAGAGAGGTATGGAGAGAAGGAAGAAGAGAGGTATGGAGAGAGAGGAGAGGAGAGGTATGAAGAGAGAGGAGAGGTGAAGAGAGGAGAGAGGTATGGAGAGAGGAGAGGAGAGGGGTACGGAGAGAGAGGAGAGGAGAGAGGTATGGAGAGAAGGAAGAAGAGAGGTATGGAGAGAGAGGAGAGGAGAGGTATGAAGAGAGAGGAGAGGTGAAGAGAGGAGAGAGGTATGGAGAGAGGAGAGGAGAGAGGTACGGAGAGAGAGGAGAGGAGAGAGGTATGTAGAGGGAGAAGAGAGGTATGGAGAGAGAGGAGAGGAGAGGTATGAAGAGAGAGGAGAGGTAGAAGAGAGGAGAGAGGTATGGAGAGAGGAGAGGAGAGAGGTACGGAGAGAGAGGAGAGGAGAGAGGTATGGAGAGAGGAGAGGAGAGGGGTACGGAGAGAGAGGAGAGGAGAGAGGTATGGAGAGAAGGAAGAAGAGAGGTATGGAGAGAGAGGAGAGGAGAGGTATGAAGAGAGAGGAGAGGTGAAGAGAGGAGAGAGGTATGGAGAGAGGAGAGAGGTACGGAGAGAGAGGAGAGGAGAGAGGTATGTAGAGGGAGAAGAGAGGTATGGAGAGAGAGGAGAGGAGAGGTATGAAGAGAGAGGAGAGGTAGAAGAGAGGAGAGAGGTATGGAGAGAGGAGAGGAGAGAGGTACGGAGAGAGAGGAGAGGAGAGAGGTATGGAGAGAGGAGAGGAGAGGGGTACGGAGAGAGAGGAGAGGAGAGAGGTATGGAGAGAAGGAGGACAGGAGAGCGGTATGGAGAGAGAGGAGAAGGTGATGAGAGAGAGATGAGGAAACATTTGAGGAAAAGACAGATAATAATAAATGAGAGGGAAAAAACAAGGAGAAAAGATCACTTGAAAAGAAAGACAAAATGAAGTGGAGACTGGTGAGGGGAAGACTGCTCATAATAATGTCTGGAATGGAGCAAATGGAATGGCATCAAACACATATCAACCATGTGTCCAGCCCCTTTCTATCTGTCACCCCCCTCTCTCAGCCTCTTTCTATCTGTCACCCCCCTCTCTCAGCCCCTTTCTATCTGTCACTCCCCTATCTCAGCCTCTTTCTATCTGTCACCCCCCTCTCTCAGCCCCTTTCTATCTGTCACCCCCCTCTCTCAGCCTCTTTCTATCTGTCACCCCCCTCTCTCAGCCTCTTTCTACCTGTCATCCCCCTCTCTCAGCCCCTTTCTATCTGTCTCCCCCCTCTCTCAGCCCCATTCTATCTGTCATCCCTCTCTCTCAGCCTCTTTCTATCTGTCACCCCCCTCTCTCAACCTCTTTCTATCTGTCACCCCCCTCTCTCAGCCCCTTTCTATCTATCATCCCCCTCTCTCAGCCTCTTTCTACCTGTCATCCCCATCTCGCAGCCCCATTCTATCTGTCATCCCACTATCTCAGCCTCTTTCTATCTGTCACCCCCCTCTCTCAGCCTCTTTCTATCTGTCACCCCCCTCTCTCAACCTCTTTCTATCTGTCACCCCCCTCTTTCAGCCTCTTTCTATTTGCCATCCCCCTCTCTCAGCCTCTTTCTACCTGTCAACCCCATCTCGCAGCCCCATTTATATATGTCATCCCACTCTCTCAGCCCCTTTCTATCTGTCACCCCCCTCTCTCAGCCCCTTTCTATCTGTCACCCCCCTCTCTCAGCCCCTTTCTATCTGTCACCCCCCTCTCTCAGCCCCTTTCTATCTGTCACCCCTTCTCTCTCAGCCTCTTTCTACCTGTCATCCCCCTCTCTCAGCCCCTTTCTATCTGTCTACCCCCTCTCTCAGCCCCATTCTATCTGTCACTTCCTCTCTCTCAGCCCCTTTCTATCTGTCACCCCCCTCTCTCAACCTCTTTCTATCTGTCACCCCCCTCTCTCAGCCCCTTTCTATCTGTCATCCCCCTCTCTCAGCCTCTTTCTACCTGTCATCCCCATCTCGCAGCCCTATTCTATCTGTCACCCCACTATCTCAGCCCCTTTCTATCTGTCACCCCCCTCTCTCAGACAATTTTTATCTGTCACCCCCCTCTCTCAGCCTCTTTCTATCTGTCATCCCCCTCTCTCAGCCCCTTTCTATCTGTCACCCCCTCTCTCAGCCTCTTTCTATCTGTCAGCCCCTTTCTCAGCCTCTTTGTACACATCATCCTCTCTCTCAGCCCCTTTCTATCTGTCACCCCCCTCTCTCAGCCAATTTTTATCTGTCACCCCCCCTCTCTCAGCCTCTTTCTATCTGTCATCCCCCTCTCTCAGCCCCTTTATATCTGTCACCCCCTCTCTCAGCCTCTTTCTCAGCCCCTTTCTATCTGTCACCCCCTCTCTCAGCCCCTTTCTATCTGTCACTTCCCTCTCTCAGCCCCTTTCTATCTGTCACCCCCCTCTCTCAGACAATTTTTATCTGTCACCCCCCTCTCTCAGCCCCTTTATATCTGTCACCCCCTCTCTCAGCCTCTTTCTCAGCCCCTTTCTATCTGTCACCCCCCTCTCTCAGCCCCTTTCTATCTGTCACTTCCCTCTCTCAGCCCCTTTTTATCTGTCACCCCCCTCTCTCAGCATCTTTCTATCTGTCACCCACCCCTCTCTCATCCCCGTTCTATCTGTCACCCTGACCTCTCTCAGCCTCTTTCTATCTATCTGTCACCCCCCCAGCCTCTCTCTATCTTCCTTCCATCTCTCTCTCTCTCTCCTATTCTCTAAGACTACTAACAGCATAAAGCCATTAAAATCCCTGTTATAGATTCAGTTGAATGTCTTATCAATGCAGCGGAGTTTCATTACGATGGAAAATCCATCTTTCACAGCTGCTACTATTTAATCAGATAAAATTCAACAGAACGGAGTGTGGCAGAGACACACACACACACACACACACACACACACACACACACACACACACACACACACACACACACACACACACACACACACACACACACACACACACACACACACACACACACACACACACACTAACCCCCCTACTCCCCTCCACCCCCCCCACCACCACACACACACACATGGAATTAAACACTCCTTAACGTTTTAAAATGGATTCCTTGCTGGAATCAACCATTGCAACTTCCATTCTGCTAAAAGAATGGAATGACAGCGGTGGGATTGGTGTGCTGTCTGCATGGCACTACCACTCTCCATCACTTGGCGAGACAATAGAATTGTCCTCATCTGAAATAACTTTCATAAAAAAACTGGAGAGATGGAGATAGCAGGAAGATTCGCATTCAGTGGTGATGGTGTTTCAAAGTAGAAGAGAGATATGGAGAGAGAAAGAGCGAGAGAGACAGTGAGAGAGAGAGAGAGAAAGAGAGATCGCAAGAACGAAAGGCAGAGTAGTATAGGCAGGTGTAGTATAGGTGTAATATGGGTGTAGTATAGGTAGGTGTAGTATAGGTAGGTGTAATATGGGTGTAGTATAGGTAGGTGTAGTATAGGTGTAATATGGGTGTAGTATAGGTAGGTGTAGTATAGGTAGGTGTAGTATAGGTAGGTGTAGTATAGGTGTAATATGGGTGTAGTATAGGTAGGTGTAGTATAGGTGTAATATGGGTGTAGTATAGGTAGGTGTAGTATAGGTAGGTGTAGTATTGCATGTGTAGTATAGGTGTAATATGGGTGTAGTATAGGTAGGTGTAGTATTTTGCGGGTGTAGTATAGGTGTAATATGGGTGTAGTATAGGTAGGTGTAGTATAGGTAGGTGTAGTATCGCGGGTGTAGTATATGTAGGTGTAGTATAGGTGAATATAGGTGTAGTATAGATAGGTGTAGTATAGGCGAATATAGGTGTAGTATAGATAGGTGTAGTATAGGTGAATATAGGTGTAGTATAGATAGGTGTAGTATAGGTGAATATAGGTGTAGTATAGATAGGTGTAGTATAGGTGAATATAGGTGTAGTATAGGTGTAGGATAGGTGTAGTATAGGTAGGTGTAGTGTAGGCAGGTGTAGTAAAGGTGTAGTATATGTGTAGTATAGCTGTAGTATAGATGTATTATATGTGTAGTAAAGGTGTAGTATATGTGTGGTATATGTGTATCATATGTGTAGTATAGGTGTAGCATATGTGTAGTATAGGTGCAGTGTATGTGTTTTATGTAGTATATGCGTGGTATATGTGTAGTATATGTGTAGTATAGGTGTAGTATAGGTGTAGCATTTCAAAAATGATGATACAAAAAACATTATTTTTCCCGTTGTATTATCTTTTACCATGTCTAATGTGTTATATTCTCCTATATTCATTTCACATTTCCACAAACTTCAAAGTGTTTCCTTTCAAATGGTATCAAGAATATGCATATCTTTGCTTCAGGTCCTGAGCTACAGGCAGTTAGATTTGGGTGTCATTTTAGGCGAAAATTGAAAAAAGGGGCGGATCCTTAAGAGGTTTTAAACAAATCAAAATATATGTTATATTTTAGATTCTTCAAAGTAGCCACCTTTGCCTTGATGACAGCTTTGCACACTCTTGGTACTCTCTCAGCCAGCATCACCTGGAATGCTTTACCAACAGTCTTGAAGGAATTCCCACATATGCTGAGCACTTGTTGGCCGCTTTTCCTTCACTCTGCGGTCCAACTCATCCCAAACCATCTCAATTGGGTTGAGGTCGGGTGATTGTGGAGGCCAGGTCATCTGATGCAGCACTTCATCACTCTCCTTTTTGGTCAAATAGCCCTTACACAGCCTGGAGGTGTGTTGGGTCATTGTCCTGTTGAAAAACAAATGATAGTCCCACTAAGCACAAACAGATGGGATGGCTTATCGCTGCAGAATGCCGTGGTAGCCATGCTGGTCATGCGTGCCTTGAATTCTAAATAAATCATAGACAGTGTCACCAGCAAAGCACCCCCACACCATCACACCTCCTCCTCCATGCTTCACGGTGGGAACTACACATGCAGAGATCATCCGTTCACCGATCATCCGTTCACCTCTGCGTCTCACAAAGACACACGGTTAGGACCAAAAATCTCAAATATGGATTCAGCAGATGTAAGGACAGATTTTCACCGGTCTAATGTCCATTGCTCATGTTTCTTGGCCCAAGCAAGTTTCTTCTTCTTATTGGTGTCATTTAGTAGTGGTTTCTTTGCAGCAATTCGACCATGAAGGCCTGATTGGCGCAATCTCCCCTGAACAGTTGATGTTGAGATGTGTCTGTTACTTGAACTCCGTGAAGCATTTATTTGGGCTGCAATTTCTGAGGCTGGTAACTGTAATGAACTTATCCTCTGCAGCAGAGGTTACTCGGGGTCTTCCTTTCCTGTGGCGGTCCTCATGAGAGTCCTCATCATCATATTGCACTTGAAGAAACTTTCAAAGTTCTTGAAATGTTCCGTATTTACTGACTTATGTCTTGAAGTAATGATGGTCTGTCATTTTTCTTTGCTTATTTGAGCTGTTCTTGCCATAATATGGACTTGGTCTTTTACCAAATAGGGCTGTCTTCTGTACACCACCCCTACCTTGTCACAACACAACTGATTGGCTCAAAAGCATTAAGAAGGGGAAAAAAATCCACAAATTAACTTTTAACAAGGCACACCTGGTAATTGAAATGCATCCCAGGTGACTACCTCATTAAGCCGGTTGAGAGAATGCCAAGAGTGCGCAAAGCTGTCATCATAGCAAAGGATGGCAACTTTGAAAAATCTCAAATCTCAAATATATTTAGATGTTTTTAACACGTTTTTGGTTATTACATGCTTCCATATGTGTTATTTCATAGTTTTGATGTATTCAATATTATTCTAGAATGTAGAAAATAGTAAAAATAAACGTTTGACTGGTACTGTAGGTGTAATATAGGTGAATATAGTCGTAGTATAGGTAGGTGCTGTAGGTTTAGTATAGGTGGAAATAGGTGTAGTATAGGTGAATACAGGTGTAGTATAGGTGAATACAGGTGTAGGATAGGTAGGTGTAGTATAGTTGTAGTATAGGTAGGTGTAGTCTAGCTGTAGTATAGGTAGGTGTAATATAGGTGAATATAGTCGTAGTATAGGTAGGTGCTGTATAGGTGAATATAGGTGTTGTACAGGTAGGTGTAGTAAGGGTAGGAGCAGTATAGATGTATTATAGGAAGGTGTAGTATAGGTGAATATAGTCATAGTATAGGTAGGTGTAGTATCGGTAGGTGTAGTATAGGTGTAGTATAGGTAGGTGCAGTATAGGTGTAGTATAGGTAGGTGTGGTATAGGTGTAGTATAGGTAGGTGTAGTATAGGTGTAGTATATGTAGGTGTAGTATAGGTGTAGTATAGGTGAATGTAGGTGTAGTACAGGGAGGTGTAGTAAGGGTAGGAGCAGTATAGATGTATTATAGGAAGGTGTAGTATAGGTAGGTGTAGTATAGGTGTAGTATAGGTAGGTGTAGTACAGGTGTAGTATATGTAGGTGTAGTATAGGTGTAGTATAGGTAGGTGTAGTATAGGTGTAGTATAGGTATGTGCAGTATAGGTGAAGTATAGGTATGTGCAGTATAGGTGTAGCATAGGTAGGTGTAGCATAGGCGTAGTATAGGTGAATATAGGTGTAGTACAGGGAGGTGTAGTAAGGGTAGGAGCAGTATAGATGTATTATAGGTAGGTGTAGTACAGGTGAATATAGTCATAGTATAGGTAGGTGTAGTACAGGTGAATATAGTCATAGTATAGGTAGGTGTAGTATGGGTGTAGTATAGGTAGGTGTGGTCTAGGTGTAGTATAGGTAGGTGTAGTATAGGTGAATATAGTCATAGTATACGTAGATGCAGTATAGGTGTAGTATAGCTAGGTGCAGTATAGGTGAATATAGGTGTAGTATAGTTGTAGTACAATGTATGTGTAGTATATGTATAGTGTATGTGTAGTATATGTGTAGTATATGTGTAGTATTGGTGTAGTATATGTGTAGTACAGGTGTGGTATACTGTATGTGTAGTATCGGTGTAGTATTGGTGTAGTCGAGGTTTAGTATACTTAATGTGTAGTATATGTTTAGCATTGTTGTAGTATAGGCGTAGTATAGTTTTAGTATACATTATGTGCAGTATATGTGTGGTATTGGTATATTATAGGCGTAGCATATATGTAGTATCGGTGGAGTAATGGTGTAGTATCGGTGTAGTATAAGTGTAGTATAGATATGTGAAGTATTGTTGTAGTGTAGGTGCAGTATACATCTAGTATACGTCTAGTATAGGTGTAGTATATGTGTAGTATACTCTATGTGCAGTATAGGTGTAGTGTTGGTGTAGTATAGGCGTAGTGTATATATAGTAAACTCACAGGTAGTCCAGATGAGCCTTGAGGACCAGGAAAACCAGGAGGACCCTGTAGAGGAGAAACAGGCAATGAGATGGGCATCTAAATCAACGGTTCTGAGTTCTGATATGGTAACCATTAGGGTTGTAGACACTGGATTTCTCCTCCAATCAAAAACGGATACTATTGCTAAAGGGATCAAAGCTGGGACCGAGAGACTGAAAAACAGTTTCTATCTCAAGACCATCAGACTGTTAAATAGCAATAGCCATCACTAGTCGGCCTCCACCCAGTACCCTGCCCTGAACTTAGTCCCTGTCACTAGCCGGGTACTAACCGGGTACTCAACCTTAGAGGCTGATGCCCTATGTACATCGACATGAAATCACTGGTCACTTTACATAATGCTTACATACTGTTTTACTCATTTAACATGTATATACTGTATTCTACTGTATCCTACTGTATTCTAATCAATGCAACTCCGACATTGCTCGTCCTAATATTTAAATATTTCTTTATTCCATTCTTTTACTTTGTGATTTGTGTGTATTGTTGTGAATTGTTAGATACTCCTGCACTGTTGGAGCTAGGAACACAAGCATTTTACTACACCCGCAATAACATCTGATAAATATGTGTATGTGACCAATAAATTGTATTTGATTTACTTTGGATACTATAGCTAAAGGGATACTAGAGTTAAAGGGATACTATAGTTAAAGGGATACTATAGTTAAAGGGATACTATAGCTAAAGGGATACTATAGTTAAAGGGATACTATAGTTAAAGGGATACTATAGTTAAAGGGATACTATAGTTAAAGGGATACTATAGTTAAAGGGATACTATAGTTAAAGGGATACTATAGCTAAAGGGATACTATAGTTAAAGGGATACTATAGCTAAAGGGATACTATAGTTAAAGGGATACTATAGTTAAAGGGATACTATAGTTAAAGGGATACTATAGTTAAAGGGATACTATAGTTAAAGGGATACTATAGCTAAAGGGATACTATAGTTAAAGGGATACTATAGTTAAAGGGATACTATAGTTAAAGGGATACTATAGTTAAAGGGATACTATAGTTAAAAGGGATACTATAGTTAAAGGGATACTATAGCTAAAGGGATACTATAGCTAAAGGGATACTATAGTTAAAGGGATACTATAGTTAAAGGGATACTATAGTTAAAGGGATACTATAGTTAAAGGGATACTATAGTTAAAGGGATACTATAGTTAAAGGGATACTATAGCTAAAGGGATACTATAGCTAAAGGGATACTATAGTTAAAGGGATACTATAGTTAAAGGGATACTATAGTTAAAGGGATACTATAGTTAAAGGGATACTATAGTTAAAGGGATACTATAGCTAAAGGGATACTATAGTTAAAGGGATACTATAGCTAAAGGGATACTATAGTTAAAGGGATACTATAGCTAAAGGGATACTATAGTTAAAGGGATACTATAGTTAAAGGGATACTATAGCTAAAGGGATACTATAGTTAAAGGGATACTATAGCTAAAGGGATACTATAGCTAAAGGGATACTATAGTTAAAGGGATACTATAGTTAAAGGGATACTATAGTTAAAGGGATACTATAGTTAAAGGGATACTATAGCTAAAGGGATACTATAGTTAAAGGGATACTATAGTTAAAGGGATACTATAGCTAAATGGATACTATAGTTAAAGGGATACTATAGCTAAAGGGATACTATAGCTAAAGGGATACTATAGTTAAAAGGGACACTATAGTTAAAGGGATACTATAGCTAAAGGGATACTATAGTTAAAGGGATACTATAGCTAAAGGGATACTATAGTTAAAGGGATACTATAGTTAAAGGGATACTATAGTTAAAGGGATACTATAGTTAAAGGGATACTATAGCTAAAGGGATACTATAGTTAAAGGGATACTATAGTTAAAGGGATACTATAGTTAAAGGGATACTATAGTTAAGGGATACTATAGTTAAAGGGATACTATAGTTAAAGGGATACTATAGCTAAAGGGATACTATAGTTAAAGGGATACTATAGTTAAATGGATAATATAGTTAAAGGGATACTATAGCTAAAGGGATACTATAGTTAAAGGGATACTATAGTTAAAGGGATACTATAGTTAAAGGGATACTATAGTTAAATGGATACTATAGCTAAAGGGATACTATAGCTAAAGGGATACTATAGTTAAAGGGATACTATAGTTAAAGGGATACTATAGTTAAAGGGATACTATAGTTAAGGGATACTATAGTTAAAGGGATACTATAGTTAAAGGGATACTATAGCTAAAGGGATACTATAGTTAAAGGGATACTATAGCTAAATGGATACTATAGTTAAAGGGATACTATAGCTAAAGGGATACTATAGTTAAAGGGATACTATAGTTAAAGGGATACTATAGCTAAAGGGATACTATAGTTAAAGGGATACTATAGTTAAAGGGATACTATAGTTAAAGGGATACTATAGCTAAAGGGATACTATAGTTAAAGGGATACTATAGTTAAAGGGATACTATAGCTAAAGGGATACTATAGTTAAAGGGATACTATAGCTAAAGGGATACTATAGCTAAAGGGATACTATAGCTAAAGGGATACTATAGCTAAAGGGATACTATAGTTAAAGGGATACTATAGCTAAAGGGATACTATAGTTAAAGGGATACTATAGTTAAAGGGATACTATAGCTAAAGGGATACTATAGCTAAAGGGATACTATAGTTAAAGGGATACTATAGTTAAAGGGATACTATAGTTAAAGGGATACTATAGTTAAAGGGATACTATAGCTAAAGGGATACTATAGTTAAAGGGATACTATAGTTAAAGGGATACTATAGTTAAAGGGATACTATAGTTAAAGGGATACTATAGTTAAAGGGATACTATAGCTAAAGGGATACTATAGTTAAAGGGATACTATAGTTAAAGGGATACTATAGTTAAAGGGATACTATAGTTAAAGGGATACTATAGCTAAAGGGATACTATAGTTAAAGGGATACTATAGTTAAAGGGATACTATAGTTAAAGGGATACTATAGTTAAAGGGATACTATAGCTAAAGGGATACTATAGTTAAAGGGATACTATAGTTAAAGGGATACTATAGTTAAAGGGATACTATAGTTAAAGGGATACTATAGCTAAAGGGATACTATAGCTAAAGGGATACTATAGTTAAAGGGATACTATAGTTAAAGGGATACTATAGTTAAAGGGATACTATAGTTAAAGGGATACTATAGTTAAAGGGATACTATAGTTAAAGGGATACTATAGCTAAAGGGATACTATAGTTAAAGGGATACTATAGTTAAAGGGATACTATAGTTAAAGGGATACTATAGTTAAAGGGATACTATAGTTAAAGGGATACTATAGCTAAAGGGATACTATAGTTAAAGGGATACTATAGTTAAAGGGATACTATAGTTAAAGGGATACTATAGTTAAAGGGATACTATAGTTAAAGGGATACTATAGTTAAAGGGATACTATAGCTAAAGGGATACTATAGTTAAAGGGATACTATAGCTAAAGGGATACTATAGCTAAAGGGATACTATAGTTAAAGGGATACTATAGTTAAAGGGATACTATAGTTAAAGGGATACTATAGTTAAAGGGATACTATAGCTAAAGGGATACTATAGTTAAAGGGATACTATAGTTAAAGGGATACTATAGCTAAATGGATACTATAGTTAAAGGGATACTATAGTTAAAGGGATACTATAGTTAAAGGGATACTATAGCTAAAGGGATACTATAGTTAAAGGGATACTATAGTTAAAGGGATACTATAGTTAAAGGGATACTATAGTTAAAGGGATACTATAGCTAAAGGGATACTATAGTTAAAGGGATACTATAGCTAAAGGGATACTATAGTTAAAGGGATACTATAGTTAAAGGGATACTATAGTTAAAGGGATACTATAGTTAAAGGGATACTATAGTTAAAGGGATACTATAGCTAAAGGGATACTATAGTTAAAGGGATACTATAGTTAAAGGGATACTATAGTTAAAGCGATACTATAGTTAAAGGGATACTATAGTTAAAGCGATACTATAGTTAAAGGGATACTATAGTTAAAGGGATACTATAGTTAAAGGGATACTATTACTAAATGGATACTATAGTTAAAGGGATACTATAGCTAAAGGGATACTATAGTTAAAGGGATACTATAGTTAAAGGGATACTATAGTTAAAGGGATACTATAGTTAAAGGGATACTATAGTTAAAGGGATACTATAGTTAAAGGGATACTATAGTTAAAGGGATACTATAGCTAAAGGGATACTATAGTTAAAGGGATACTATAGTTAAAGGGATACTATAGTTAAAGCGATACTATAGTTAAAGGGATACTATAGTTAAAGGGATACTATAGTTAAAGGGATACTATAGTTAAAGGGATACTATAGTTAAAGGGATACTATAGTTAAATGGATACTATAGTTAAAGGGATACTATAGCTAAAGGGATACTATAGTTAAAGGGATACTATAGTTAAAGGGATACTATAGTTAAAGGGATACTATAGTTAAAGGGATACTATAGTTAAAGGGATACTATAGTTAAAGGGATACTATAGTTAAAGGGATACTATAGTTAAAGGGATACTATAGTTAAAGGGATAGATAGTTAAAGGGATACTATAGTTAAAGGGATACTATAGTTAAAGGGATACTATAGTTAAAGGGATACTATAGTTAAAGGGATACTATAGTTAAAGGGATACTATAGTTAAAGGGATACTATAGTTAAAGGGATACTATAGTTAAAGGGATACTATAGCTAAAGGGATACTATAGTTAAAGGGATACTATAGCTAAAGGGATACTATAGTTAAAGGGATACTATAGCTAAAGGGATACTATAGTTAAAGGGATACTATAGCTAAAGGGATACTATAGTTAAAGGGATACTATAGTTAAAGGGATACTATAGTTAAAGGGATACTATAGTTAAAGGGATACTATAGTTAAAGGGATACTATAGTTAAAGGGATACTATAGTTAAAGGGATACTATAGTTAAAGGGATACTATAGTTAAAGGGATACTATAGTTAAAGGGATACTATAGTTAAAGGGATACTATAGTTAAAGGGATACTATAGTTAAAGGGATACTATAGTTAAAGGGATACTATAGCTAAAGGGATACTATAGTTAAAGGAATACTATAGTTAAAGGGATACTATAGTTAAAGGGATACTATAGTTAAAAGGGACACTATACTTAAAGGGATACTATAGTTAAAGGATACTATAGTTAAAGGGACACTATAGCTAAAGGGATACTATAGCTAAAGGGATACTATAGTTAAAGGGATACTATAGTTAAAGGGATACTATAGCTAAAGGGATACTATAGTTAAAGGGATACTATAGCTAAAGGGATACTATAGTTAAAGGGATAATATAGTTAAAGGGATACTATAGTTAAAGGGATACTATAGTTAAAGGGATACTATAGTTAAAGGGATACTATAGCTAAAGGGATACTATAGTTAAAGGGATACTATAGTTAAAGCGATACTATAGTTAAAGGGATACTATAGTTAAAGCGATACTATAGTTAAAGGGATACTATAGTTAAAGGGATACTATAGTTAAAGCGATACTATAGTTAAAGGGATACTATAGTTAAAGGGATACTATAGTTAAAGGGATACTATAGTTAAAGGGATACTATAGTTAAAGGGATACTATAGTTAAAGGGATACTATAGTTAAAGCGATACTATAGTTAAAGGATACTATAGCTAAAGGATACTATAGTTAAAGCGATACTATAGTTAAAGGATACTATAGCTAAAGGATACTATAGTTAAAGCGATACTATAGTTAAAGGATACTATAGCTAAAGGATACTATAGCTAAAGGATACTATAGTTAAAGCGATACTATAGTTAAAGGATACTATAGCTAAAGGATACTATAGCTAAAGGATACTATAGTTAAAGCGATACTATAGTTAAAGGATACTATAGCTAAAGGATACTATAGTTAAAGGGACACTATAGCTAAAGGATACTATAGTTAAAGTGATACTATAGCTAAAGGATACTATAGCTAAAGGATACTATAGTTAAAGCGATACTATAGTTAAAGGGATACTATAGCTAAAGGATACTATAGTTAAAGGGATACTATAGCTAAAGGGATACTATAGTTAAAGGGATACTTTAGTATAGATACTATAGTTATAGGGATACTATCCCTAAAGGGATTATATAGTTATAGGGATACTATTGCTAAAGGGATAATATAGTTAAAGGGATACTATTGCTAAATGGATACTATAGTTAAAGGGATACTATAGTTAAAGGGATACTATAGTTAAAGGATACTATAGTTAAAGGGATACTATAGTTAAAGGGATACTATAGTTAAAGGGATACTATAGTTAAAGGGATACTATAGTTAAAGGGATACTATAGTTAAAGGATACTATAGTTAAAGGGATACTATAGTTAAAGGGATACTATAGCTAAAGGATACTATAGTTAAAGGGATACTATAGTTAAAGGGATACTATAGTTAAAGGGATACTATAGTTAAAGGGATACTATAGCTAAAGGATACTATAGTTAAAGGGATACTATAGCTAAAGGGATACTATAGTTAAAGGGATACTATAGTTAAAGGGATACTATAGTTAAAGGGATACTATAGTTAAAGGGATACTATAGCTAAAGGGATACTATAGCTAAAGGGATACTATAGTTAAAGGGATACTATAGTTAAAGGGATACTATAGCTAAAGGGATACTATAGTTAAAGCGATACTATAGTTAAAGGGATACTATAGTTAAAGGGATACTATAGTTAAAGGGATACTATAGCTAAAGGGATACTATAGCTAAAGGGATAATATAGTTAAAGGGATACTATAGTTAAAGGGATACTATAGTTAAAGCGATACTATAGTTAAAGGGATACTATAGTTAAAGGGATACTATAGTTAAAGGGATACTATAGTTAAAGGGATACTATAGCTAAAGGATACTATAGTTAAAGGGATACTATAGTTAAAGCGATACTATAGCTAAAGGGATACTATAGCTAAAGGATACTATAGTTAAAGGATACTATAGTTAAAGCGATACTATAGTTAAAGGATACTATAGCTAAAGGATACTATAGTTAAAGCGATACTATAGTTAAAGGATACTATAGCTAAAGGATACTATAGTTAAAGGGACACTATAGCTAAAGGATACTATAGTTAAAGCGATACTATAGCTAAAGGATACTATAGCTAAAGGATACTATAGTTAAAGCGATACTATAGTTAAAGGGATACTATAGCTAAAGGATACTATAGTTAAAGGGATACTATAGCTAAAGGGATACTATAGTTAAAGGGATACTTTATATAGTATAGTTTATATATCCCTTTATATAGTTATAGGGATACTATTGCTAAAGGGATAATATAGTTAAAGGGATACTATTGCTAAATGGATACTATAGTTAAAGGGATACTATAGTTAAAGGGATACTATAGTTAAAGGGATACTATTGCTAAAGGGATACTATAGTTAAAGGGATACTATAGTTAAAGGGATACTATAGTTAAAAGGATACTATTACTAAATGGATACTATAGTTAAAGCGATACTATAGTTAAAGGGATACTATAGTTAAAGCGATACTATAGTTAAAGGGATACTATAGTTAAAGGGATACTATAGTTAAAGGGATACTATAGCTAAAGGATACTATAGTTAAAGGGACACTATAGCTAAAGGATACTATAGTTAAAGGGATACTATAGCTAAAGGATACTATAGTTAAAGGATACTATAGCTAAAGGATACTATAGTTAAAGGGATACTTTATATAGTATAGTTTATATATCCCTTTATATAGTTATAGGGATACTATTGCTAAAGGGATAATATAGTTAAAGGGATACTATAGTTAAAGGGATACTATAGCTAAAGGGATACTATAGTTAAAGGGATACTATAGTTAAAGGGATACTATTGCTAAATGGATACTATAGTTAAAGGGATACTATAGTTAAAGGGATACTATTGCTAAATGGATACTATAGTTAAAGGGATACTATAGTTAAAGGGATACTATAGTTAAAGGGATACTATAGCTAAAGGGATACTATAGTTAAAGGGATACTATAGTTAAAGGGATACTATAGCTAAAGGGATACTATAGTTAAAGGGATACTATAGTTAAAGGGATACTATAGTTAAAGGGATACTATAGCTAAAGGGATACTATAGTTAAAGGGATACTATAGTTAAAGGGATACTATAGTTAAAGGGATACTATAGTTAAAGGGATACTATAGTTAAAGGGATACTATAGCTAAAGGGATACTATAGCTAAAGGGATACTATAGTTAAAGGGATACTATAGTTAAAGGGATACTATAGTTAAAGGGATACTATAGTTAAAGGGATACTATAGTTAAAGGGATACTATAGTTAAAGGGATACTATAGTTAAAGGGATACTATAGTTAAAGGGATACTATAGCTAAAGGGATACTATAGTTAAAGGGATACTATAGTTAAAGGGATACTATAGTTAAAGGGATACTATAGTTAAAGGGATACTATAGTTAAAGGGATACTATAGTTAAAGGGATACTATAGCTAAAGGGATACTATAGTTAAAGGGATACTATAGTTAAAGGGATACTATAGTTAAAGGGATACTATAGTTAAAGGGATACTATAGTTAAAGGGATACTATAGTTAAAGGGACACTATAGCTAAAGGATACTATAGTTAAAGCGATACTATAGCTAAAGGGATACTATAGTTAAAGGGATACTATTGCTAAAGGGATACTATAGTTAAAGGGATACTATAGTTAAAGGGATACTATAGTTAAAGGGATACTATTACTAAATGGATACTATAGTTAAAGCGATACTATAGTTAAAGGGATACTATAGTTAAAGGGATACTATAGTTAAAGGGATACTATAGTTAAAGGGATACTATAGTTAAAGGGATACTATTAAAAGGATACTTGGAAATAGTTAACGATTGACTAAATGACATCAATAACTATGTAGTTCTAGGACACGCCACTAGAGGGCTGTATGACATCATGTGTATAGTATCAACATGAAGTTCCTTCGTTCTGCTTGATCCCTCAATGATGAAGCTTTACAAGACACACAGGCCACATAAACACTGTGGCCCTGGTCCAACACTGTGGAAATGCAGCCATCCTACTTGAAAATGTCTCTCTGACCTCCCTTTGTTGGAAGGAATCACTGTTCTGAACATGACTGAATCGCGTGAAAGCTATGTACATGATGCCTTGCTTTCACCTATCCCATCGTGTTTGATACTTCCAGGATAGCTGCATCAGTGCCATTTTCTTTCTCTTTTTGGGGTTTTTCATGTTGTACTGTGGATCAAAATACAGTTGTTCCAGGTGTCACTAATCTCTTGGCTACTTGGGCGGCAGGTAGCCTAGCAGTTAGAGAGTTGGGCCAGTAGCCAAAAGGTCGCTGGGGTGAATACCTGAGCCGACAGGGGGGAAAATCTAGCGATGTGCCCTTGAGCAAGGCACTTAACCCTAATTTGCTCCAGGGGTGCTGTACTACTACAGCACCCCTGGTGCATCTATATGACAACAAACTATTATTTTATATGGTCAGCTGATAGACACCTAGTTCTTCTTACAGACACCATGCTTTGACTCTGTTGTGCTGGCTTATAATGTCTCTACTAAACCCTGATGAAGTGTTATAATGCCCTACAATCTCTCGTGTAGAACTCACCATATTCCCTGGTACACCAGCTTGGCCCCTTTGCCCCTGAGGACCCTGGGAAATGTAGGCAGAAAGGTACTTTGTTTTAGAGATTCAACACGCCAAAACAGCGCAACTGGCTATATTTCACCACACACACACACACACACACACACACACACACACACACACACACACACACACACACACACACACGCGCGCGCAGACTTACCGTCTCCCCCCTTACTCCAGATGATCCTGGTGTTCCTGGGTGGCCTGGTGTTCCTGGTCCGGAGCAGCCTCCATTAGCTCCATTGGTGATAGAGGTGGTCTACATAGACGAGAGGATAAATCAATTATTCAGTGTGTGTGTGTCTGTGAGTTGCGTGTGTTGTGTTGTGTGTGTGTGTGTGTGAATGTAAGAGTTAGAGACAGTGTGGACGTACAGGCGCCTGTGCAGCCTCCTCGCTCTGCAGTCTTTGGTTTCTGAAACACTGCAACACACATAGAGAAAGGACATGAGTACGACGGATTGGAATTTCACTCTACTTCCTGAATTGACTGGAATTGACAGCAGGTAAGAATAATCTTGTTCAATTTCCAGGACTCTATAGTCTAAGGCAAAAGTGTATACACCCCTAACCACCTCACCTCACCCTTCCCCCCACCCCCATGCAACATTCCCCCTGCTTCTCACCCTCTCACAGCCGTCAGGGGCGTGGCCTATGGGAGTCTTGCCCTCGTCTCCTTTCTCTCCCTTGGTGCCCACCATGCCTGGTACCCCAGGCAAGCCCTTGGAACAGTCCTCACACACCTCCTGCAGCAGAGGACACACACGCAGACAGACAGACAGACAGACAGACAGACAGACAGACAGACAGACAGACAGACAGACAGACAGACAGACAGACAGACAGACAGAATTTATAACATTGTAACGGCTGTCGTCTTCCTCCTCGTCTGAGGAGAAGTTTGAAGGATCGGAGCACCAATGCGCAGCGCGGTACGTATCCATATTTATTAGAATACTTTTCAAGAATGAACAAAAACAATAAACTGACGAAAACCAACGAAGCTACAGTCCCGAACTAGTGAACACAGAAAAACAGGAACACACGAACAGGAACACACGAACAGGAACAATCACCCACAAAACACACTACAAAACAGGCTACCTAAATATGGTTCCCAATCAGAGACAATGACTAACACCTGCCTCTGATTGAGAACCATATCAGGCCAAACAAGAAACCCCACATACAAACAGAAAACATAGACTGCCCACCCCAACTCACGCCCTGATCATACTAAAACAAAGAAAAACCAAAATAACTATGGTCAGAACGTGACAAACATGACATGTGTGCTGAATGTACAGTGCATGGACACAGTTCATAGACATTTGTGTTATTTTTGATCACATTAGTACAGCTCATGCATATCAATCCAAGAGCAACACTAAAAAAGTCTAACTTCCAGAGTGCACCTCTCTACCTCCTTTCTTACCTCTCCTCGAGTGGAGTCCTGGTCCTGAGGCAGCCTCAGATGCTGAGGGAGGGAAGGGGGAGGGGGCTATGAAAGGGGGGGAGCCAGTGATAGAGGGGGAGAGGAGTGTCAATAAGAGAGGGGGGATCATAGGGGGAGGGGAGAGTCAGTGAGAGAGGGGGGATCAGAAGGAGAGAGGAGAGTCAGTGAGAGAGGGTCAGAGGGGGAGAGGAGAGTCAGTGAGAGAGGGGGGATCAGAGGGAGAGAGGAGAGTCAGTGAGAGAGGGTCAGAGGGGGAGAGGAGAGTCAGTGAGAGAGGGGGGGTCAGAGGGGGAGAGGAGAGTCAGTGAGAGGGGGGAGAGGAGAGTCAGTGAGAGAGGGGGAGAGGAGAGTCAGTGAGAGAGGGGGGATCAGAAGGAGAGAGGAGAGTCAGTGAGAGGGGGGGTCAGAGGGGGAGAGGAGAGTCAGTGAGAGAGGGGGGATCAGAGGGGGAGAGGAGAGTCAGTGAGAGGGGGGGAGAGGAGAGTCAGTGAGAGAGGGGGAGAGGAGAGTCAGTGAGAGAGGGGGGATCAGAAGGAGAGAGGAGAGTCAGTGAGAGGGGGGGTCAGAGGGGGAGAGGAGAGTCAGTGAGAGAGGGGGAGAGGAGAGTCAGTGAGAGAGGGGGAGAGAGGGGGGATCAGTGAGAGAGGGGGGATCAGAGGGGGAGATCAGAGGGGGAGAGGAGAGTCAGTGAGAGAGGGGGGATCAGTGAGAGAGGGGGGATCAGAGGGGGAGATCAGAGGGGGAGAGGAGAGTCAGTGAGAGGGGGGGTCAGAGGGGGAGAGGAGAGTCAGTGAGAGAGGGGGGATCAGAGGGGGAGAGGAGAGTCAGTGAGAGGGGGGAGAGGAGAGTCAGTGAGAGAGGGGGAGAGGAGAGTCAGTGAGAGAGGGGGGATCAGAAGGAGAGAGGAGAGTCAGTGAGAGGGGGGGTCAGAGGGGGAGAGGAGAGTCAGTGAGAGAGGGGGGATCAGAGGGGGAGAGGAGAGTCAGTGAGAGGGGGGAGAGGAGAGTCAGTGAGAGAGGGGGAGAGGAGAGTCAGTGAGAGAGGGGGGATCAGAAGGAGAGAGGAGAGTCAGTGAGAGGGGGGGTCAGAGGGGGAGAGGAGAGTCAGTGAGAGAGGGGGAGAGGAGAGTCAGTGAGAGAGGGGGAGAGAGGGGGGATCAGTGAGAGAGGGGGGATCAGAGGGGGAGATCAGAGGGGGAGAGGAGAGTCAGTGAGAGAGGGGGGATCAGAGGGGGAGAGGAGAGTCAGTGAGAGAGGGGGGATCAGAGGGGGAGAGGAGAGTCAGTGAGAGGGGGGGTCAGAGGGGGAGAGGAGAGTCAGTGAGGGAAGGGTTAAAAGGATGCAAGCAGAAGTTGCCCTTAGGCACCGATCTAGGATCAATTTATCATCCCCAAATCCTAACCTTAATCACTAAGGAGGGGTCAATGCAAAACTGATCTTAGATCTGCGTCTAGGGGAACTTCATCCTTCTACAATAAAAATGTTGGGGTGGTATACAACTATAATGTATACGTACGATTTATTTCTGCACATTCATTGATGCAACACAGTGCAAAGTAATGAACTGCAGTACAGTGTTGAACTGCAGTACAGTGTTGAACTGCAGTACAGTGTTGAACTGCAGTACAGTGTAAAGTGTTGAACTGCAGTACAGTATAAAGTGTTGAACTGCAGTACAGTGTTGAACTGCAGTACAGTATAAAGTGTTGAACTGCAGTACAGTGCAAACGGTGTTGAACTGCAGTACAGTGTTGAACTGCACTACAGTGTTGAACTGCAGTACAGTGTTGAACTGCACTACAGTGTTGAACTGCAGTACAGTGTTGAACTGCAGTACAGTGCAAATTTGATGAACGATCCATTCAGGAGTCCCAAATGGCACTAAATTCCCCAGGTAGTGTACTGCTTTGGCCAGAGTCACATAGGGCACTAAATTCCGCAGGTAGTGTACTGCTTTGGCCAGAGTCACATAGGGCACTAGAGTGAATAGGATACCATTTAGATTTGCCCAAGGAGACACAAAACATAAAAAAACACAAGGTTTTGCAAGTCTTTCAAAGCAGGTTGGTATTAAATTCCAGGTATTCATTGGGATTATTGTTAAGAGTTTTAAAGTTAATTGATTCACAACATGGTTGGCCTGAAACACTTGTACCACTTCAATCACACCAGGAAACCCACTTACTGTACAATACCTCCCACTTTTTAACAGTGGGGCCCTTCACTCAGCGAGATAACCTGTGAATTGCAGATTGCCTGGTTTGAAACACATTTAAAACCAATTGTCTTTGGTTATTATAGCCAGAAGGGCTCGTTTGATCTAGCATGGTGCAGCACATTAGATTTGTTAGACTAAGGTTGTATGCATTAAACAGGACCTGTCAGAGAGCAGTCTGACATTCACTTTCAATATCCTCCTATTTAAATATCCTACACCTTTGTTTAAATTGTATTTTTTTTTATGGATTAATTTGCATTCAAATAACTTGCCTGTTAAATTGTGTTTCTGACAAAGTTATTCGTTTTTTAAGGATACATTTATACTTAGCTAAGATTAAGCTAAGCGTGCTTTAAGAATTAAGAGTGAATAGTTTGAATAGTCTGTTTAAGGTGTTTAAATCCATTGAAACTCAACATGCAGGCAGGGCCATGGAGCTAGAGAGCAGCTGGTCTGTCTGTCTACTGACGTTAGGACTGGAGCACTTCTGGAGTGTGTATAATGTGTGTGTGTGTACGTGGAGTTGTGTGTGAAGCCAAGTTTCCACTGTGTGTAGATTGATTATTCTGGTGAGGGTGTGTGTGTGTGTGTGTGTGTGTGTGTGTGTGTGTGTGTGTGTGTGTGTGTGTGTGTGTGTGTGTGTGTGTGTGTGTGTGTGTGTGTGTGTGTGTGTGTGTGTGTGTGTGTGTGTGTGTGTGTGTGTGTGTGTGTGTGTGTGTGTGTGTGTGTGCATGCTTTTGGGATACAAATCAATGGTTAAAGTCTCTCCAAAAGGCAAAAAGTGCATTTGAAGACAGAAAGTAAAGTGTGAGGCCATGCATTCCACTATTTCATAAAAACACACTGTATGCTTTGTCACTATTCACTGCCACTCAGTCATAGTGTGCCTACTGTATAGTTTTGTGATGAAATTGTAGAGATCGTCAATGAACTTCTGCCAGATTGCTCCAGTCACAACAGACTTACCCCCCCCCCCCCTCTCATCAGCCAAATCACAAAGCTGTAGCACTCTCCTCCAGCTCCGCCTCCTAATGTATGGGTTGGGGTCAAATCCATTTCAATTTAGACAATTCAGCTAATGAATTCTAGAATCAGAAAGTGTCATTGATATTCATTGACAATGAGCATCATTTTTTCCACTTTCTGAAGTGTCTGAATTTAAATGGAAGTGACTCCCCCTTACTGTCTGTTTACTTACAGTTTTCCCAGGCAGACCCGGCTGCCCTGTTACACCGTCGTTGCCAGGGATACCCTGAAAGAAGGAACTGAGGTTCAACTGGTTTTAGCCAATCACAGGCTTGCCACATCCCTCTCCACCAATAGTCAGAGGGGTCACAGGTTCAAGGTTGAAGGATCAACCAATCACCTGTGTTCTCCCTCTCCTGGTTTGTGTTCAGACTCTTCTGGTTTGGTTGTCTAGTTTTTAAAAACGATTTAAATTCATTTAAATAGTTTGATTATAGTTTGGTGTAAATAATTAGATTGTTTTGTCTAATTTTGAGAGATAAACACAATACCAGATTAAAGACCATGCAGGGATCTCTGTGCAAGAGGTGAAAATATATATTTCAAAGTGGTTTGATTTCAACAGGACATTTACGTGCAAATTTGATTTATGCACACAACGTTATGGTTGGGTGCTTGATGAATACATGAACATCATATTCAGACCAATCAATCAATTGTCTTACACAGTGAACTGAGCCTGGTCTTTAACAACCAATATTACATCTTTGTTTCCAATGGAAACAAGGGACCCATATGTTATGTACACTCCTCTCAGCATTCCCATTCATCTGATTTACCTTTGTAGACTGTTGAGAATTAATTAACATTTCACATTTCCCCTACAATCAGAGGAAATATTCTCCTAACACTTTATTTGAAGATCTTCTAATTTACAATACGTTTACTAAATGGTTAAATAACTATTTAATTATGACTTTAAGCAGTTTATAACCATCAATATTATCAACAATATTCCTGATGTATCATACTTCGATAGTAATATTACAGTCCCAAAGCTTCCCACAAGAGTTAGTGAATGTTTAAAGCCGTGCTACGATTTATCAAAGACTCCCATTATACATTTACAGCCCAAAGGGTTAACAATTAGCATAGTTTCATTACATGAATATGATTTAAGCTATTGTATTGACGCAATAGTTATTTATGTACTTGCATATTTACTTTTACTATTGTGTAACATGTTTAAATTAGGAAATTTAAGATACATTTTAAATAATTTGCAATTTTAATGTGGTCTTATTTTGCATTTAGAGTTGTGTTAGCTATGACCTCAAGCTGCCCAAGCCAGAACCCAATATGGAAGCCAAACCTGAAGAGGAAATAAGGGACCTGGAAGGAGGAATGTGGGAGGAGAAAGGACGAAGGTGGAAGAGGAGAGGAGAAAAACAGTGTGGAGAAAAATAAGGAACAAGAGTGAGAAGAGAAGAAAAAAAGAAAGACAGAGAGAGAACGAGAGAGAAAGAGAGAGAGAAAAGTGACAGAGGGAGAGAGAGAAATAGAGAGAGAGAGAAAGAGAGAGAGAGAAAAAGAGACAGAACGAGAAAGAGAGAGAGAACGAGAGAGAAAGAGAGAGAGAGAGAAAAAGAGAGAGAAAGAGAAAGAGAGATAGAGAAAAGTGACAGAGGGAGAGAGAGAAATAGAGAGAGAGAGAGAAAGAAAGGGCCAAGGTATATTCATTTTGATGAATGACAGAGCGATAAAGACGAATAGAGAGGAATAGGGAGTGAAAAGAATGAGGTTTGCTGCTGTGTCTACCATGTGTGTAGTAAAGGGTTAATTTAATTATATTCAATACAATTCAATAGGACGTGACCCCACCACCCTGCTCCCCCTTTCTCCTACCTGGGGCCCTGGGATGCCGACGAAGCCCTGTGGCCCAGGAGGGCCAGGAGGACCTGGTGGTCCCGGAGGCCCCTGGAACACACACACACACACACACACACACACACACACACACACACACACACACACACACACACACACACACACACACACACACACACACACACACACACACACACACACACACACACACACACACATAATGTGAGACTGTGCGAACCACACAACATCGACAGGCATCATTTGTAGCCAAATTATTCCAACAACAAAAACAAATTCAATTGATATTCAGCCAATAGACACTAGTGAACTGAAGCCAAGAGGCAGATATGGCTAATAGATGATAGAGAGACCAGACCTGCCACATGTTTCCTCCCAGAGTTCCTGGGGCTCCCTGCAAGGCAGGAGTAGTCACATTCAGGGCACATCATCAGCAGATCATAAATATGCATGAACAAACACTAGCACCCTACAGTGAAAAATAATCCTGTAGAAGAACTCAAAACGAATTAAAAGACAGCTGTGTGTGTGTGTAGGTGTGTGTGTGTGTGTGTGTGTGTGTGTGTGTGTGTGTGTGTGTGTGTGTGTGTGTGTGTGTGTGTGTGTGTGTGTGTGTGTGTGTGTGTGTGTGTGTGTGGGTGTATGCATGTCTGTGTGTGCGCGCGCACAACCTAGCCATACTCACCGGTCCTCCTGTTCCTCCTGTTCCTGCATGTGGAGGGCTGATACAGTTACACTCTCCAGGTTCACCCTGAAAAACACGCAGAAAACCGTTACACACCTCTCATAGATCGCACAGACAAGTTGTGAAAGAAATTAGATCGTTGACACAGAATCCAAACTTGAGGTCTGTGTTGCTTAATAAAAATGAGTGGGAGATTTGCACTAAAGCCAAACTCAACATAGAATGTGATCTGGAGAATGACTCAGCATGCAGCGAGAGGTCTAAAACTCTACACAAGCTGTCACTCATTCATAACTACTGTAATTTCAGCTTGAATCATCCCAGGCCTTGGCTACAGCAGGTTTAGTTTGATGAGAGAGTGAGTGAGAGGAGCTGAGGATATTACAATACATTTCAGCTGCTGGACTGCCTCCTTTATGGCTGCGTTTACACATTCTGATCTTTTTCCACAAACTGGTATTTTGTCCAATCAGATCAGCTCGTTTGCAAAACAATTAGGCAAACAAATATCAGAATTGGGCTGCCTGAGTAAACACCAGGAGGTGTGTTTGTCTTTCAGATTCAGATTCAGAAAAGATTCAGGCAATTCATTTAGCAGCAAACAATATACAGTACCAGTCAAAAGTATGGACACAAATCAAATCAAATTGTATTTGTCACATGTGCACACCTTACAGTGAAATGCTTACTTACAAGCCCTTAACCAACAATGCAGTTTTAAGAAAAATAAGTCTTAAGTAAAAAATATATGAGTAAATAATTTAAAACTAACAAGTAATTAAAGAGCAGCAGGAAAATACAAATAACGAGGCTATATACAGGGGGTGCCGGTACAGAGTCAATGTGCGGGGGCACCGGTTAGTCGAGGTAATTGAGGTAATATGTACATGTAGGTAGAGTTAAAGTGACTATGCATAGATAATAAACAGAGAGGAGACGCAGCATAAAAGAAGGGGGCAATGCAAATAGTCTGGGTGGCCAATTGATTAGCTATTGAAGAGTCTTATGGATTGGGGGTAGAAGCTGTTAAGAAGCCATTTGGACCTAGACTTGGTGCTCTGGTATTGCTTGCCGTGCTTTGGCACAAAGAACAGTCTATGACTAGGCTGGTTGGAGTCTTTGACAATTTTTAGGGCCTTCCACTGACACCGCCTGGTATAGAGGTCCTGGATGGCAAGAAGTTTGGCCCAGTGATGTACTGGACCGTACGCACTACCCTCTGTAGTGCCTTGCGGTCGGAGGCCGAGCAGTTGCCATACCAGGCAGTGATGCAACCAGTCAGGATACTCTCGATGGTGCAGCTGTAGAACTTTTTGAGGATCTGAGGTCCCATGCCAAATCTTTTCAGTCTTCTGAGTGGGAATAGGCTTTGTCGTGCCCTCTTCATGACTGTCTTGGTGTGCTTGGACCATGATAGTTTGTTTGTGATGTGGACACCAAGGAACTTGAAGCTCTCAACCTCCTCCACTACAGCCCTGTCAATGACAATGGGGGCGAGCTCAGTCCTCATTTTCCTGTAGTCCACAATCATCTCCTTTGTCTTGATCACGTTGAGGGAGAGGTTAGGTCAGGTCTCTGACTTCCTCCCTATAGGCTGTCTCATCGTTGTCGGTGATCAGGCCTACCACTGTTGTGTCATCGGCAATGTTAATGATGGTGTTGGAGTCGTGCCTGGCCATGCAGTCATGATTGAACAGGGAGTACAGGAGGGGGCTGAGCATGCACCCTTGAGGGACAACCGTGTTAAGCATCTGGTGGTGGATGTGTTGTTACCTACCCTCACCACCTGGGTGCGGCCCGTCAGGAAGTCCAGGATCCAGTTGCAGAGGGATTTGTTTAGTTCCAGGGTCCTTAGCTTAGTGATGAGCTTTGAGGGCACTATGGTGTTGAACGCTGAGTATATTCAATGAATAGCATTCTCACGTATGTGTTCTTTTTGTCCAGGTGGGAAGGAACAGTGTGGAGTGCAATAGAAATTGCATCACCTGTGGATCTGTTGGGTCGGTATGCAAATTGGAGTGTGTCTAGGGTTTCTGAGATAATGGTGTTGATGTGAGCCGTGACCAGCCTTTCAAAGCACTTCATGGCTACAGACGTGAGCGCTAGGGGTCGGTAGTCATTAAGGCAGGTTACCTTAGTGTTCTTGGGCACAGGGCCTATGGTGGTCTGCTTGAAACATGTTGGTATTACCGACTTAGTCAGGGACCGGTTGAAAATGTCAGTGAAGACACTTGCCAGTTGGTCAGCGCATGCTCGGAGTACACGTCCTGGTAATCCGTCTGGCCCTGCAGCCTTGTGAATGTTGACCTGTTTAAAGGTCTTACTCACATCGGCTACGGAGAATGTGATCACACAGTCATCTGGAACAGCTGATGCTCTCATGCATGTTTCAGTAGTACTTGCATTGAAGCGAGGATAGAAGTAATTTAGCTCATCCGGTAGGCTCCTGTCACTGGGCAGCTCGCGGCTGTGCTTCCCTTTGTAGTCTGTTTGCAAGGCCTGCCACATCTGACGAGCGTGGAAGCCGGTGTAGTACGATTTAATCTTAGTCCTGTATTGACGCTTTGCCTGTTTGATGGTTTCTTATAAGCTTCCGGGTTAGAGTCCCGCTCCTTGACAGTGGCAGCTCTACCCTTTAGCTCAGTGCGAATGTTGCTTGTAATCCATGGCTTCTGGTTGGGGTATGTACGTACAGTCACTGTGGGGACGATGTCATCAATGCACTTATTGATGAAGCCAGTGCCTGAGGTGGTATACTCCTCAATGCCATCGGAAGAATCCCGGAACATATTCCAGTCTGTGTTAGCAAAACAGTCCTGCAGCTTAGCATCTGCTTCATCTGACCACTTTTTTATTGAATGAGTCACTGGTTCTTCCTGCTTTGGTGTTTGCTTGTAAACAGGAATTAGGAGGACAGAATAATGGTCAAATGGAGGGCGTCTTTGTGCTTTGTACGCGTCTTTGTGTGTAGAGTAAAGGAGATCTAGAGTTTTTTCCCTCTGGTTGCACATTTAACATGTGTTTGGGCACCTCATTCATCCAAACTTCCGAATACTGCCCCCTAGCCCGAAGAAGTAGAGGGGTTTAGAGACAGGGGGAACGGATGAAGAGGTGTTAATGGGTTTAGAGACGGGGGGGGTGAACATTTGAGGTGTTAAGGGGTTTAGAGACAGGGGGAACATATGAGGTGTTAAGGGGTTTAGAGACAGGGGGGAACATATGAGGTGTTAAGGGGTTTAGAGGCAGGGGGGAACATATGAGGTGTTAAGGGGTTTAGAGACAGGGGGGAACATATGAGGTGTTAAGGGGTTTAGAGACAGTGGGGAACATATGAGGTGTTAAGGGGTTTAGAGGCAGGGGGGAACGGATGAAGATGTGTTCATGGGTTTAGAGACAGGGGAACATATGAGGTGTTAAGGGGTTTCGAGGCAGGGGGGAACACACTCACACACACACTCAGGGCACAGGCAGAGTAGCATAGGAGGTGACACGTGTCTGGGATCCAAATAGACAAGGGAAGTAAAGGAGCCTTCAGAACAGGACTAGGCATATTAGTTAGTGCTACCATCAAACCCACTGCACGAGAATACCAGAGAGAGAGAGAGGGTGGTGAGAGGGAAGAGAAAGAGAGAGAGGAGAGAGAGAGAAAGACGGAGGGGTGGGGGAGGAAGTGGATTGGAGATTTGAAGTGAAAGAATGACATGGAGAGGGAGCAAAACAAGATGTAGAGAGAGAACCGACCAGAGAGAGGATATCAGGAAAGAAGCTGACAGTGGAAGAGAAGGGAAAAGGAAGCCATGGGAGGAAGAAAGAGAAAGAGAAAAGGAAAGTGCAAGACAACCAAACCACTGCTCCTGAAATAGGCCTACTGCACCTAATTAACATGTTGGACTAATTGCACTTTGCACTTTAACATGTACATTCACTTCTTTGCTTCTTTCTAGAATGCGCCATTCAGCCTAATTCTGACATTTCTATGAAATTGCACTTAACCAGCCTACTTTGCTTGTAAATAGCCATTGCTATCTGTTGTTTTTAAATATGTTATTTTGCCTGTATGTACAGTACCAGTCAAAAGTTTGGACACACCTACTCATTCAAGGGGTTTTCTTTATTTTTTTGTATTTTCCAAATTGTGGAATAATAGTGAAGACATCAACACTATGAAATAACACATATGGAATCATGTAGTAACCAAAAGAGTGTTAAACAAATTTAATTATATTTACATTTGAAATTCTTCTAAGTAGCCACCCTTTGCCTTGATGACAGCTTTACACTCTCTTGGCATTCTCTCAACCAGCTTAATGAGGTAGTCATCTGGAATTTCAATTAATAGGTGTGCCTTGTAAAAAGTTCATTTGTGGAATTTCTTTCCTTCTTAATGCGTTTGAGCCAATCAGTTGTTTTTTGACAAGATAGGGCTGGTATACAGAAGATAGCCCTATTTGGTAAAAGACCAAGTCCATATTATGGCAAGAACAGCTCAAATAAACAACGAGAAATGACTGTCCATCATTACTTTAAGACATGAAGGTCAGTCAATACGGAAAATGTGAAGACCATAGAACTTTTCTTCAAGTGCAGTCCCAAAAACCACCAAGCGCTATGATGAAACTGGCTCTCATGAGGACAGCCACAGCAAAGGAGTTACCCAGAGTCACCTCTGCTGCAGAGGATACGTTCATTAGAGTTACCAGCCTCAGAAATTGCAGCCCAAATAAATGCTTCACAGAGTTCAATTATCAGACACATCTCAACATCAACTGTTCAGGGGAGATTGCGTCAATCAGGCCTTCATGGTAGAATTGCTGCAAAGAAACCACCACTAAAGGACACCAATAAGAAGAAGAAACTTGCTTGGGCCAAGAAACACGAGCAATGGACATTAGACCAGTGGAAATATGTCCTTTGGTCTGATGAGTACAAATTTGAGATTTTTGGTTCCAACCGCCGTGTATTTGTGAGACTCAGAGTAGGTGAACGGATGATCTCTGCATGTGTGGTTCCCATCGTGAAGCGTGGAGGAGGAGGTGTGATAGTGTGGGGGTGCTTTGCTGGTGACACTGTCAGTGATTTATTTAGAATTCAAGGCACACTTAACCAGCATGGCTACCACAGCATTCTGCAGTGATACTTCATCCCATCTACTTTGCGCTTAGTGGGACTATCATTTGTTTTCCAACAGGACTCTGACCCAACATACATCTTCATCCGTCCCCCCTGCCTCTAAACCCCTTAAAACCTCATATGTTCCCCCACTGTCTCTAAACCCATTAACACCTCATATGTTCCCCCACTGTCTCTAAACCCATTAACACCTCATATGTTCCCCCACTGTCTCTAAACCCATTAACACCTCATATGTTCCCCCACTGTCTCTAAACCCATTAACACCTCATATGTTCCCTCACTGTCTCTAAACCCATTAACACCTCATATGTTCCCCCACTGTCTCTAAACCCATTAACACCTCATATGTTCCCCCACTGTCTCTAAACCCATTAACACCTCATATGTTCCCTCACCGTCTCTAAACCCATTAACACCTCATATGTTCCCTCACGGTCTCTAAACCCATTAACACCTCATATGTTCCCCCACTGTCTCTAAACCCATTAACACCTCATATGTTCCCCCACTGTCTCTAAACCCCTTAACACCTCATATGTTCCCCCACTGTCTCTAAACCCATTAACACCTCATATGTTCCCCCACTGTCTCTAAACCCATTAACACCTCATATGTTCCCCCACTGTCTCTAAACCCATTAAAACCTCATATGTTCCCCCACTGTCTCTAAACCCATTAACACCTCATATGTTCCCCCACTGTCTCTAAACCCATTAAAACCTCATATGTTCCCCCACTGTCTCTAAACCCATTAACACCTCATATGTTCCCCCACTGTCTCTAAACCCATTAACACCTCATATGTTCCCCCACTGTCTCTAAACCCATTAACACCTCATATGTTCCCCCACTGTCTCTAAACCCATTAACACCTCATATGTTCCACCGTCTCTAAACCCATTAACACCTCATATGTTCCCCCACTGTCTCTAAACCCATTAACACCTCATATGTTCCCCCACTGTCTCTAAACCCATTAACACCTCATATGTTCCCCCACTGTCTCTAAACCCATTAACACCTCATATGTTCCCCCACTGTCTCTAAACCCATTAACACCTCATATGTTCCCCCACTGT
Organism: Salvelinus alpinus; assembly: GCF_045679555.1. Taxonomy (NCBI): domain Eukaryota; kingdom Metazoa; phylum Chordata; class Actinopteri; order Salmoniformes; family Salmonidae; genus Salvelinus; species Salvelinus alpinus. The sequence goes on along the minus strand of NC_092114.1, from coordinate 18,377,350 downwards.
CTCTAAACCCATTAACACCTCATATGTTCCCCCACTGTCTCTAAACCCATTAACACCTCATATGTTCCCCCACTGTCTCTAAACCCATTAACACCTCATATGTTCCCCCACTGTCTCTAAACCCATTAACACCTCATATGTTCCCCCACTGTCTCTAAACCCATTAACACCTCATATGTTCCCCCACTGTCTCTAAACCCATTAACACCTCATATGTTCCACCACTGTCTCTAAACCCATTAACACCTCATATGTTCCCCCACTGTCTCTAAACCCATTAACACCTCATATCTCTAAACCCATTAACACCTCATATGTTCCCCCACTGTCTCTAAACCCATTAACACCTCATATGTTCCCCCACCGTCTCTAAACCCATTAACATCTGTTCCCCCTGCCTCTAAACCCCTTAAAACCTCTTCCTCTCCACAAATGCTAGGCTTACCTTGACTCCCTTGACCCCATCAGTTCCCTGCAAGACAGAACACACACAGACACAAGGTTAGTCTGGCCTTGTCATTGCAGATGATAGAGTTGAGAGCAGAGAGGAGCGACAAGAAACACTGTGGCTTTGTTATGGATTGAAGTGGACTTCATTAGCTATTAGTCACGCCCACCTCAAGGACAACTTCTGAAAATATAATCATCTCTGACCTTAATTGAAACTTTAAAACACTGACTCTGTGTCTGTAGAAATGAGTGATCTTAGCTACCATACAATAACATACACACACTAATGCACCAAGTAGGAAATGCAAGGAATTCATACTGACTATACAATTCCAATACTATGGGACTGGGTTGCGTTTTCAATGTGACGCCACTCACATCTCTTCCATCAGCTCCTGGGATTCCATTAGAACCGACTCTGCCGTCTTTCCCCTGGGTTGGGAATGGAGTAAGGAATCACTCACTGTCTTTGACTAGAGTTAATAATACACACACACACACACACACACACAGAGATCTCTTACCGGGGGTCCTGTAACACCTACACCCATGGGCCCTTGTGGCCCTGGAGGCCCCTCCTCTCCTTTAGGACCCTGTGAAAAGGAAACACATACCCATTAGAATGAGAACTTGGTGTCGATGTGTATGTGAGTGTGTTTGTGTGTGTGGGTGTTTATGCATTTATGCACGTAAATGTGTATGTGTGTGTCTGTGTGTGTGGGTGGGTGTACCATGTCCCCAGCAGGCCCAACAGGTCCCGTAAGTCCTCTAATTCCCTGAGGACCCTGTAGAGGAGCAGCATGATGCAGATTACATGATATAAAGACACCATAGAGACCCTTTGATCTACTAGAGGCAATAATATTTCATATGCATTTAATCATTATTTTTTATTCGAATAATAAGACTTACTGCCACCCCTGGTAGGCCCCTGGGTCCTTCTTCCCCCTAGAGAGAGAGACAGAGAGAGAGACAGAGAGAGAGACAGAGACAGAGAGATACAGAGAGAGAAAGCGGGAGGGAGAGAGAGAAAGAGAGACAAAGAAACAGAGAGAGGGAGAAAAAGAGAGAGAAAAAGAAAGAGAGACAGATAGAGAGAAAAAGAGAGAGAGACAGAGAGAGAGAAAAAGAGAGAGGGAGAAACAGAGAGAGGGAGAAACAGAGAGAGAGACAGAGAGAGAGAAAAAGAGAGAGAGGACACAATGGAAGGTTTAAAGAGATGGGTGGTGAGTTGAGCTCAGAGATAAACAGATGATTTATCAACAGTAGAACAATGGCAGCACCTTCATGAACAGGTCTGGATATTGTTTTCCTCACGTGTGTGTGTGTGTTTGTGTGTGTGTGTGT
>NC_092114.1:18343053-18373053 GCF_045679555.1 Salvelinus alpinus | reverse complement strand
TCCAGAAGGAATGTTAATGTGTTGATCCAGAAGGAATGTTAATGTGTCGATCCAGAAGGAATGTTAATGTGTCGATCCAGAAGGAATGTTAATGTGTTGATCCAGAAGGAATGTTAATGTGTTGGTCCAGAAGGAATGTTAATGTGTCGATCCAGAAGGAATGTTAATGTGTTGGTCCAGTAGGAATGTTAATGTGTTGAAGGAATGTTAATGTGTCGATCCAAGAGGAATGTTAATGTGTCGATCCAGAAGGAATGTTAATGTGTTGATCCAGAAGGAATGTTAATGTGTCGATCGAAGAGGAATGTTAATGTGTCGATCCAGAAGGAATGTTAATGTGTCGATCCAGAAGGAATGTTAATGTGTTGGTCCAGAAGGAATTCCAGAGCAAAACCCAGGATAGGAGAAGGAATGGACCAGTATATTCCAGGGATAGGAGATTTACAGCCAAATGATCCCAAACGTTCAAAAAGATGGGAAAGTGGATACCTCAACTAAACCACGTGAAGAAGACTCTGTCTCTTCTATTAAACCAAGTGAAGAAGACTCTGTCTGTTCTACTAAACCAAGTGAAGAAGACTCTGTCTATTCTACTAAACCAAGTGAAGAAGACTCTGTCTGTTCTACTAAACCAAGTGAAGAAGACTCTGTCTGTTCTACTAAACCAAGTGAAGAAGACTGTCTGTTCTACTAAACCAAGTGAAGAAGACTCTGTCTGTTCTATTAAACCAAGTGAAGAAGACTCTGTCTGTTCTACTAAACCAAGTGAAGAAGACTCTGTCTGTTCTACTAAACCAAGTGAAGAAGACTGTCTGTTCTACTAAACCAAGTGAAGAAGACTCTGTCTGTTCTACTAAACCAAGTGAAGAAGACTCTGTCTGTTCTACTAAACCAAGTGAAGAAGACTGTCTGTTCTATTAAACCAAGTGAAGAAGACTCTGTCTGTTCTACTAAACCAAGTGAAGAAGACTGTCTGTTCTATTAAACCACGTGAAGAAGACTGTCTGTTCTACTAAACCAAGTGAAGAAGACTGTCTGTTCTACTAAACCAAGTGAAGAAGACTGTCTGTTCTACTAAACCAAGTGAAGAAGACTCTGTCTGTTCTACTAAACCAAGTGAAGAAGACTCTGTCTGTTCTACTAAACCAAGTGAAGAAGACTGTCTGTTCTATTAAACCAAGTGAAGAAGACTCTGTCTGTTCTACTAAACCAAGTGAAGAAGACTGTCTGTTCTACTAAACCAAGTGAAGAAGACTGTCTGTTCTACTAAACCAAGTGAAGAAGACTCTGTCTGTTCTACTAAACCAAGTGAAGAAGACTCTGTCTGTTCTACTAAACCAAGTGAAGAAGACTGTCTGTTCTATTAAACCAAGTGAAGAAGACTCTGTCTGTTCTACTAAACCAAGTGAAGAAGACTGTCTGTTCTATTAAACCAAGTGAAGAAGACTCTGTCTGTTCTATTAAACCAAGTGAAGAAGACTCTGTCTGTTCTACTAAACCAAGTGAAGAAGACTGTCTGTTCTATTAAACCACGTGAAGAAGACTCTGTCTGTTCTACTAAACCAAGTGAAGAAGACTCTGTCTGTTCTACTAAACCAAGTGAAGAAGACTGTCTGTTCTATTAAACCACGTGAAGAAGACTCTGTCTGTTCTACTAAACCAAGTGAAGAAGACTGTCTGTTCTATTAAACCAAGTGAAGAAGAATGTCTATTCTACTAAACCAAGTGAAGAAGACTGTCTGTTCTACTAAACCAAGTGAAGAAGACTCTGTCTGTTCTATTAAACCAAGTGAAGAAGAATGTCTATTCTACTAAACCAAGTGAAGAAGACTGTCTGTTCTACTAAACCAAGTGAAGAAGACTCTGTCTGTTCTATTAAACCAAGTGAAGAAGACTGTCTCTTCTACTAAACCAAGTGAAGAAGACTCTGTCTCTTCTACTAAACCAAGTGAAGAAGACTCTGTCTCTTCTACTAAACCAAGTGAAGAAGACTCTGTCTGTTCTACTAAACCACGTGAAGATGACTCTGTCTGTTCTATTAAACCAAGTGAAGAAGAATGTCTCTTCTACTAAACCAAGTGAAGAAGACTCTGTCTGTTCTATTAAACCAAGTGAAGAAGACTCTGTCTGTTCTATTAAACCAAGTGAAGAAGAATGTCTCTTCTACTAAACCAAGTGAAGAAGACTCTGTCTGTTCTATTAAACCAAGTGAAGAAGAATGTCTCTTCTACTAAACCAAGTGAAGAAGACTGTCTGTTCTACTAAACCAAGTGAAGAAGACTCTGTCTGTTCTATTAAACCAAGTGAAGAAGACTGTCTCTTCTACTAAACCAAGTGAAGAAGACTCTGTCTCTTCTACTAAACCAAGTGAAGAAGACTCTGTCTGTTCTATTAAACCAAGTGAAGAAGACTCTGTCTGTTCTACTAAACCAAGTGAAGAAGAATGTCTCTTCTACTAAACCAAGTGAAGAAGACTCTGTCTGTTTTATTAAACCAAGTGAAGAAGAATGTCTCTTCTACTAAACCAAGTGAAGAAGACTGTCTGTTTTATTAAACCAAGTGAAGAAGACTGTCTCTTCTACTAAACCAAGTGAAGAAGACTCTGTCTGTTCTACTATCTATATTGAACAGTGTGAGAAACAATTCATGGTATGAAACTGGAAGTACCGAAAACAGAAAACATCAGGACACATTTGGCCAAAACGAATTTAAAGGAAAAGTTCACCCACAATAACAAGAGGCTACCTGGACCAACTAAATAGCCAACATATGAGTTGACAAGTGTTCTAGCTGAATAGACAACAGCCAAGGTAAGGGTATTAGTAATTTGAGCGACCCATCTCCTCAGTGAATATGTTCTTACCTGAGGTCCTGCGAGGCCCACCCCTTCAACTCCTGGGTCACCCTACAGGGGGCAGCACAGACACACACACTGAGTCAGTTACTGATGACCTACAACATCTCACCAACCCTCACAGACACACACACTGAGTCATTTACTGATGACCTACAACACCTCACCAACCCTCACAGACACACACACTGAGTCATTTACTGATGACCTACAACACCTCACCAACCCTCACAGACACACACACTGAGTCAGTTACTGATGAACTACAACACCTCCCCAACCCTCACAGACACACACACTGAGTCATTTACTGATGAACTACAACACCTCCCCAACCCTCACAGACACACACACTGAGTCAGTTACTGATGACATACAACACCTCACCAACCCTCACAGACACACACACTGAGTCAGTTACTGATGACCTACAACACCTCCCCAACCCTCACAGACACACACACTGAGTCATTTACTGATGACCTACAACACCTCACCAACCCTCACAGACACACACACTGAGTCATTTACTGATGAACTACAACACCTCCCCAACCCTCACAGACACACACACTGAGTCAGTTACTGATGACATACAACACCTCCCCAACCCTCACAGACACACACACTGAGTCATTTACTGATGAACTACAACACCTCCCCAACCCTCACAGACACACACACTGAGTCATTTACTGATGAACTACAACACCTCCCCAACCCTCACAGACACACACACTGAGTCATTTACTGATGACCTACAACACCTCACCAACCCTCACAGACACACACACTGAGTCAGTTACTGATGACCTACAACACCTCCCCAACCCTCACAGACACACACACTGAGTCAGTTACTGATGACCTACAACACCTCCCCAACCCTCACAGACACACACATCAACATGTCCTACCTGGCTTCCTTTAGGTCCAACAGGCCCCTGAACACCGGGAAGCCCTGCTTTACCCTGGTACATGGAGAGAGAGAGAGAGAGCGAGAGAGAAGATATTATATTTTAGCATGCATATGAATAGTACGCACACCTAAACAAAAAAAAGTGATACACCAGGGTCAAATTGAGACAGACAGACTCACGTGTTTCCCTGCTGTTCCCTCTCCTGGGGATCCGGGGTCGCCCCTCTCTCCCTTGGCTCCCTGCACCCCACCTACACTGACCTGCCCCCCAGAGACAGTCGCACAGCTCTCACACGCATCTCCCTGGTGAAGGATACAACAATAGTCAGAAAGAGAGAGAAATGTCAGCGTCTAAATTCTTATCATTTAGCAGACACTCTTATCCAGAGCGAGTTACAGTAGTGAGTGCATACATTTTTCATACGTTTTTTTCATACTGATCCTCTGTGAGAATCAAACCCACAACCCTGGTGTCACAAGCACCATGCTCTACCAAATGAGCTACACGGGACTAGTTAGTTAGTTGATTAGTTAGATAGTTAGTGAATTAGTTTGTTACATAGTAAGTTAGTGATGATGGGTTCTAAACTTGATCTCTGAAATATCCTCACTCATGTTACTGAGGGAGAGAGGGGAATGCAGAACATTTACATTCTGTCTGAACATGATATTGTTAGACATCAGGTATCCTTTGGAAAGGAGAAGGGCCACGGTCTGGTACAAGTCAACTGTACAGCCGTGATTTGGGAAGGAGTAAGGAATTTGGGCCAAGGTCAGGTCAGATGAAGTGAGAGAGAACAGGCATCACTAAAGTTCTGTATAGCAACAGAGATGTATTGGCTGTCCAGATGTGTAAGGAGGCGACTCAGCATAGGAGGAAGGTTTAACACCAGTGCTTGTGTAAATATGTTTTCGTCTTATGCAGCTGTGTGACCCAGTGGGTGAATAAACTTGATGTGAGCTTTACTAGTTGTCCGTGAGTTTTTATTCTGTTTATTTAGTGCCTAATAGTTCACTGCGATTTATAGTCGAACTGGAGGGTCAGAATCAGTGGAGAAGCAACCAGCACAAAAAACAAGGTAGGCACAGTTTCTACACCTGTTACCACTCATTCTGACATCTTGGGGAGATGAGAGTCGTAAGCTGAACCAATTATAGGATACGGACCTAGAAAACCTGACATTATTCAGTAGTCCCATGGTATTACGACCGGTCGTAGATAAAAGGTAAGTCCTGAACAGGGTAGTCCCTGTGGAGGGTAAATCCCGGAAGGGTAAGTCCCGAAGCAAGAAGATATTTAAACGTTGTGTGAACATGATTTGTTTGTATTAGCAGTAGCAATAAGGAGAGAGGTTGGTTTATGCACTATTGGGATGGGGAACCATGACATAATCGTGGTAATATGTGTTGTAATATGAGTCACTGACGTGATCTTCCTGTCTCCCGACTACTCCTGTCTCAGCCTCCAGTATTTATGCTGCAGTAGTTTATGTGTCAGGGGGCTAGGATCAGTCTCTTATATCTGGAGTATTTCTCCTGTCTTATCCGGTGTCATGTGTGAATTTAAGTATGCTCCCTCTAACTCTCTCTCTCTTTTCTCTCTTCTCTCGGAGGACCTGAGCCCTAAGACCATGCCTAAGACTACCTGGCCTAATGACTCCTTGCTGTCCCCAGTCCACCTGCTGCCCACAGTCCACCCCAGTCCACCTGCTGTCCCCAGTCCACCTGCTGTCCCCAGTCCACCTGCTGTCCCCAGTCCACCTGCTGCCGCTCTTTTCAACTGTTCTACCTGCGGCTATTGAACCCTGACCTGTTCACCGGACGTACTACCTTGTCCCGGACCAGCTGATTTCGACTCTCTAGCTCACCTGCTGTCTCTAACTCTGAATGATCGGCTATGAAAAGCCAACTGACATTTATTCCTGAGGTGCTGACCTGTTGCACCCTCTACATCCACTGTGATTATTATTATTTGACCCTGCTGGTCATCTATGAACGTTTGAACATCTTGGCCATGTTCTGTTATAATCTCCACCCGGCACAGCCAGAAGAGGACGGGCCACCCCTCAGAGCCTGGTTCCTCGCTAGGTTTCTTCCTAGGTTCCTGCCTTTCTAGGGAGTTTTTCCTAGCCACCGTGCTTCTACATCTGCATTGCTTGCTGTTTGGGGTTTTAGGCTGGGTTTCTGTATAGCACTTTGTGACATGGGCTGATGTAAAAAGGGCTTTATGAATACATTTGATTGATTGATTGATTGTTGTCAACAACAGTGATATTTGATGCGTAACATTGGTATCAGACTTTAGGTCAGCCGCATTCTCCAGTAGTAAATTGGCAAGTGCGTCAGTATTGGTTCTAATACAAGGTATCAGGTGCTGTGACCAATTACAAGGCACAAATACCATAACTATTCTCCGGGGAAGTGGGTATCACTACCTTGGAAAATAGTTAATAGAAGGCGTGTATTAGAGCCGTTGGGGAGGAAATAATAATATGAAATGGCGACCGGCAGACCTGATTCTCCCTGTAAAGTAGGACTAGAGGAAGAAACGTTTTAAAAAGCCATAGAGGTGCCGAAAGAAGTGCAGAAGCATTCTACCAAATCGACTTGAATATGGGAACATTTTTGCAAACTGGATAAAATTGGTCAGCGTTTCCCTGCTGACGGAAAATTCCAATCTAATAAAGAATTCAGAGATGCAATTGTGACATGGCTCAATGACATAAAATTAAAATAAAAGCTTAAAAGCTTGGCTGGAAAAATAGCTGTGTTTTTCTGTGATTTTGCGGTGACCTAACAATCGTTTGTGGTGCTTTCGCTGAAAAGCCTATTTGAAATTGGACACTTTGGTGGGATTAACAACAAGATTACCTTTAAAATGGTATAAGATACATGTATGTTTGAGGAATTTTAATTATGAGATTTCTGTTGTTTGAATTTGGCGCCCTGCACTTTCACTGGCTGTTGTCATTTCATCCCGTTAACGGGATTGCAGCCATAATTAAGGCTACCGCACGTGTATATCGGGTGGCTAGGGAGGAAGAAGGAGATGGGGAGCGAAGTGAAAATGACATGACTTGGGAACACCTCTTGGAACCTGTGGCCAGACAGGGGAAGACTGGGTGAAACCATAAGTTTTTTTTAGGGCCTTCATTTTTGTGGAGCCCAGCAGAAAAATATCCTTAAGGCATAGAGTCAGGCGAAGAGAGAGTGGGAATCGTCTTGTTATCAAACTTCAGTTTGTCTTTGCATATATAATTATGTATAGCTTAACACATTAATAATGCTCGCTATGTTGTGTGTTTCTTTTTTGCTTTTTAAGTCTTGTGCTATCACTCTCTTAGGAACCCGAAGGAGGAAATGGAGGAAGTCAAAAGCTCCAGCTGAAATGTCATTATCAGTTATCAGACGAGAGATGGAAATAAGAGTGTGCATGGTGTAATTATAGATCGGAGGCCTTAAGTCTCCGAGGTGTAAACCTAATATTCAACTGTGAATGTTAATCATGTTTTATTTTTTTGTTCATGTTTTATTTATTATTTTCTTATTATTATTATCATAATTTTCTTTGTTTATTTATAAGCAATTTCAAAGTCTATATAATGTTGAACAGTTAATGTTCAAAAGGGTGGACTGATGGGTTCTAAACTTGATCTCTAAAATATCCTCACTCATGTTACTGAGGGAGAAAGGGGAATGCAGAACATTTACATTCTGTCTGAACATGATATTGTTAGACATCAGGTATCCTTTGGAGAGGAGAAGGGCCACAGTCTGGTACAAGTCAACTGTACAGCTGTGATTTGGGAAGGAGTGAGGAATTTGGGCCAAGGTCAGGTCAGATGAAGTGAGAGAGAACAGGCATCACTAAAGTTCTGTATAGCAACAGAGATGTATTGGCTGTCCAGATGTGTAAGTAGGCGACTCAGCATAGGAGGAAGGTTTAACACCAGTGCTTGTGTAAATATGTTTTCGTCTTATGCAGCTGTGTGACCCAGTCGGTGAATAAACTTGGTTTGAGCTTTACTAGTCATCCGTGAGTTTTTACTCTGTTTATTTAGAATCTAACAGTGACTTAGTGAAATAGATATATAGATAGATAAATAGAATATATATATATATATATATATATATAGAGAAATAAGGATATGTTAGGGCTGGGCGATATGGCCAAAATCTCATATCCCGATATAGGTAATTTCATATCCCAATATAGGTAATTTCATATCCCGATAACGATACATATCACAATATACAACATTTCTGTAAATTCAATGAATAAATAGTTTATTTAAAATGACAACATGTAAAGGCCTATTTCTTATTACATTTTGAATTATACTCAACAAATAAAAGGTATTGTCACGAATACTACCGAAGGTGGCTCCCCTTCCCGTTCGGGTGGCGCTCGGCGGTCGTCGTCGCCGGTCTACTAGCTGCCACCGATCCCTTTTTCCTTTTCGTTTATGTCTGTCTAATTGTTTTCACCTGTTCCTTGTTGGGGTTTTGGGAGGTGTACTATTTAGTTTCGTTTCGCCAGCTAGTGTTTGTGCGGGCTTATTGGTTGTCATTGTACGTAGGAGGTGTATCATTGATTTTGGGTTTTTCGCTGTCCAGTTTATTTAACAGTGGTCTTTGGGTTGTGTTTGCGCCTGTGTTTTGGCGTCACCCATTTTTGTACCTGTTTTCCTGTTGACTGTGGACATTAAAGCGTTTGTTCCCGTGAAACTTCTGCTCTCTGCGCCTGACTCCACAGCCATCATTCTCCTGACGTTACAGGTATTTAAATGATGCACCTTGGGTCAAGTGTTAGCACCAACTCACGAAACCCCCATTTCTCGACTGTCACGTTCACTCTCCTCCATGTTTATTTGTGTTGCAAATTTCCTTCCACACAGCACGTGGAAGAATGCAAAGCGACGTCCAATTGACGAAAAATATTGCCGTAAAGAGTGTGAATTGCGACACAACAAAATAAACGAAAGAGCATAATGTGAAGCGATAGATGTTTTTCTATCGTCACACGAAATATATCGTCATATCGCCCAGCCTTAGGATACGTTATAAGATACTTTGACAGATGTGGGAGATCGACAGATAAACAACCAGACAGACAGCCAACCAGACAGAGGGCCAGCCAGTCCAGCTACACAGCCAGACAGCCAGACTGACTGACGCATTGATAGGTTGGTTGGTTGGTTGGGTGTTCCATACCTTCTCTCCTTTCAGTCCAGTTAGTCCATTCCGACCAGGCTCTCCAGGCAGGCCCGGGGTTCCATGGGTTCCGGCCAATCCTTGGTCTCCTTGCTCACCCTGGTCTCCCTAGCAACAGAGACACATGATGTTGTCATTAAAAACAATGCATTGTAATCAAAAACATGGATCTGGTCTGTGACTCGTACTTAAACATTCATAAATGAAGATTGATTTAACAACAGTCCAGGATAATAATTCAAGGTTACTGATTACAATGCACAAAGCTTCATCAAATTATTATTAGTCTGAATTAAACAAGTACCTTAACCCAGTAATAGGTTTAATCTGGGTTTGTGATACCAGAGTGTTTGAAAGTAGTTTTGTTTAAGACTACCAAGAAACACTCTGTGTGACCCTGATTTAACCCACTGCAGTAAAAGGTTATTGCTATTCAGAGACTTTTATAAAGAGCAACCTGACATAAAGAACTGACCTTCTCTCCCCTTAGACCATCAAGACCTGGCACACCCTGTGTAAAGAGACAGGAGAAGACAGAAAGAGAGTGAGAGTGGTACCCACCTATAATAGCACACACACACACACACACACACACACACACACACACACACACACACACACACACACACACACACACACACACACACACACACACACACACACACACACACACACACACACACACACACACACACACACACACACACACACACACACACACACACACACCTGTTCAAGGCTCTACCTATTCAGGTATAAAGCCCTGACAAAGTGCTAACCACTGAGGCACACACTATGTAATTAAGCAGTGTGAAACAGTAGTTTACCATGTAAATGAGATGTATAGTTCACTTTGGCGTATTCTGTGTTAGGTGGGGGATTACCTGCACACAGTTGAAGTCGGAAGTTTACATACACTTCGGTTGGAGTCATTAAAACTCATTTTTCAACCACTCCACAAATTTCTTGTTAACAAACTATAGTTTTGGGAAGTCGGTTAGGACATCTACTGTGTGCATGACACAAGTAATTTTTCCAACAATAGTTTACGGACAGATTATTTCACTTATAATTAGCTGTGTCACAATTCCAGTGGATCAGAAGTTTACATACACTAAGTTGACTGTGCCTTTAAACAACTTGGAAAATTCCAGAAAACTTTATATCATGGCTTTAGAAGCTTCTGATAGGCTAATTGACATCATTTGAGTAAATTGGAGGTGTACCTGTGGATGTATTTCAAGGCCTACCGTCAAACTCAGTGCCTCTTTGCTTGACATCATGGGAAAATCAAAAGAAATCAGCCAAGACCTCAGAAAAAAAAGTATAGACCTCCACAAGTCTGGTTCATCCTTGGGAGCTATTTCCAAATGCCTGAAGGTACCACGTTCATCTGTACAAACAATAGTACGCAAGTATAAACACCAATGGACCACGCAGCCGTCATACCGCTCAGGAAGGAGACACATTCTGTCTCCTAGAGATGAACGTACTTTGGTGTGAAAAGTCCAAATCAATCACAGAACAGCAAAGGACCTTGTGAAGATGCTGGAGGAAACAGGTACAAAAGTATCTATATCCACAGTAAAACGAGTCCTATATCGACATAACCTGAAAGGCCGCTCAGCAAGGAACAAGCCACCGTTCCAAAACCGCCATAAAAAAGCCAGACTACGGTTTGCAACTGCACATGGGGACAAAGATGGTACTTTTTGGAGAAATGTCCTCTGGTCTGATGAAACAAAAATAGAACTGTTTGGCCATAATGACCATCGTTATGTTTGGAGGAAAAAGGGGGAGGCTTGCAAGCTGAAGAACACCATCCCATCCGTGAAGCACGGGGGTGGCAGTATTATGTTGTGGGGGTGCTTTGCTGCAGGAGGGTCTGGTGGACTTCACAAAATAGATGGCATCATGAGGAATGGAAAATTATGTGGATATATTGAAGCAGCATCTCAAGACATCAGTCAGGAAGTTAAACCTTGGTCGCAAATGGGTCTTCCAAATGGACAATGACCCCAAGCACACTTCCAAAGTTGTGGCAAAATGGCATAAGGACAACAAAGTCAAGGTATTGGAGTGGCCATCACAAAGCCCTGACCTCAATCCCATAGAAAATTTGTGGGCAGAACTGAAAAAGCATGTGCGAGCAAGGAGGCCTACAATCGTGACTCAGTTACACCAGCTCTGTCAGGAGGAATGGGACAAAATTCACCCAACTTATTGTGGGAAGCTTGTGGAAGGCTACCCAAAACGTGTGACCCAAGATAAACAATTTAAAGGCAATGCTACCAAATACTAATTGAGTGTATGTAAACTTCTGACCCACTGGGAATGTGATGAAAGAAATAAAATATTAAATAAATAATTCTCTCTACTATTATTCTGACATTTCACATTCTTCAAATAAAGTGGTGATCCTAACTGACCTAAGACAGGGAATTTTTACTAGAATTAAATGTCAGGAATTGTGAAAAACTGAGTTTAAATATATTTGGCTAAGGTGTATGTAAACTTCCGACTTCAACTGTATGTCATAACCTGGCTGTTCCAATATTGAAGATATAATGGTTACTCCTTTAAAAGTTTTGAGCTTATACCGCGGGACTTAGAGGTACCCAGCGTCACGGCTTCATTGCTCCAGACCACCACAAGGGGGAGTTAGAGCACTCATTATGCATTTGGTCCCAAGGTTTTTATTTGACCTATCATATCGAGTGGTTCCAATGACGAATTTGACATCCCTGGTGACTTCAGCAAAGATGGCTGACAAAACAGTACGGGGAAGCAAATGTATGTAGTTATAACGTCATAACGAGTCAAGCAAAACATTTACAATTGAGAGGAATATGTTAGTTAATGTAGAGACAAAAGATTGTGCATATTTTTTTGTCATAAAGATAATTGACTAAAATCCCTATTTAGCAAAAAAATATTCAGCCATATCCAATACCAGGTGTATCAAACTCAACATTCTAGCCCGAAGTCCAGCACGTTATCGACAGTGCCCAAATATATTAATTGGGGTTGGGGCCGATTGCGGCTAAAAACACTTTATCAATTGGAATATTTAACATGGAAAGGGGAACAAGTATTATTATTAGTTTTTCACAAGCTAGCAGGATGGGCTATTAGCTGAACAATAGACTATTAAACCTTTAATAAAGAATTGTCTAATAGCCGAGCTAGATGGGACCCCCTTCCCCGACTTGCAACAAATCATTTTCAGGACCATCTAGAAAAAGCAGAGGAGATGCGCAATAGGTTTCTAAGAAGAGGCTATTCTCCACAATGTGTGGATGAAGCTCTTCATTTGGCATTGAGTGAAACACGAGATGAACTGCTAAAATACCCGCTAAAGCTACAGAACACTCCGTAATGTTCACAACCACATGTAATGTTCACAACCACATATACGTAGTGAAAAGTGGGAGATGCGGTCAAGAAACACTGGCATGTTATATTTACGCGATAAATTGGTTCATGCCAACTGCCAGCCACAAAAGAAAATCAGCCAGGCTCTTTTACGCCTTTTTCCAAATGGTAGCTATAAATGCAGAGGATGCGCACAGTGCAACAATATGACGAAGTGTGAATATTTCTGCTACCCACATACAGGAAAACAGTTCCAAATAAATGACATTATTACGTGCTCCACCACCCATGTTATCTACATTATTACGTGCTCCACCACCCATGTTATCTACATTATTACGTGCTCCACCACCCATGTTATCTACATTATTACGTGCTCCACCACCCATGTTATCTACATTATTACGTGTTCCACCACCCATGTTATCTACATTATTACGTGTTCCACCACCCATGTTATCTACATTATTACGTGTTCCACCACCCATGTTATCTACATTATTACGTGCCCCACCACCCATGTTATCTACATTATTACGTGTTCCACCACCCATGTTATCTACATTATTACGTGTTCCACCACCCATGTTATCTACATTATTACGTGCTCCACCACCCATGTTATCTACATTATTACGTGCTCCACCACCCATGTTATCTACATTATTACGTGTTCCACCACCCATGTTATCTACATTATTACGTGCCCCACCACCCATGTTATCTACATTATTACTTGCTCCACCACCCATGTTATCTACATTATTACGTGTTCCACCACCCATGTTATCTACATTATTACGTGTTCCACCACCCATGTTATCTACATTATTACGTGTCCCACCACCCATGTTATCTACATTGTTACGTGTTCCACCACCCATGTTATCTACATTATTACGTGCTCCACCACCCATGTTATCTACATTATTACGTGTTCCACCACCCATGTTATCTACATTATTACGTGCTCCACCACCCATGTTATCTACATTATTACGTGTTCCACCACCCATGTTATCTACATTATTACGTGTTCCACCACCCAAGTTATCTACATTATTACGTGCTCCACCACCCATGTTATCTACATTATTACGTGCTCCACCACCCATGTTATCTACATTATTACGTGCTCCACCACCCATGTTATCTACATTATTACGTGCTCCACCACCCATGTTATCTACATTATTACTTGCTCCACCACCCATGTTATCTACATTATTACGTGCCCCACCACCCATGTTATCTACATTATTACGTGTTCCACCACCCATGTTATCTACATTATTACGTGCCCCACCACCCATGTTATCTACATTATTACGTGCTCCACCACCCATGTTATCTACATTATTACGTGCTCCACCACCCATGTTATCTACATGATTACGTGCTCTACCACCCATGTTATCTACATTATTACGTGCTCCACCACCCATGTTATCTACATTATTACGTGCTCCACCACCCATGTTATCTACATGATTACGTGCTCCACCACCCATGTTATCTACATTATTACGTGCTCCACCACCCATGTTATCTACATGATTACGTGCCCCACCATCCATGTTATCTACATTATTACGTGCTCCACCACCCATGTTATCTACATTATTACGTGCTCCACCACCCATGTTATCTACATTATTACGTGCTCCACCACCCATGTTATCTACATTATTACGTGCTCCACCACCCATGTTATCTACATTATTACGTGCTCCACCACCCATGTTATCTACATTATTACGTGCCCCACCACCCATGTTATCTACATTATTACGTGTTCCACCACCCATGTTATCTACATTATTACGTGTTCAACCACCCATGTTATCTAAATTATTACGTGTTCCACCACCCATGTTATCTACATTATTACGTGCTCCACCACCCATGTTATCTACATTATTACCTGCTCCACCACCCATGTTATCTACATTATTACATGTTCCACCACCCATGTTATCTACATTATTACGTGCTCCACCACCCATGTTATCTACATTATTACGTGTTCCACCACCCATGTTATCTACATTATTACGTGTTCCACCACCCATGTTATCTACATTATTACGTGCTCCACCACCCATGTTATCTACATTATTACGTGCTCCACCACCCATGTTATCTACTTTCGTTCCTGCCACGCACCCACTCTCATCCTCCACCATGTGTCGCTGTTGCTCCTCACCATGTTCTGTACCATTTGTTTGATACCACCACCATATATACATTATTACGTGTTCCACCACCCATGTTATCTACATTATTACGTGCTCCACCACCCATGTTATCTACATTATTACGTGTTCCACCACCCATGTTATCTACATTATTACGTGCTCCACCACCCATGTTATCTACATTATTACGTGCTCCACCACCCATGTTATCTACATTATTACGCGTTCCACCACCCATGTTATCTACATTATTACATGCTCCACCACCCATGTTATCTACATTATTACGTGCTCCACCACCCATGTTATCTACATGATTACATATCCATGTAGGCTGTGCTATGTAGGTAAAACCTCTCGTTCTCTCAAACAGAGAATCAGTCAACAGAAAAGTGACAGGGATTATCCAGTCGCAGTACATTTTAATGAACAAAAACATGACATTTCTACCTTCAGATTTTGTGTCATAGAGAAAGTTAAGATATCAGACAGGGGAGGTGACATTAATAATACTCTGAGTAACAGAGAATGGTTTGGGATTTTCACCCTCCAGACAATATTTTCTAAAGGTCTTAATGATGAAATGTATGTTAAGTTGTGAATTTTAACATTAATTATGCCCCTATTTCAGATTACTCGTATTTCAGATGACGTTTTTCTTACGCTGTACCCAATGATTTATGAAAACCGGCTTGGTAGGTCGATGCCCTCATTGTGGTTTTACAGACATGTTTAATCCGTTTTATGAACACATTTTTTTTTAAATATTTATGAAATGCATATTGTTATATTTGGTAGCAGTTATTTGTTTTTCCTTCACCTCCAACTCCTTTTGATGAGTGGAACGGATGTGGGTGTGGCTAGGTCTATATAAGGGTACTAATTTTTAAAAACTCACAAGAGCTCTGACGAAGGCCGTGTGGCCGATACAAAAAGCTTATTAAAGATCAGTGATACTATCAAGAGCAGTGTGCAGATTCCTCCTCTTTTTCCTCCTCTTATCCGGCTGTTGCCATGCACCTGTTGCCATGCACCTGTTGCCATGCACCTGTTGCCATGCACCTGTTGCCATGCACCTGCAAAAAATATAGCTCAAATGTGTGAGTGCCTTTTGAATTTTGAATTTGACTTTACAAACAACAAAAGGGTTTAATTGGAGTCTATTTCTTCGGAGCCTAGACCTATATAAAATAACTTAACTGTCTGAGGTAGGCTATGGGGCTTAACAGCCTAATAGAAGTATGATTTTTTTTATTAGGCCTACTTACAATTGCAACTAGTCAAAAATGTAGCATCCTACATAAAACAATAATTTAAAGGAAAAAAGTCTGCACGTGTCACGGATCCCTCCGGAACTTTCATTACGCACACCTGTCCCCTGTTCCCACTGATTAGTACTTGTATAAGTGTGCCCTTTGGTTTCCATTGGGCTGTCGATTATTGTTCCAATGTCCGTTGGTCGTGTGTTGTGTTGTTTTGGCTTTCGTGCCACGTGTATTGTGCAGAAGATTACGCGTCTCGTCCAGTGTCATAATCATTGTGCGATTGTGTATTTATTCAAGGTACTCCTCGCTCTTTTGTTTGGGTCTCAACCCTGTGTTTTGTATAGTGTTTTTTGGGTCTTTGTCCTCGTGCTTGTATATGGCACGCTGTAATTTGGGAAAATAAAACCCCTTGGTCTCCCAACCATTTATACCAACGTGACAGAAAAATCGACCATTAAGGGAGACAGCGGGAATGGCCCGTCCGACGACCCTGCGACTGGTCCGTCCAGCGCCGCCACAACTTCGGCAGCTGCAACTGGGTCGTCCGACGCCACCGCAACTTCGGCAGCAGCAACTTTGGCTGCTGCATTGGGTCCTGATCGACCCGCACTGCATTCCTGTAATCGTCCTCGAGACCAGTGTCGTTGTGCTGCTTGTGCAGCGCTTCAGGGGGGGAGTACTGTCACAGATCCCTCTGGAACTTTCATAGCGCACACCTGTCCCCTGTTCCCACTGATTGTATTTGTATATATGTGCCCTTTGTTCACCATGGTGCTGTCCATTATTGTTATGCCCATCCTTCTGTAGTACAGACATGGCCTGCTCTCCCTGATGTAAGGCACTTTCCCATGTTAACTACAGAATGTATTGTAGACAGCACATTAGCCTAATAAACAAATAAACACATTTCGTTAATAAAATAATTATAAAAATACCTTTCAAAATCCATATGTTGATTTAGTTCTGGATCCATAACGAATTACTATGGGAATAAATATCACTGATTTACAGAAATATTGGAACAAAGTTGTCTAATGAAGGCAAACAATTTAGAATCCTCCAGTCTTGTAGCCTACTCTCGACCGTCATGTTGTACATCGCCATATTTTCCATTCCATCCTAACGGAAACCCTGAATGTTTTGTTTTTTGTTTTTCTCCGAATAGAAACATCCTAATATTAATCTAATTAATTAACTTCTCTAGGGTAGGGGGCAGCATTTTCACGTTTGGATGAAAAGCATACCAAATTAAACTGCCAGCTACTCATCCGCAGAAAAAACAGATATGCCTATTATTAGTAGATTCGGATAGAAAACACTCTGAAGTTTATAAAACTGTTTGAATCATGTATGTGAGTATAACATAACTTATTTAGCAGGCAAAACCCCGAGGACAAACCATTCAGATTTTTTATTTTTTGGTCACTCTCTTTTCAATGATTTTCATTAGGAAACCAGATTTCTAAGCGACTTGCTTGCAGTTCCTACGGCTTCCACTGGATGTCAACAGTCTAGAGAAATTGGTTGAGGTTATTCCTTTGTGTAATGAAGAAATACGGCCATCTTGAAGTCGAGTCACTCTAGGTGTCCTGTGAGATAGAAGCACATGACCAGAAGGCATGCTACGGTTGGTTTTAATCCTGTATTGAACACAGATCATCCCGTCTTCAATTTGATCGATTATTAACGTTAAAAAATACCTAAAGTTGTATTACAAAAGAAGTTTGACATTTTTTGGCAAAGTTTACAGGTAACCTTTGAGATATTTTGTCATCACGTTTGAGCAAGTTGGAACCTGTGTTTTTCTGGATCAAACGCGCCAAATAAATGGACATTTTGGATATATATCGACGGAATTAATCGAACAAAAGGACCATTTGTGATGTTTATGGGACATATTGGAGTGCCAACAACAGAAGCTCGTCAAAGGTAAGGCATGAATTATATTTTTATTTCTGCGTTTTGTGTCGTGCCTGCAGGGTTGGAATATGCTTATCTCTCTTGGTTTACAATGGTGCTATCCTCAGAAAATAGCATTGTATGCTTTCGCCGAAAAGCCTATTTGAATTCTGACACGTTGGCTGGATTCAAAACCAGTGTAGCTTTAATTTGGTATCTTTCATGTGTTATTTAATGAAAGTTTGATTTTATAGTAATTTTCATAGTAATTAATTTGAATATGATGCTCTGCATTTTCTCAGGCTTTTTGCCAAGTGAGACAGTAGCGTCCCGCCTAAACTCAAAGTTTTTGATATAAATATTAACTTTACCGAACAAAACATACATGTATTGTGTAACATGAAGTCCTATGAGTGTCATCTGATGAAGATCATCAAAGGTTAGTGATAAATTTTATCTCTATTTCTGCTTTTTGTTACTGCTGTCTTTGGCTGGAAAAATGGCTGTCTTTTTCTGTGACTTGGCTCATACCTAACATAATCGTTTGGTGTGCTTTCGTCGTAAAACATTTTTGAAATCGGACACTTTGGCTGGATTTACAACAAGTGTAGCTTTAAAATGGTGTAAAATACTTGTATGTTTGAGGAATTTAAATTATGGGATTTCTGTTGTTTTGAATTTGGCGCCCTGCAGTTTCACTGGCTGTTGACGAGGTGGGACGCTACCATCCCACATACCCTAGAGAAGTTAAGCCACATTTCTTAAAATCAATCCCATATACTATGTTATTACAAAAAAGATTTTCAATTCTCTGGTAATGCCAATATGGAATACTATGCAAAGATACCCTCTGGTGGTCAAACGAGCAATAACTTGCGGTAAATGGAAAAAATGGCTGAGAATTAAATGACGTGCCACAGAATTCTGCGGCAGCACGCAAGGCTGCAGTATGACGCAACTTTTAAAGGAGGAACCACTGTACACACTGAACTACGTTCAGGTTGGTGTTTTGGTAGGTTTGACAGACGCATCTGTATGTTGTTGGCTGGTCATGTTAAACAAGCATCGTCAAACTTATGACAAACCTGGATAACAAAGTCAGCAGAGAAGCCCGTTGCAACTCTCTTCCTGTCAGGTAGAGTGGTCTCACCTGTTTGCCATCGGCGCCCACTCCTGGAAGCCCGGGAGGCCCTGGAAGGCCAGGTTCACCTGGCGTACCTGCTAGCACCTTGACAATGGACGTCCCACTGCCCACCTCTGAGGGAGAAGACTGGCACACCTCACACGACGCACCCTGGGGTGGACGGGAGACACACTGGGTTAGGATGGGTGGCAAAACTCTCCCACACACCTGTGTGGACACACGGATAGTCATACTTTCATGTGTAGACATGCACGGACACACACTTCACCTTCTCGCCCTTAGGACCTGGAGTTCCCAGACCAGGAATCCCTGCATCTCCCTGTCAGAAGAATCAAATGACACACTCTAACACAACATAACACACTCTAACACAACACATTACACAACAACATAACACAACACATAACACAACACATAACACAACATTACACACTCTAACACACTCTAACACAACATGGTGACATCAGCCAGTATTAGATGTAGTGTCTGTTATCTCCATCTCTCACCTTTATCCCCTTCAGTCCATCCTTGCCACTAGGTCCTCTGGGTCCAGTTTTGCCCTAACAGATAAATAGTTACAGTACATGTCATCACTTTATCTCCAAAGAGAATCGCAACCGCCAACTGAAATCATTTCTGCATCAGTAATTTCTGGAAAGTATTTTATCATAACGGGTGACAACTATGAATATAAAGTATGTTGATAAAACTATCAGTCACTGAAAAGAGTCTAGTGAAATCACTCTTAATGGTAGTCTACACTCACCGTTTTACCGTCAGCTCCTTTGCCACCAGCGTTACCCTGGAAACAAGATAAACTGTAATGTCAACAGAACTGTACAAATTGCTTTTGAACTAAATCAACATTCTAGTAATAGAGTCATTTTAATGGGTAAGATACATAAACACATTTATTCCATCAGTCTCTGCACCTACTTGGAACCTTACTCAGTACACACCTTTTCTCCTCTTAGACCTGCCAGGCCAACGAGTCCAGCCTCCCCCTGTAAAGCACCAACAGAGTGGAGGAGTTACTTCCGGGTCAGATACACAGAAACAGGAACAACACAGGTACAAACAAACACACACACACACGCACACCACAGGAGGCTGCTGAGGGGAGGACGGGTCATAATAATGGTCGGAAAGGAGCAAAAGGAATGGCATCAAACACCTGGAAACTATGTGTTTGATGTATTTGCAGCCATTCCACCTATTCCGTCCAGCCATTACCACAAGGCCCGGAACTCCACAATTAAGGTGCCACCAACCTCCTGTGACACACAAGACAACACAACAGAACACACACTTACACATTAATTTCCCAAAAACACACATTCACCTGTTCTCCCTTCTGTCCCAGCCCAGGTTCTCCTTTCTCTCCTTTGAGTGTCAAAGTGTGTTTCATAGCAACCATGTTGGCAGCAGGTATTTCACCCAGGGTGGGGCACACAGCACATGCGTCACCCTTTTCCCCTTTGACCCCATCCGATCCCACCTCTCCCTGCCAAGCACACAGACACACATCATAACAGGGAGTCAGATTAGTGATAACTAAAGGCATGCTTCCTATAAGGTGTAGTGTCTAAAGTGGTGTCCAAACAGATCAGTTTAATGTGGTGTCCAAACAGATCAATTAGTATAATGTGATGTACAAACAGATCAGTTTAATGTGGTGTCCAAACAGATCAGTTTAATGTGGTGTCCAAACAGATCAGTTTAATGTGGTGTCCAAACAGATCAGTTAGTCTAATGTGGTGTCCAAACAGATCAGTTTAATGTGGTGTCCAAACAGATCAGTCTAATGTGGTGTCCAAACAGATCAGTTAGTCTAATGTGGTGTCCAAACAGATCAGTTTAATGTGGTGTCCAAACAGATCAGTTTAATGTGGTGTCAAACAGATCAGTTTAATGTGGTGTCCAAACAGATCAGTTAGTCTAATGTGGTGTCCAAACAGATCAGTTTGATGTGGTGTCCAAACAGATCAGTTAGTCTAATGTGGTGTCCAAACAGATCAGTTTAATGTGGTGTCCAAACAGATCAGTTAGTCTAATGTGGTGTCCAAACAGATCAGTTAGTCTATTGTGGTGTCCAAACAGATCAGTTAGTCTATTGTGGTGTCCAAACAGATCAGTTAGTCTAATGTGGTGTCCAAACAGATCAGTTTAATGTGGTGTCCAAACAGATCAGTTAGTCTAATGTGGTGTCCAAACAGATCAGTTTAATGTGGTGTCCAAACAGATCAGTTTAATGTGGTGTCCAAACAGATCAGTTTAATGTGGTGTCCAAACAGATCAGTTAGTCTAATGTGGTGTCCAAACAGATCAGTTTGTCTAATGTGGTGTCCAAACAGATCAGTTAGTCTAATGTGGTGTCCAAACAGATCAGTTTGTCTAATGTGGTGTCCAAACAGATCAGTTTAATGTGGTGTCCAAAGAGATCAGTTAGTCTAATGTGGTGTCCAAACAGATCAGTTAGTATAATGTGATGTCCAAACAGATCAGTTTAATGTGGTGTCCAAACAGATCAGTTTAATGTGGTGTCCAAACAGATCACTTTAATGTGGTGTCCAAACAGATCAGTTAGTCTGATGTGGTGCCCAAACAGATCAGGTAATCAACTATATCTAGTGTGGTGTCCCTAACAGATAAGTTATTCTGATGTCGTGTCCCTGACGGATCAGTTTGTCAAATATATCTAATGTGGTGTCCCTAACAGATAAGTTATTCTGATGTCGTGTCCCTGACGGATCAGTTTAATGTGGTGTCCAAACAGATCAGTTTAATGTGGTGTCCAAACAGATCACTTTAATGTGGTGTCCAAACAGATCAGATAATAAACTATATCTAATGTGGCATCCCTAACAGATCAGATAGTCTACTATATCTAATGTGGTGTCCCTAACAGATCAGTTAGTATGATGTGGTGTCCAAACAGATCACTTTAATGTGGTGACAAAACAGATCAGTTAGTCTAATGTGTTGTCCCTGATGGATCAGTTTGTCAACTATATCTAATGTGGCATCCCTAACAGATCAGATAGTCAACTATATCTAATGTGGTGCCCCTAACAGATGAGATAGTCAACTATATCTAATGTGGTGCCCCTATCAGATCAGTTAATCTAATGTGGTGTCCAAACAGATCAGTTAGTCTAATGTAGTGTCCCTAACAGATCAGATAGTCAACTATATCTAATGTGGTGTCCCTAACAGATCAGATAGTCAACTATATATAGTGTGGTGTCCCTAACAGATCAGATAATAAACTATATTGAATGTAGTGTCCCAAACAGATCAGATAGTCAACTATATATAGTGTGGTGTCCCTAACAGATCAGAAAATCAACTATATCTAATGTGGTGTCCCTAACAGATCAGATAATAAACTATATCTAATGTAGTGTCCCTAACAGATCAGATAATAAACTATATCTAATGTGGTGTCCCTAACAGATCAGATAATAAACTATATCTAATGTGGTGTCCCTAACAGATCAGATAATAAACTATATCTAATGTGGTGTCCCTAACAGAGGTTGAAGGAATTGTCCGTAGAGATCCGAGATAGGATTGTGTCGAGGCACAGATCTGGGGAAGGGTATCAAAACATGTCTGCAGCATTGAAAATCCCCAAGAACACAGTGGCAAAACTGAGCAATCGGGGGAGAAGGGCCTTGGCCAGGAAGGTGACCAAGAACTAAATGGTCACTCTGACAGAGCTCCAGAGTTCCTCTGTGGAGATGGGAGAACCTTCCAGAAGGACAACCGTCTCTGCAGCACTCCACCAATCAGGCCATTATGGTAGAGTGGCCAGACGGAAGCCAGTCCTCAGGAAAAGGCACATGACAGCCCAAAAAAGACTCTCAGACCATGAGAAACAAGACTCTCTGGTCTGATGAAACCAATATTGAATTCTTTGGCCTGAATGCCAAGTGTCAAGTCTGGAGGAAACCTGGCAAAATCCCTATGGTGAAGCATGGTGGTGGCAGGATCTTGCTGTGGAGATGTTTTTCAGCGGCAGGGACTGGTAGACTAGTCAGGATCGAGGCAAAGATTAATGGAGGAAAGTACAGAGAGATCCATGATGAAATCCTGCTCCAGAGCGCTCAGGGCCTCAGAC
The DNA here is from genome assembly GCF_045679555.1 of Salvelinus alpinus. Classification (NCBI taxonomy): domain Eukaryota; kingdom Metazoa; phylum Chordata; class Actinopteri; order Salmoniformes; family Salmonidae; genus Salvelinus; species Salvelinus alpinus. Next base: position 18,350,062 of record NC_092114.1, on the reverse strand, counting down.
TGTGGCGAAGGTTCCCCTTTCAAACAGGACAACGACCCTAAGCACACAGTCAAGACAACGCAGGGGTGGCTTCGGGAAAAGTCTCTGAATGTCCTTGAGCGGCCCAGCCAGAGCCCGGACTTGAACCCGATCGAACATCTTTGGAGACACTTAAAAATAGCTGTGCAGCAACGCTCCCCCTCCAACCTGATAGAACTCTAGAGGATCTGCAGAGAAGAATGGGAGAAACTCCCCTAATACAGGTGTGCCAAGCTTGTAGCATCAGACCCAAGAAGACTCGATGATGTAATCTCTGTCAGAGGGGTGTCAACAAAGTACCGAGTAAAGGATCTGAATACTTATGTAAATGTGATATTTCCCTTTTTTATTTTTAGCAAATTAGCAAACATTTCTATAAACCTGTTTTTGCTTTGTCATTAAGGGTTTAGATTGATGAGGAAAAACAATTTAATAAATTTTAGAGTAATGCTATAATGTGCTCGATGGCACTGTACATATGCGTGTGTGTACATTTCCATTTTAGTAATTTAGCAGACGTTCTTATCCAGAACACCTTTTCACCTAGTCGGTTCGGGATTCAAACCAGCAACCTTTTGGTTACTGGCCCACTGCTCTGAACAGCTAGGCTAACTGCCTCCCTTGGTATACTGGTGTGTATGCACCTACAGTATATGAGTGTGTGTGCGTGTGTGTGCACAGTTGAGTTAGAGGCTGTACGTAATCCCATTCTCAAAGCACATGAATGAAACATGAGATATAAAGGAACTCTGTACCTTCTCTCCCGCCTTCCCATCTGATCCTTGAAGACCCTGATGAATAGAAAACAGGAGATGAGAAGGAGGGAGGAGAGAAGGAGGAAGGATAGATGGAGGGAGGAGAGAAGGAGGGAGGAGAGAAGAGGAGAAGAAGAAGAGAAGATGAGATAATAAATATTTCTAGCTTTAAATGAGCATTTCTGAATTCCTTGATGACTATATTAAACATAAATCGCTATATGCACATCTTGCAGAGTGCACCTTTAAAGGGTCAACGGTTAAGAGTTAGGGGTGCTATATGTCTCACCGGGAGGCCAGGGTCTCCTATGCCAGGCTCTCCTTTGGGCCCCGTCTTCCCCTGGAGGGCTACAGTGTTGCCCAGGTCTTCAGACAGGACGGGACACAACTCACACGGGTCACCCTGTGAGACAGACACACAGAGTAAAAGAGAGTCAGAGATGTACAGACACAAACCCACAGATGTAGAAACACAAACCCACAGATGTAGAGACACAAACCCACAGATGTAGGAACACAAACATTCACAGATGTAGAAACACAAACATTCACAGATGTAGAAACACAAACATTCACAGATGTAGAAACACAAACATTCACAGATGTAGAAACACAAACATTCACAGATGTAGAAACACAAACATTCACAGATGTAGAAACACAAACATTCACAGATGTAGAAACACAAACCCACATATCTAGAGAAGTATAGATACACACACCGACAAGTCAATTATATAGAGATATTTAGAGAGAAAATCAAGATAATTCAAGCCGGGACACTGAGGGTTAAGTCACCTTATCTCCTTTACCGCCACCAGGACCCCTAGGACCCTGAAAACACAACAGCAATACATTATAGTAGAGCATGATGATGAGGTTTCAAATTACACGCTGACTAACATGACTGACTAACATGACTAAAGGACTAATTGACTAACATGACTAACATTACTAACTTACTAACATAACTAGCACGACTAACGGACTAACATGACCAACTGACTAACATGACTGATGGACTAACACAACTAACAAACTAACGTGACTAACATTACTAACTGACTAACATAACTAGCACGACTAACTGAATAACATGACTAGCTGAATAACATGACTAGCTGAATAACATGACTAGCTGACTAACATGCCTATCTGATTGACATGACTAACGGACTATCATGACTAACATGACCAACTGACTAATTGACTAACATGGCTTTATGACTAACATGGCTAAATTAATAACATGACTAACTGGATAAAATAGCTAAAGGACTAACATGACTAACTGACTAACATGGCTAAATGACTAACATGACTAAATGACTAACATAGCTAAATGACTAACATGGCTAAATGACTAACATGACTAACTGGATAAAATGGCTAAAGGACTAACATGACTAACCTGACTAACATTACTAACTGATTAACATGACTAACTGGCTAACCTGACTAACTGGTTAACATGACTAACTGGTTAACATGACTAACTGATTAACATGACTAACTGGCTAACCTGACTAACTGGTTAACCTGACTAACTGGCTGACATGACTAACTGGCTGACATGACTAACTGGCTGACATGACTAACTGGCTAACTGGCTGACATGACTAACTGGCTGACATGACTAACTGGCTGACATGACTAACTGGCTGACATGACTAACTGGCTAACATGACTAACTGGCTGACATGACTAACTGGCTGACATGACTAACTGGCTAACATGACTAATGGACTAACGAGACTAACAGACTAACGTGACTAACATTACTAGCATAACTAACACGACTAACTGACTAACATCACTAACTGACTAAAAAACAAAACAGTTATTTGAACGCATCCTGTACTCACAGGATCTCCTGGCTCTCCATCTTTCCCTGGTGTCCCAGAATCCCCCTGGGACAGGAAGAGAGGAACAAGACATAGTAACCATAACAAAAGTGGTAACATTCCAGAAATGTACATTGTTGTGGGATGTGTTATTATCAAACAATGTAGTCTGCATACTTTATATACTGCAGCCTTCAAAGTTTCGAAGTAGAATTTAATTGGATTTAAAATAATACCGCAGATATTTTTTACCTTTTCTCCATTCGATCCAGGTGGTCCTCCTGGGGTGCCCTAGGAACAAAACAAAACACAAAAAAAGAGAGCTGAGCAACTATCCCCCTCTCTAACTGTCTCTCACTTTCTCTGTCTACCAGAGCCAAACAAGAACAGACGCACACAGGGTCTGCTCTCGAAGATTCTAAGTTTCAGTCAAGGGTAACACACTGTGTCTGCACTAAGATGTGTTAGAGGTGGATTTATACATTTTCTATATCTATAAATTTGTCTTAATATCATAATCCCTTCTGCATACAGAGTGATATTGTTGGGAAAGTTACTAATAACTAATGCAGAGGATTTTCTCTCTCTCTCAGAAACACAAGCCACTGAGTGAGGCACTCATTCACAGCTCACCAAGAGATTCAAGGACAAACGGGCAGACAGACAGAAAACAGGCTTTCTTAAGCTGAACCATAATTGTCAGTGACCTAAATTAATTGTGTAACTAATGCCTATGACCTATGACAACCAACTAATAACCAGGCTGAGGAGGCAACCAGGCTTATCAAGCAGCTACAAACGTATTTTCATTTTATTCGACAAATCCCATGGTTTAACCTGCCTATAGTCAGACAGCTGCAAGATTGCTTTGTTTCTATAATACATTTTCCAGACATGATTAATCTTCTCCTGTCTATGTACAAATGTCATTTATATTTTGCATACGGCCTACCCACCGTTCTATATTAACCAATCAAGTAGCAGTCTTATTTGACAATCAAAGGAGGAACTCTCTAGGACCTCCTCCTAAACCTAGGGGTTTAAAATACTCTGTCATTATAATCCCTGTGTGTGTTCTCCTGTGTACATCATGGTATTAAAGAATTTGAAGTGAAGTTTCGATTGTCGATTTCACCTTTCAGATGCTTTTAGGCTCTAGTCAAAGGTAACACACAGTGTCTGCTCTAAGATTCTTCTAGGCACAAAAGCTGCATCCATATAGCCGGCCTTTGCCTGCCAAACCCAGCCCCACCCTGCCCAGTGCATAAAGCATCAGACAGCTGGGAGGCAGGAGAGATATTAAAACAGCACTCTGACTCCTGACCAGAGGATGGCACAGATAGATGGGACAGAATTCCAGGGCAGACACTACTCACTGGTAGGCCTGGTTTTCCAATTCCTGGAAATCCTGGAAGTCCGGGGTTTCCCGGTTCTCCTGCTAGTCCCTCGGGCCCCACTTTTCCAGAGGTACCCTGGGAAAACAAGTTACTAAAGGTTAAAATTCAAATAGTTCAAATTGACATGAAACAGAAAATGAAAGTTGGATTTCGAGTGTCACTAACACCATGTGTTTACAGTACATGTAGATAGGAAAGCACAGTGTACATACAATGGAAGTATCCATATTGTATTTAAATAGTGCTACATTAAGAAAAGCTCTCACCTTCTGTCCCTTGGGTCCCACCACACAGATGGATCCAGCTCGACCCTGTAGACACACACAAAACATAGTGACATCATCAGTGTGCGACGTGGCCAGAAGAAGACTGGGTCACCTGTTTTGTAGCATTATTTGGTGTAGAACTGTATCGATCCCTGTATCGATTTCCCTGTATCAATTCCAACAGATATTGTCATTTTACTGCTGCTATTTAATTATTTATTAATTTTATTTTCTATTTTTTACTTATCCATTTTTTACTTAACACTTATTTTTCTTCAAGCATGGTTGGTTAAGGGCTTGTAAGTAAGCATTTCACTGTAAGGTCTACACCTGTTGTATTCGGCGCATGTGAAATATACAATGTGATTTGATTTGATTGTGGAATGTCTGCCTCCCCATCCTCCACCTGGCTGTAGATATCACTCAGCTCTAATTTAACAGTATGAACACCTCTGCCTACAGGATATCTTAACCTGAGAGAGCACACACACAAACACCAGTGGAGGCTGCTGAGAGGAGGACGGCTCCTAATAATTTCCGGAACAGAGCACAAGGAATGGCATCAAACACATGAACTAGAGATGGGACAATAAACTGAAAATTATCGACACCGACCAAAACAACCCCTTATTGTGGCCATTTTGCTGAAGAAAAAACCTATAAGGCCCCACTAGAAAAATTTAAAATGAAATACGTTTGCTGATAACTGTAATAGTAGCAGTAGTAGTAGTAGTAGTAGCAAAGCAAAAAAAAATAGAGATAGCAGAAGTAGCAGTAGTAGTAGTAGTAGCAGTAGTAGTAGAAGTAGCAGCAGTAGTAGTAGTAGAAGTAGCAGTAGTAGTAGTAGTAGTAGTAGTAGTAGTAGCAGTAGTAGTAGTAGTAGTAGTATTGGTAGCAGTAGAGGCAGCAGTAGTAGTAGTAGTAATAGTTGTAGTAGCAGTAGCAGCAGCAGTAGTAGTAGTAGCAGTATTAGCAAAAGCAGATATAGAGGTAGCAATAGCAGAAGCAGCAGTAGTAGTAGTAGTAGTAGTAGTAGTAGTAGTAGTAGTAGAAGTAGCAGTAGTAGTAGTAGAAGTAGCAGTAGTAGTAGTAGTAGCAGCATCAGTAGTATCAGAAGTAGTAACAGTAGCAGCAGTAGTAGTAGCAGTAGTAGTCGTAGCAGAAGTAGAAGTAGCAGTAGCAGCAGTAGTAGTAGTTGAAGCAGCAGTAGTAGTAGTAGTAGTAGTAGTATTGGTATCAGCAGTAGTATCAGTAGTAGTAGTAATAGTAGTAATAGAAGTAGTAGTGGTATTAGTAGTAGTAGCAGTAGTATTAGCAGTAGCAGTAGTATTTGCAGTAGCAGATTTAGTAGTTGCAGTAGTAGTTGCAGTAGTAGTAGCAGAAGTACAATTAGCAGTAGCAGTAGCACCAGCAGTAGTACTAGCAGTATTAGTGGTAGTAGCAGTAGTATTAGTAGAAGCAGCAGCAGCAGCAGTAGTAGCAGTAGTAGTAGCAGGAGCAGTAGTAGTAGTAGTAGCAGTAGGAGCAGCAGTAGTAGTACTAGCAGAAGTAGCAGTAGTTGTGGCCGTAGAATTAGCAGAAGTAGTAGCAGCAGTAGTAGTAGTAGTAGTAGTAGCAGTAGTAGTAGCAGTAGCATCAGTAGTAGTAGTAGTAGTAGCATAAGTAGAAGTAGCAGTAGTAGCAGTAATAGTAGTAAAATAAGTAGTAGTAGTATTAGAAGAGGTAGCAGTAGTAGTAGTAGCAGTAATAGTAGTAGTAGTAGTAGTAGCAGTAGTAGTAGTAGCAGTAGTAGTAGTAGTAGCAGTAGCAGCAGTAGTAGTAGTAGTAGTAGCATAAGTAGAAGTAGCAGTAGTAGCAGTAATAGTAGTAAAATGAGTAGTAGTAGTATTAGAAGAAGTAGCAGTAGTAGTAGTAGCAGTAGTATTAGCAGTAGCAGCAGTAGTAGTAGCAGTTGTATTAGCAGTAGCAGTAGCAGTAGTGTTTGCAGTAGCAGTAGTAGAAGTAGTAGTTGCAGTAGTAGTTGCAGTAGTAGTAGTAGTAGCAGAAGTAGAATTAGCTGTAACAGTAGCACCAACAGTAGTTCTAGCAGTATTAGTTGTAGTAGCAGTAGTAGTAGTAGTAGCAGTAGCAGCATTAGTAGTAATAGTAGTAGAAGTATCAGCAGTAGTAGTAATAGCAGCATCAGTAGTAGTTGTAGTAGTAGCAGAAGTAGCAGTAGTATTAGCAGAAGTAGAAGTAGCAGTAGTAGTAGCAGTAGTAGTAGAAGATGTAGCAGCAGTAGTAGTAGTTGAAGCAGTAGTAACAGTAGTAGTAGTAATATAAGTAGTAGTAGTATTAGTAGTAGTAGCAGTAGTATTAGCAGTAGCAGTATTATTTGCAGTAGCAGTAGTAGATTTAGTAGTTGCAGTAGTAGTAGCAGAAGTACAATTAGCAGTAGCAGTAGCACCAGCAGTAGTACTAGCAGTATTAGTAGTAGTAGCAGTAGTATTAGTAGCAGTAGCAGTAGCATAATTAGTTGTACTAGTAGTAGTAGCAGCAGCAGCAGCAGTAGTAGCAGTAATAGTAGTAGCAGTAGTAGCAGTAGCAGTAGCAGTATTAGTAGTAATAGTAGAAGTAGTAGTAGTAGTAGTAGAAGTAGTAGTAGTAGCAGCAGTAGTAGCAGTAGTACTACTAGCAGTAGCAGTATCACCAGCAGTTGTACAAGTAGTAGTAGTAGTAGTAGTAGTAGT
>NC_092114.1:18308053-18340553 GCF_045679555.1 Salvelinus alpinus | reverse complement strand
ACACACAATGTATCTAAACTCAGCAAAAAAATAAACATCCCTTTTTCAGGTCCCAGTCTTCCAAAGATAATTCATAAAAATCCCCAAAACTTCCCAGAGCGAAGAGCCTGGCTAGGGCCATTCCCCCCAGAAATGTCCGGGAATTTGCAGGTGTCTTGGTGGAAGAGTGGCGTAACGTCTCACAGCAAGAACTGGCAAATCTGGTGCAGTCCATGAGGAGGAGATGCACTGCAGTACTTAATGCAGCTGGTGGCCACACCAGATACTGACTGTTGCTTTTGATTTTGACCCCCCATTTGTTCAGGGACACATTAGTCAATTTCTGTTAGTCACATGTCTGTGGAACTTGTTCAGTTCATGTCTCAGTTGTTGAATCTTGTTATGTTCATACAAATATTTACACGTTAAGTTTGCTGAAAATAAAAGCAGTTGACAGTGAGAGGACGTTTCTTTTTCTGCTGAGTTTATCTTTGTAAATGGGGTACTATGGAGAGCTGCTTAGCCACCTATATGCTTGTGTGATGAGTAACTTTGCCTAAGACCTGCAGAGTTGTTTTGGCTCGCCAAACTTTAGCTTTAGTTCAGAGGGCTAATACAGTCTTTAGTTCAGAGGGCTAATACAGTCTTTAGTTCAGAGGGCTAATACAGTCTTTAGTTCAGAGGGCTAATACAGTCTTTAGTTCAGAGGGCTAATACAGTCTTTAGTTCAGAGGGCTAATACAGTCTTTAGTTCAGAGGGCTAATACAGTCTTTAGTTCAGAGGGCTAATACATTCTTTAGTTCAGAGGGCTAATACAGTCTTTAGTTCAGAGGGCTAATACAGTCTTTAGTTCAGAGAGCTAATGCAGTCCTTCACTTGGACAAGACACTTACTGTACCAGATTCACTGCAGTCTGAACCCTAGGAGAGATAGAGATATATATATAGAGAGAGAGACGGAGAGAGATAGAAAGAGAGAGAAAGGGGGGAGAGAGAGAGGGGAGAGAGAGCAGGAGAGAGAGAGGGGAGAGAGAGAAAGAGAGATGGGGGCAAGAGAGAGAGGGGGGGGACAGAGAGAGAGAGAGAGAGGAGGGACAGAGAGAGAAAGAGACAGAGTGTGTGAGAGAGAGAGAGAGAGAGAGAGAGAGAGAGAGAGAGAGAGAGAGAGAGAGAGAGAGAGAGAGAGAGAGAGAGAGAGAGAGAGAGAGAGAGAGAGAGAGAGAGAGAGAGAGAGAGAGAGAGAGAGGGAGGGAGCGATAGCGCGACAGAAAAGAGAGAGTGAGACAGATGGACAAAGTTTGGTGTTAAGTTTGCTTAACTCAGTATGTATGGCACTAAATCAATGCAGATAAAATGAATATTTGAAAAGTGATGCTAAAATAAAATAAAAATTATACTAATGAGACTTGACAGTGATTTAAATATTTATGAAACTCTCGGTGTTTGATGATGATGCTGCTATGATTCAATGTATGTATGTGTGTATTTCGGAGGTGGGCTGATCAGTGAGCGTGTGTGTGTGTGTGTGTAAGTGTGTACATGTACGTTTGTGTTTGTGTGCGTGCTTGCTTGCATGTGTCTAAGCGTGTCTGGACAACACAGGTGATGATGTCACACATTCCACCACGATTAGTTTGGGTATACACACTCCTACGGCCAGATCTTTACTGCTGCTCCACGTGTGTGTGTGTGTGTGTGTGTGTGTGTGTGTGTGTGTGTGTGTGTGTGTGTGTGTGTGTGTGTGTGTGTGTGTGTGTGTGTGTGTGTGTGTGTGTGTGTGTGTGTGTGTGTGTGTGTGTGTGTGTCAGTATTAGATGTCCATCTATGTCTGAGGAGGCCGGGAGATGATGTGGAAACCGGCCACTAGGGGCAACAGTAAGCGCTGGTTGCAAGTTCAAATCCAGTGATAGAAAGCTGTTTTTGAGATGTTTATTTGAATCCTTTCCCAAACCCTAACCCTTACCTTAACCAGAGGTAATGCTTAACCTTAAGATTTCAGGGGGTTAATGCCTAAAATTAACCTTTACTTTACAAATTCTGAGTTAACCTTAAACACTTTGAAATTTGACGTTTGGAACAACTTCAAAATTTGACGTTTGAGAAACATGGATGAACGTCTAATTCTGACGTGAGACTGTGAGAGCTGGTAGGTGTGTGTGTGTATTATTTTCTCACCCGATCTCCCTTCTCTCCCTTCATTCTGTGCTGTCCAGTGTGTCCAACTGAGGCCAGCTGAAACAAACAAACAAACCAAACATGAACACATCTATCACACTAAACATCTGTCTGTCTTACTGTATCATCTGAGACAGAATAGGATACCATGACGACAGACATTAGAAGAGTTAGCTAAAGCATGCAGATATGGCTGAAGAGGATGTGTAACTAGAGGTGTAGTCATTCACCTGGGTATTACTCCACTTTACAGTGTCTCATACTTAGCCAGAAGGAAACTACATGCTATTTTCACTTGTTTATACGTGAACATCATTGCCTACATATTTATCCAATAAAACAGATTTCATTGTTTTATTGTTTTTGATATACTGTATATTCAATCCACAGGTATCTTGTTTCAAGTTATTCTTTTTGGTTGTTTGAGGACATTCTATTGTTGCAGTATTATTTTCCATGTGAATGACAGTTGATTGCACTTCTGAAAGGGAGTTTGATGGAGATACTGTACTTCTCAGGGAGTTTGATGGAGATACTGTATGTCTCATCTGTTCAGTCTTTGTTTCATGTGAATATCAGTGCAACATGAGAGCTTTCATCCAACCAGAACTTACATTTAGGTCATCGTTGAGAAGAACACAACCAGCACACTAAAGAGAGAGAAGAATGGAGAGAGAGAGACAGATAAAGACAGAGAGAGGGAGAAAAATAGAGGGAGAAAAAGAGAGACAGAGAGAGAGACAGGGAGGGAGGGAGGGAGGGAGGGAGGGAGGGAGGGAGGGAGGGAGGGAGGGAGGGAGGAAAAGAGAGATAGAGAGGGAGGGAGAGAGAAAAAGAAAGACAGAAAGAGAGGGAGGGAGAGAGAAAAAGTGAGAGAGAAAGAGGAAGGGAGAAAAAGTGAGACAGAAAGGGAGATAGAGAGGGAGAGAGAGAGAAAGAGGGAGATACAAAAGAGACAGAGAGAGCGAGGGAGAGAGAAAAAGGGAGACAGAGAGAGAGGGAGGGAGAGAGAAAATGAGAGAGAGAGAGCAAGAGAGAGAGATAGAAATGTTGACATCACATTAGTTCACGGTGAGATACCCTGAAATGTTAACATCACATTAGTTCACGGTGAGATACCCTGAAATGTTAACATCACATTAGTTCACGGTGAGATACCCTGAAATGTTAACATCACATTAGTTCATGGTGAGATACCCTGTAATGCAGCAGATCAAGGCCTTCATATAGATGAGGAAAGTGTCTGAATTAAAAGAGTCCAAATTGATTTTGCAATGTACTGTGTCGATAACGCCAAGTGACTTTAAAAAGGTCTGTGTCTCGTTAGATGAAGTTGCTTTTGATAGCAGCCGTGGTGAGCACAGAGGAGGAGGCTAAAAGCAGCAGAGGCCAGATCCAAGGCAAAAGTCACACGTCAAAGGAAGAGCCAGCTCTGAAACTCAGGTACAGTAGTTACAAAACATACACTGAGTATACCAAACATTAAGAACACCTTCCTAATACTGAGTTGCACACAGAGGAGGCTGGTGGGAGGAGCTATAGGAGGACGGCTCATTATATGGGCTGGAATGGAATACATGAAACGGTATCAAACACATCAGACATATGGAAACCGCTTGATTCCGTTAGATGAATTCCATTCTAGCCATTACAATGAGGCCTACCCACTGAGGAGCCAGGCCCACCCACTGAGGAGCCAGGCCCACCCACTGAGGAGCCAGGCCCACCCACTGAGGAGCCAGGCCCAGCCAATCAGAATGAGTTTCTCCATGCAAAAAGGCTTTATTGCAGACATAAATACTCCTTATTTTAGCTCATGAAACACCTTACATGTTGCATTTATATTTTTGTTCAGTGTAGTATATGGATCCTCTATTGCAGGGGTGGGCAACTCCAGTCCTCGAGGGCCTGATTGGTCTCACACTTTGTCTCCATCCCTAGCAAACACAGCTGATTAATCAAATTCAATTCTAAACTGAAGATCATGATTAGGTGGTTATTGGAGTCAGGTGTGTTAGCTGGGTCTGGGGCAAAACTGTGACACCAATCAGGCCCTCGAGGACTGGAATTACCCATCCTGCTCTATTGGATAGAGTAGTGTTGATTATGAGAGAAGAGACATGCCGTGTGTCTGTTTGAATCCTGTCAGGAAGACAATAGACAGTTTGGACCAATCAGCGCACAGACTACCATTTGGGACCAGTGGCCCAACTACAGTAGCAGGGCTGGTAGTAATCTGAATCTAGTTGATGATTTCTGCGGTGCAATGATTAGGGTGCAGTTTCTCTAGTGACCAGAGAGTGGCGCTGTTACACCAGCTAAACATTCTCTGCATACATGGGTTTGGGGAGGGGGTCTCCAACACACGCACACACACACGCACACACACATGCGTCCCTCTCGAGAGACAGCGATCAATAGATACAGTAAAATCACCAAGGCACCAGAGAGTGCAGGCCAGCTGTAGCTCTTCACGCGAAAGACATACACAGACACACTACAGTTTGGTGTGTGTTACAAATTGCTGAAGCAAAGTTATTTCTAATGGAAGCATGGCAATTAATACAACATCTACCACCCAGTGTGTCAGCCCAGCCCGCTCGCCTCACACCAGGCAGTTAACATATATTGATGTTGTGTGACACCAGCCAGTTAACATATATTGGTGTTGTGTGACACCAGCCAGTTAACATATATTGGTGTTGTGTGACACCAGCCAGTTAACATATATTGGTGTTGTCTGACACCAGCCAGTTAACATATATTGATGTTGTCTGACACCAGGCAGTTAACAGATATTGATGTTGTGTGACACCAGCCAGTTAACATATATTGGTGTTGTCTGACACCAGCCAGTTAACATATATTGATGTTGTGTGACACCAGCCAGTTAACATATATTGGTGTTGTCTGACACCAGCCAGTTAACGTATATTGATGTTGTGTGACACCAGGCAGTTAACATATATTGATGTTGTGTGACACCAGCCAGTTAACATATATTGGTGTTGTGTGACACCAGCCAGTTAACATATATTGGTGTTGTGTGACACCAGGCAGTTAACATACAGTATATTGATGTTGTGTGACACCAGCCAGTTAACATATATTGATGTTGTGTGACACCAGCCAGTTAACATATATTGGTGTTGTCTGACACCAGCCAGTTAACATATATTGATGTTGTGTGACACCAGCCAGTTAACGTATATTGATGTTGTCTGACACCAGGCAGTTAACATATATTGGTGTTGTCTGACACCAGCCAGTTAACGTATATTGATGTTGTGTGACACCAGGCAGTTAACATATATTGATGTTGTGTGACACCAGCCAGTTAACATATATTGGTGTTGTGTGACACCAGCCAGTTAACATATATTGGTGTTGTCTGACACCAGCCAGTTAACATATATTGATGTTGTCTGACACCAGCCAGTTAACATATATTGATGTTGTGTGACACCAGCCAGTTAACATATATTGATGTTGTCTGACACCAGCCAGTTAACATATATTGATGTTGTGTGACACCAGGCAGTTAACATATATTGGTGTTGTGTGACACCAGGCAGTTAACATATATTGGTGTTGTGTGACACCAGGCAGTTAACATATATTGGTGTTGTGTGACACCAGGCAGTTAACATATATTGATGTTGTGTGACACCAGGCAGTTAACATATATTGATGTTGTGTGACACCAGCCAGTTAACATATATTGATGTTGTGTGACACCAGCCAGTTAACATATATTGATGTTGTCTGAAACCAGCCAGTTAACATATATTGATGTTGTGTGACACCAGCCAGTTAACATATATTGATGTTGTCTGACACCAGCCAGTTAACATATGTTGATGTTGTGTGACACCAGGCAGTTAACATACAGTATATTGATGTTGTCTGACACCAGGCAGTTAACATATATTGGTGTTGTGTGACACCAGCCAGTTAACATATATTGGTGTTGTGTGACACCAGGCAGTTAACATATATTGATGTTGTGTGACACCAGCCAGTTAACATATATTGGTGTTGTGTGACACCAGCCAGTTAACATATATTGATGTTGTCTGACACCAGGCAGTTAACATATATTGATGTTGTGTGACACCAGCCAGTTAACATATATTGATGTTGTGTGACACCAGGCAGTTAACATACAGTATATTGATGTTGTCTGACACCAGGCAGTTAACATATATTGGTGTTGTGTGACACCAGCCAGTTAACATATATTGGTGTTGTGTGACACCAGGCAGTTAACATATATTGATGTTGTGTGACACCAGCCAGTTAACATATATTGATGTTGTCTGACACCAGCCAGTTAACATATGTTGATGTTGTGTGACACCAGGCAGTTAACATACATTATATTGATGTTGTCTGACACCAGGCAGTTAACATATATTGGTGTTGTGTGACACCAGCCAGTTAACATATATTGGTGTTGTGTGACACCAGCCAGTTAACATATATTGATGTTGTGTGACACCAGCCAGTTAACATATATTGGTGTTGTGTGACACCAGCCAGTTAACATATATTGATGTTGTCTGACACCAGGCAGTTAACATATATTGATGTTGTGTGACACCAGCCAGTTAACATATATTGATGTTGTGTGACACCAGGCAGTTAACATACAGTATATTGATGTTGTCTGACACCAGGCAGTTAACATATATTGGTGTTGTGTGACACCAGCCAGTTAACATATATTGGTGTTGTGTGACACCAGGCAGTTAACATATATTGATGTTGTGTGACACCAGCCAGTTAACATATATTGGTGTTGTCTGACACCAGGCAGTTAACATATATTGATGTTGTCTGACACCAGCCAGTTAACATATATTGATGTTGTGTGACACCAGCCAGTTAACATATATTGATGTTGTCTGACACCAGCCAGTTAACATATATTGATGTTGTCTGACACCAGCCAGTTAACATATATTGATGTTGTCTGACACCAGGCAGTTAACATATATTGATGTTAAGTGACACCAGCCAGTTAACATATATTGATGTTGTGTGACACCAGCCAGTTAACATATGTTGATGTTGTGTGACACCAGCCAGTTAACATATATTGATGTTGTGTGACACCAGGCAGTTAACATATATTGATGTTGTGTGACACCAGCCAGTTAACATATATTGATGTTGTGTGACACCAGCCAGTTAACATATGTTGATGTTGTGTGACACCAGCCAGTTAACATATATTGATGTTGTGTGACACCAGCCAGTTAACATATATTGGTGTTGTGTGACACCAGCCAGTTAACATATATTGATGTTGTGTGACACCAGCCAGTTAACATATATTGATGTTAAGTGACACCAGCCAGTTAACATATATTGATGTTGTGTGACACCAGCCAGTTAACATATGTTGATGTTGTGTGACACCAGCCAGTTAACATATATTGATGTTGTCTGACACCAGCCAGTTAACATATATTGATGTTGTGTGACACCAGCCAGTTAACATATATTGGTGTTGTCTGACACCAGGCAGTTAACATATATTGATGTTGTGTGACACCAGCCAGTTAACATATATTGATGTTGTCTGACACCAGGCAGTTAACATATATTGATGTTGTGTGACACCAGCCAGTTAACATATATTGGTGTTGTCTGACACCAGCCAGTTAACATATATTGATGTTGTGTGACACCAGCCAGTTAACATATATTGGTGTTGTCTGACACCAGCCAGTTAACGTATATTGATGTTGTGTGACACCAGGCAGTTAACATATATTGATGTTGTGTGACACCAGCCAGTTAACATATATTGGTGTTGTGTGACACCAGCCAGTTAACATATATTGGTGTTGTCTGACACCAGCCAGTTAACATATATTGATGTTGTCTGACACCAGCCAGTTAACATATATTGATGTTGTGTGACACCAGCCAGTTAACATATATTGATGTTGTCTGACACCAGCCAGTTAACATATATTGATGTTGTGTGACACCAGCCAGTTAACATATATTGGTGTTGTGTGACACCAGGCAGTTAACATACAGTATATTGATGTTGTGTGACACCAGGCAGTTAACATATATTGATGTTGTCTGACACCAGCCAGTTAACATATATTGGTGTTGTCTGACACCAGGCAGTTAACATATATTGATGTTGTGTGACACCAGCCAGTTAACATATATTGATGTTGTCTGACACCAGGCAGTTAACATATATTGGTGTTGTGTGACACCAGGCAGTTAACATATATTGATGTTGTGTGACACCAGCCAGTTAACATATATTGATGTTGTCTGACACCAGGCAGTTAACATATATTGGTGTTGTCTGACACCAGCCAGTTAACATATATTGGTGTTGTGTGACACCAGCCAGTTAACATATATTGATGTTGTCTGACACTAGGCAGTTAACATATATTGATGTTGTCTGACACCAGGCAGTTAACATATATTGGTGTTGTCTGACACTAGCCAGTTAACATATATTGGTGTTGTGTGACACCAGCCAGTTAACATATATTGGTGTTGTGTGACACCAGCCAGTTAACATATATTGATGTTGTCTGACACCAGCCAGTTAACATATATTGATGTTGTCTGACACCAGGCAGTTAACATATATTGGTGTTGTGTGACACCAGCCAGTTAACATATATTGATGTTGTGTGACACCAGCCAGTTAACATATATTGATGTTGTGTGACACCAGCCAGTTAACATATGTTGATGTTAAGTGACTGGGAGATAAGGTAAGGAGTAAGGAGGAGAGAGAAGGTTTTTGTTCTATGTGTTTGGTAGGATCAGGATCCCCATTAGCTGCAGCAGCTACTCTTCCTGGGATCCACAAATGCAACTCCATCAATGGTTGGTACGTGTTACCTAGTCACTGTTTCCTGACACCCATCTGCCTCTCCCTCTCTCTCTCTCAGCCAAGCCTGCTCTCTCTACTTTACTATATGGAGATGTATTGCTCACTAGAGACATCAATCTGTTGGGACACGTTTGGTTGTTCCCCATTCATGTTTTGGGAGTCCCAATTCAATGTATAAAGTGTGGTATGCAGTGTTTCCCCTATATTCATTCAGCAGTGGCGCATCGCATGCCCCTGGATCCCCCTCAGGAAGACCTTTTCTGCTAACACCCCCTGCTACCTCTGCCACCACGTCTGTAAAAAAGAACTAGGGGAAACACTGGGTATGCGCTAAACTAATTATTATGAGTATTCACCAGACATGTCACCCATTGAGCATGTTTGGGATGCTCTGGACCGATGTGTACTAACGCGTGTTCCAATTTCAGCCAATATCCATCAACTTCGCACAGCCATTGAAGAGGAGTGGGACAACATTCCACAGGTCACAATCAACAGCCTGATCAACTCTATGCGAAGGAGATGTGTCATGCTGCATGAGGCAATTGGTGGTCACACCAGATACTGACTGGTTTTCTTAATTTTAGACAGATGCATATCTGTATTCCCAGTCATATGAAATCCATAGATTAGGGCCTAATGAATTTATTTAAATTGACTGATTTCCTTATATGAACTGTAGTAAAATCATTGAAATTGTTGCATGTTGCGTTTATATTTTTGTTCAGCATATTAACATGACATGACATGCACAAACACACAACCACCCAGGCATCCTCAAATAAATGCACACACACACACACAAATACAGCTGAAGTCGGAAGTTTACATACACCTTAGCTAAATACATTTAAACTCAGTTTTTCACAATTCCTGACATTTAATCCTAGTAACAATTCCCTGTCTTAGGTCAGTTAGGATCACCACTTTATTTTAAGAATGTGAAATGTCAGAATAATAGCAGAGAGAATTATTTATTTCAGTTATTATTTCTTTCATCACATTCCCAGTGGGTCAGAAGTTTACATACACTCAATTAGTATTTGGTAGCATTGCCTTTAAATTGTTTAACTTGGGTCACACGTTTCGGGGAGCCTTCCAGAAGCTTAACACAATAAATTGGGTGAATTTTGGCACATTCCTCCTGACAGAGCTGGTGTAACGGAGTCAGGTTTGTAGGCCTCCTTGCTCGCAAACGCTTTTGCGAGCAAGGGTTGAGGTCAGGGCTTTGTGATGGCAATTCCAATACCTTCACTTTGTTGTCCGTAAGCCATTTTGCCACAACTTTGGAAGTATGCTTGGGATCATTGTCCATTTGGAAGACCCATTTGCGACTAAGCTTAAACTTCCTGACTGATGTCTTGAGATGTTGCTTCAATATATCCACATCACTTTCCTGCCTCATGATGCCATTCATTTTGTGAAGTGCACCAGTCTCTCCTGCAGCAAAGCACCCCCACAACATGATGCTGCCACCCCCGAGCTTCACGGTTGGGATGGTGTTCTTCGGCTTGCAAGCATCCCCCTTTTTCCGCCAAACTTAACAATGGTCATTTTGGTCAAACAGTTCTATTTTTGTTTCATCAGACCAGAGACATTTTGCCTAAAAGTATGATCTTTGTCCCCATGTGCAGTTGCAAACGGTAGTCTGGCTTTTTTATGGCGGTTTTGGAGCAGTGGCTTCTTCATTGCTGAGCGGCCTTTCAGGTTATGTCGATATATGACTCGTTTCACTGTGGATATAGATACTTTTGTACTTGTTTCCTCCAGCATCTTTACAAGGTCCTTTGCTCCTGTTCTGGGATTGATTTGCACTTTTCGCACCAAAGTACGTTCATCTCTAGGAGACAGAACGCGTCTCCTTCCTGAGCGGTATGACGGCTGCGTGATCCCATGGTGTTTATACTTGCGTACTATTGTTTGTACAGATGAACGTGGTACCTTCAGGCGTTTGGAAATTGCTCCCAAGGATGAAACAGCCTTGCGAAGGTCTACAATTTCTTGGTCTTGGCTGTTATTTTGATTTTCCCATGATGCCAAGCAAAGAGGCACTGAGTTTGAAGGTAGGCCTTGAAATACATCCACAGGTACACCTCCAATTTACTCAAATAATGTCAATTAGCCTATCAGAAGCTTCTAAAGCCATGACATAATTTTCTGGTATTTTCCAAGCTGTTTAAAGGCACCGTCAACTTAGTGTATGTAAACTTCTGACTTGTGAATTGTGATACAGTGAATTCTAAGTGAAATAATCTGTCCGTAAACAATTGTTGGAACAATTACTTGTGTCATGCACAAAGTAGATGTCCTAACCGACTTGCCAAAACTATAGTTTGTTAACATGAAATTTATGGAGTGGTTGAAAAACGATTTTTTATGACTCCAACCTAAGTGTACGTAAACTTCCGACTTCAACTGTATATACCCCCCACTACTAATTGCGTTGGTTCATAGCTGTGAAAGTCTTCCAATAGAGAGAGATAATTCTGTCTCATTATATTCAGTCGTAGTTCCTCTACAGCGACTAGAGCTATGTTTCGACACAGGTAATATCCTGCATTACACTGAGCCATGGGAAATGAGTAAAACATTAGTAAGGACACTAAGGAATGCAGTAATGGAGTGTCTGGAGTTTTATATGCTACTGCATATGTAAACAGAATTCTGCTACTGTTGGAGAATGACAAAATGAATAGGCAGCAATAGAGCAACTCCCCAAATAGCCAAGGTGTATAATGTTCAAATCACTCCACTGTCAGTAGCAGAGCTGTGTGTGTGTGTGTGTGTGTGTGTGTGTGTGTGTGTGTGTGTGTGTGTATGTGTGTGTCACACCATCTCACACTGTTACCCTCCTTCTCTGCCCTTTCTTGGAGTACAGTAACTGGCCTGGTATTTGGGTCACCAGCCGCTGGCATAAACAAATACCTTGCTCTGATTGGCCCATACCGCCTACATATGGTCTTTCTGATTGGACGCCAACTGACAAACGTAAGTCTCTCCTCAGCTTCTTCAGTAATATAGGATCAAGGTTGTGGTTGTGTGTATGTGTGCTTGTCTTTCTGTCTTTGTGTGTCTGTGTGCCTGTATGTGTGTGTGTGCGTGTGTGTGTGTGTGTGTGTGTGTGTGTGTGTGTGTGTGTGTGTCTGTGTGATTGAAACATACCTTTTCTGCCAGACCCTGGGATCCAAGGATTTCCTGAGAGAGAGAGAGAGGAAAAGAGAGGGGGAGAGGGACATGAAAACATGAACTCTGCAATTTTAGAACGATATGGACCTTTCGTGACTTGAACCATTAGAAGACAGGTACAACATTGACCCATTAGAAGACAGGTACAACATTGAACCATTAGAAGACAGGTACAACATTGAATCATTAGAAGACAGGTACAACATTGAACCATTAGAAGACAGGTACAACATTGAACCATTAGAAGACAGGTACAACATTGACCCATTAGAAGACAGGTACAACATTGACCCATTAGAAGACAGGTACAACATTGAATCATTAGAAGACAGGTACAACACTGAACCATTAGAAGACAGGTACAACATTGAACCATTAGAAGACAGGAACAACATTGAACCATTAGAAGACAGGTACAACATTGAATCATTAGAAGACAGGTACAACATTGAACCATTAGAAAACAGGAACAACATTGAACCATTAGAAGACAGGTACAACATTGAACCATTAGAAGACAGGTACAACACTGAACCATTAGAAGACAGGTACAACATTGAACCATTAGAAGACAGGAACAACATTGAACCATTAGAAGACAGGTACAACATTGAATCATTAGAAGACAGGTACAACATTGAACCATTAGAAAACAGGAACAACATTGAACCATTAGAAAACAGGAACAACATTGAACCATTAGAAGACAGGTACAACATTAGAAGACAGGAACAACATTGAACCATTAGAAGACAGGTACAACATTGAACCATTAGAAGACAGGTACAACATTGAACCATTAGAAGACAGGTACAACATTGAACCATTAGAAGACAGGAACAACATTGAACCATTAGAAGACAGGAACAACATTAGAAGACAGGTACAACATTGAACTATTAGAAGACAGGTACAACATTGAACCATTAGAAGACAGGTACAACATTGAACCATTAGAAGACAGGAACAACATTGAACCATTAGAAGACAGGTACAACATTAGAAGACAGGTACAACATTGAACCATTAGAAGACAGGTACAACATTGAACTATTAGAAGACAGGTACAACATTGAACCATTAGAAGACAGGTACAACATTGAACCATTAGAAGACAGGTACAACATTGAACCATTAGAAGACAGGAACAACATTGAACCATTAGAAGACAGGTACAACATTAGAAGACAGGTACAACATTGAACCATTAGAAGACAGGTACAACATTGAACCATTAGAAGACAGGTACAACATTGGACCATTAGAAGACAGGTACAACATTGAACCATTAGAAGACAGGTACAACATTAGAAGACAGGTACAACATTGAACCATTAGAAGACAGGTACAACATTGAACCATTAGAAGACAGGTACAACATTAGAAGACAGGTACAACATTGAACCATTAGAAGACAGGTACAACATCGAACCATTAGAAGACAGGTACAACATTGAATCATTAGAAGACAGGTACAACATTGAATCATTAGAAGACAGGTACAACATTGAACCATTAGAAGACATGTACAACATTGAACCATTAGAAGACAGGTACAACATTGAACCATTAGAAGACAGGTACAACATTGAACCATTAGAAGACAGGAACAACATTGAACCATTAGAAGACAGGTACAACATTGAACCATTAGAAGACAGGAACAACATTGACCCATTAGAAGACAGGTACAACATTGAACTATTAGAAGACAGGTACAACATTGAACCATTAGAAGACAGGTTCAACATTAGAAGACAGGAACAACATTGAACCATTAGAAGACAGGAACAACATTGACACATTAGAAGACAGGTACAACATTGAACCATTAGAAGACAGGTACAACATTGAACCATTAGAAGACAGGTACAACATTGAACCATTAGAAGACAGGTACAACATTGAACCATTAGAAGACAGGTACAACATTGAACCATTAGAAGACAGGTACAAAATTGAACCATTAGAAGACAGGTACAACATTGAACCATTAGAAGACAGGAACAACATTGAACCATTAGAAGACAGGTACAACATTGAACCATTAGAAGACAGGAACAACATTGACCCATTAGAAGACAGGTACAACATTGAACCATTAGAAGACAGGTACAACATTGAACCATTAGAAGACAGGTACAACATTGAACCATTAGAAGACAGGTACAACATTGAACCATTAGAAGACAGGTACAACATTGAACCATTAGAAGACAGGTACAAAATTGAACCATTAGAAGACAGGTACAACATTGAACCATTAGAAGACAGGAACAACATTGAACCATTAGAAGACAGGTACAACATTGAATCATTAGAAGACAGGTACAACATTGACCCATTAGAAGACAGGAACAACATTGACCCATTAGAAGACAGGAACAACATTGACCCATTAGAAGACAGGTACAACATTGACCCATTAGAAGACAGGAACAACATTGACCCATTAGAAGACAGGAACAACATTGACCCATTAGAAGACAGGTACAACATTGACCCATTAGAAGACAGGTACAACATTGACCCATTAGAAGACAGGTACAACATTAGAAGACAGGTACAACATTGAACCATTAGAAGACAGGTACAACATTGAACCATTAGAAGACAGGAACAACATTGAACTATTAGAAGACAGGTACAACATTGACCCATTAGAAGACAGGTACAACATTAGAAGACAGGTTCAACATTGACCCATTAGAAGACAGGTACAACATTAGAAGACAGGAACAACATTGAACCATTAGAAGACAGGTACAACATTGACCCATTAGAAGACAGGTACAACATTAGAAGACAGGTACAACATTAGAAGACAGGAACAACATTGAACCATTAGAAGACAGGTACAACATTGACCCATTAGAAGACAGGTACAACATTGACCCATTAGAAGACAGGTACAACATTAGAAGACAGGTACAACATTAGAAGACAGGAACAACATTGAACTATTAGAAGACAGGAACAACATTGAACTATTAGAAGACAGGAACAACATTGAACTATTAGAAGACAGGAACAACACTGTTGGACCAACCATGAACCTGCTTCCAGTATGAAAAGTAACAGCTTTTCTTTTCTTTTGATTTTAAAAAGTTTCCTTTTTGAAGACGCAATGGTAATTATGTAGTGACGTGATGCTCTTACGAAGCCAACATTTAAACAGAATCTAATTAGAATTCTATGGCATTTTTTGCAGGTAAATGCACACCACTGAAGCTAGCTGCTACCATTACATATCCCTGCATCAGCAGCAGAACAGAGAGTGGATGAAGAAAGATATCTAAACTGACATACTGGTGTAGATCAGTTTTAATACTGCAGATAGACTGTGGCTTCCATCAGTGTAACTGTCTGCATCATTTCCAATCCCCCATATTTTTTTATAAATATTTTCCTTTATAATTTCCCCTTAACCCTACCACCCCTCCCCTAGTTGGAGTAAACTAATGGGGAAAGAGGGATACCTAGTCAGTTGTACAACTGAATGCATTCAACTGAAATGTGACTTCCACATTTAACCCAACCCCTCTGAATCAGAGAGGTGCGGGGTCTGCCTTAATCGATAAACACATCTTTGGCCCCCGGGGAACAGTGGATTGCTCAGGGGCAGAACGACAGATTTTTACCTCGTCAGCTTTCAGCTAAAAGACAACAACACTTCTACTTCCAGATTATACTATCTACATTTTATGGACACAGACAGATGTTTTTTATCCAGAGTGCATTTTAAAGAGAAAAATAATGAAAGGAGAAGAAGAGGGATGAGGAGAGGTGAAGTAGATCACTAATAAACCCTGATGCCCAGAGAGAGAGAGACTTCCTTATATTGTCCATCATCGATCATCAGCTGTTATTTCATTGGTTAGTGCTATCACTGCCAGACACAGACCTGCATCTCATTACAAACTCAGACAGCAGTTTAACAGTCAGTGTGCCACAACAACTATGAGCTCACCCACTCACCATGTATGTACACGCACACACACACACACACACACACACACACACACACACACACACACACACACACACACACACACACACACACACACACACACACACACACACACACACACACACACACACACACACACACACACACACACACACACACACACACACACACAGCTCTGTTCCTGTTATTGTGTCTCTGGCAAGGCAACAGTATTCTCTGGGATTGATTACTCCTGTCTGTAGTCTGCCAGAGCTCTGAGTTAACAACAGCTCACCAAAAGACAAACAGCCTAATGAATGGATGAATGGAAAATGATGGCATTAATATAAATGATGATGAGACAGGATGATTTGGCTTCACAACATAATGAAATAGTATTATCTATCTGGCAATCTAGCACCGCTGCAAGTGTTGAAAAAAATCATATTTCTCAATAGTGTTCGTGGAGGTCATCATGATACTGTTGATTCCATCAATCTCTCGATTGGTTAGATCACTGCTTATTAGGGGAGGACCAATGAATAACAGGAGAACCAATAGAATGTTTTGGTAGAAGCGTTCCCCTACCAGTCAGTACTTGGTGTTGTTGGTCTGCCTGCTGGTATATCTGAGTGTGTATTACCTGGTTAAAGGCAAGGACCGGCTGCTCTAGGTCATTCTCGGCAGCGCGACGACTCTTGGGGGCGTCAGGGGGGCACTGAGAAAGAGAGAGCGAGAGAGAGAGAGGAGCCATGGGTCAAAGGTGAAAAGCTAGCCTACAGGTAGCAAACATCAATTGGGGATTGTGTATCGTGAACTGCCTGGAAACATCTGAACTGAAAAGCTAAACTGAAGACAAAGTAATCTAACACTGTTTCCATATTTTGAGAGGTTTTCCATGGCAACAAAGGAAATCAACAACAGGAACTTTAGCCCCCTCGGACACTCCATGTCTAGCCATAAAATATACCACTCTCTTTATCAGCTGTCTTTTCAGAACTCTGTTGGTGGGATGTGTGTGTGTGTGGGTGGGTGTGGGTGCGTGCGTGCGTGTCTGTGGTGTATGTGCATGTTTTTGTGCAGCTCCTGTTCAAGTTGTAAACACTGCTTGCGGGGAGCCCTGTAGCAGACAGCTCAGAGAGAAGGAGAAGAGAGAAGGTGGTCTGTCTCTTCCTCTCCTCCTCCTCCATACATCACTTCATCAATTCTAGAGGGGTCTGAAAGTCTACTCGGCTGTTCTGAAGGTGTTCTGAAGGTGTTCTGAAGGTGTTCTGAAGATGTTCTGAAGATGCTATGAAGGTGTTCTGAAGGTGTTCTGAAGATGTTCTGAAGATGTTCTGAAGATGTTCTGAAGATGCTATGAAGGTGTTCTGAAGGTGTTCTGAAGGTGTTCTGAAGGTGTTCTGAAGATGTTCTGAAGATGCTATGAAGGTGTTCTGAAGGTGTTCTGAAGGTGTTCTGAAGATGTTCTGAAGATGTTCTGAAGGTGTTCTGAAGATGTTCTGAAGGTGTTCTGAAGATGTTCTGAAGGTGTTCTGAAGATGTTCTGAAGGTGTTCTGAAGGTGTTCTGAAGATGTTCTGAAGATGTTCTGAAGGTGTTCTGAAGATGTTCTGAAGGTGTTCTGAAGATGTTCTGAAGGTGTTCTGAAGATGTTCTGAAGGTGTTCTGAAGATGTTCTGAAGATGCTATGAAGGTGTTCTGAAGGTGTTCTGAAGATGTTCTGAAGGTGTTCTGAAGGTGTTCTGAAGGTGTTCTGAAGGTGTTCTGAAGATGCTATGAAGGTGTTCTGAAGGTGTTCTGAAGATGTTCTGAAGATGTTCTGAAGGTGTTCTGAAGATGTTCTGAAGGTGTTCTGAAGATGTTCTGAAGGTGTTCTGAAGATGTTCTGAAGATGTTCTGAAGATGTTCTGAAGGTGTTCTGAAGATGTTCTGAAGGTGTTCTGAAGATGTTCTGAAGGTGTTCTGAAGATGTTCTGAAGGTGTTCTGAAGGTGTTCTGAAGATGTTCTGAAGGTGTTCTGAAGATGTTCTGAAGGTGTTCTGAAGGTGTTCTGAAGATGTTCTGAAGATGTTCTGAAGATGTTCTGAAGGTGTTCTGAAGATGTTCTGAAGGTGTTCTGAAGATGTTCTGAAGGTGTTCTGAAGATGTTCTGAAGGTGTTCTGAAGGTGTTCTGAAGATGTTCTGAAGGTGTTCTGAAGGTGTTCTGAAGGTGTTCTGAAGATGTTCTGAAGGTGTTCTGAAGGTGTTCTGAAGGTGTTCTGAAGGTGTTCTGAAGATGTTCTGAAGATGCTATGAAGGTGTTCTGAAGGTGTTCTGAAGATGTTCTGAAGATGCTCTGAAGGTGTTCTGAAGGTGTTCTGAAGGTGTTCTGAAGGTGTTCTCTCTCTGTTTGCCGGTCTTTCACACACACACAAACAAATAAACACGCAAATATAAGCGTGAGGTACAAGTCCACATATGACTCGTTTCAGGAAACTAGGCGTTTGTCGCGCGTCACTACATAAACGTAAACATTTTTATCAAAATGCGTTTTTTGGCATGTGAACTTTCATGTGCCTGAATAGGAAACGTGTATGCCATCTGTAAATACAAATACAAGCCTAGTTGGTTTAGCCGCCGATAAAGCCAGGAACCTTCCCGCTAGCCATGATTGGTTGAGATGAGTGGGCTGGAGAGATGACGTTGGATTGGTCTGCCATGTAGCACTCGTCTGTCTATAACATGAGCTGGTCAGTTTGTGTACATTTTTTACATTTTAGTCATTTAGCAGACGCTCTTATCCAGAGCGACTTACAGTAGACTGCATATATTTTATTACATTTACATACTGAGACAAGGATATCCCTACCGGCCAAACCCTCCCTAACCCGGACGACGCTATGCCAATTGTGCGTCGCCCCACGGACCTCCCGGTTGCGGCCGGCTGCGACAGAGCCTGGGCGTGAACCCAGAGACTCTGGTGGCGCAGCTAGCACTGCGATGCAGTGCCCTAGACCACTGCGCCACCCGGTACACCCGTGTAGTCCCAGGGTCCTTAGCTTATTGATGAGCGTTGAGGGCACTATGGTGTTGAACGCTGAGCTGTAGTCAACGAATAGCATTCTCACATAGGTATTCCTTTTCTCCAGGTGGAAAAGGGCAGTGTGGAGTGCAATAGAGATTGCATTATCTATGGATCTGTTTGGGCGGTATGCAAATTGGAGTGGAGGTCCAGGGTGTCAGGGATGATGGTTTTAATGTGAGCCATGACCAGCCTTTCAAAGCGTTAAATGGCTATAGATGTGAGTGCTACGGGGCAGTAGTCATTTAGACAGGTTATCTTGGCACAGGGACTATGCGTGATGGTTGGTGTTTAGAAAGGTTGTGGGAGTGTTATGTAATGGTTGTGGGAGTGTTATGTAATGGTTGTGGGAGTGTTGTGTGATGGTTTGTGTGATGGTTGTGGGAGTGTTGTTTAATCGTTGTGGGAGTGTTATGTAATGGTTGTGGTAGTGTTGTGCGCTGGTTGTGGGAGTGTTGCGTGATGGTTATGGGAGTGTTGTTTGATGGTTGTGGGAGTGTTGTTTGATGGTTGGTGTTCTCACCCTAGCACCAGGTATCTCACAGCAGGACTCCTGAATGGCCAGGGAGGCGTCACAATACACCATCACCTGCTGAATGTCCATCTGAGAGACAAGAGAGACGCAGAAGACAGGGGGCAGGGAGAACAGAGTAAGAGAGAGAGAAAGAGAGAGAAAGAGGGGGAGATAAATCTTGTTAGAGACAGCTCACTACAACCCCCCTTCTACAGCCATGACCATCACCCTCAAATATCCCTGTCCCCTCATCCCGCCCTTTACACATCTCCCCTCCTCCCCCTCTCCCTCCATCTCTCCCCTCCTCCCACCTCTCCCTCCATCGCTCCCCTCCTCCCACCTCTCCCTCCATCTCTCCCCTCCTCCCACCTCTCCCTCCATCTCTCCCCTCCTCACACCTCTCCCTCCATCTCTCCCCTCCTCCCTCCGCTCCACCACTCCCTCCACATCTCCCCTCCTCCCACCTCTCCCTCCATATCTTCCCTCCTCCCACCTCTCCCTCCATCTCTCCCCTCCTCCCACCTCTCCCTCCATATCTTCCCTCCTCCCACCTCTCCCTCCATCTCTCCCCTCCATCTCTCCCCCCGCTCCACCATTCCCTCCATCTCTCCCCTCCTCCCACCTCTCCCTCCATCTCTCCCCTCCTCCCACCTCTCCCTCCATCTCTCCCCTCCTCCCACCTCTCCCTCCATCTCTCCCCTCCTCCCACCTCTCCCTCCACATCTCCCCTCCTCCCACCTCTCCCTCCATATCTTTCCTCCTCCCACGTCTCCAGACATCTCTCCCCTCCTCCCACCCTCTCCACCTCTCCCTCCATCTCTCCCCTCCTCCCCCCGCTCCACCATTCCCTCCATCTCTCCCCTCCTCCCACCCTCTCTATCCATCTCTCCCCTCCTCCCACCCTCTCCACCTCTCCCTCCATCTCTCCCCTCCTCCCCCCACTCCACCATTCCCTCCATATCTGCCCTCCTCCCACCCTCTCTATCCATCTCTCCCCTCCTCCCACCCTCTCCACCTCTCCCTCCATCTCTCCCCTCCTCCCCCCACTCCACCATTCCCTCCATCTCTCCCCTCCTCCCACCCTCTCCACCTCTCCCTCCATATCTGCCCTCCTCCCACATCTCCCTCCATATCTGCCCTCCTCCCACCCTCTCCATCCATCTCTCCCCTCCTCCCACCGTCTCTACCTCTCCCTCCATCTCTCCCCTCCTCCCACCCTCTACACCTCTCCCTCCATCTCTCCCCTCCTCCCACCCTCTACACCTCTCCCTCCATCTCTCCCCTCCTCCCACCCTCTACACCTCTCCCTCCATCTCTCTACTCCCCACATACAGGTTGACCCAACCCAATCTACCAACTTCCCACCAAAATCCCCCCCCCCCCCATCCTCTCCTTTCCTGGTCCACCTCCATACCTCCACAGCGGCAGCATCTGTTGCCCTGATGCCCAGTAGGGTGTGTCCCTTGGTCGATAGCTCGCCGCGGGGCTCCAGGGGCTTGGTCTGGATGGAGCTGCAGTCTACATGTAGAGAGGCTGCCCTCTGCTGGACGCTGAGGGCCAGTTTGTGCCAACCACTGTCCAGGATAGACTCCACGCCCTCCCCCCTGAACACACACCCAACTGGCTCACCCAGGGGGTCGGCCCCCCATGCACGCAGGGACAGGGTGGCATCAGGACCATTCAGGTCAAGGGAGAACTGGGGGAGTGGGGGAGGATGGTTGGGAGAAGAAAGGAGGAGAGAGAGGGAGAGTGGGGGAGAGGCAGGAGAGGGGAGAAGAATTGAGACAGGAAAAAACAGTTGGGTCATTATCCATTTCTGATTGGGAAAGAACACCTCTCACCTCCTCCCTCGTTCCTCTTCCCTCGTTCCTCTTCCCTCGTTCCTACCACTATAGTGTCTACAGAGCTGAAGGAATATTGTAGGTATTGCTGAAGCCAATGGTTCATTGAATATGTCTATCCATTCCCAAGCAGTAATCCGCTATGAGAAGGAGCTACAGACAGAAGTTCAGTACAGTCCTATGCGTTGGGTCTCAAAGTGGGCTACATAGAACACTCTGCAAAGTTAACAAACACATGGACAAAGGCAACTAATTATTGCCCATGAAAACACACAATCAATCATGTATAATGAGTTGGTTTGCCCTCAATTCATCCTATACATGCTGAATAGCATTTAAATTTGTTTGCAGATTGATTATAGATGTGAGACACTCTTCATCATAGAAGTAAGATGAATAATAATGAGAATAATAACGAGAATGATAATGAGAATGATAATGAGAGAACAACAGAAACAGAGAGAGGAGAAGACAAAGGGAGGATAGAGTGGAGAGATGGAGGACAGGACCTAGGAGGGGTGGAAAGAGAGAGAGAGGAGAGATGGAGGACAGGATACAGGAGGGATGGAAAGAGAGAGAGAGGAAAGATGGAGGACAGGAGATAGGAAGGGTGGAAAGAGAGAGAGAGGAGAGATGGAGGACAGGAGATAGGAGGGGTAGAAAGAGAGAGGGGATAGATGGAGGACAGGAGATAGGAGGGGGTAGAAAGAGAGAGAGAGAGAGAGGAGAGAGGGAGGACATGGGACAGGAGGGGGTACAAAGAGAGAGAGATGAGAAATGGAGGAGAGGAGATAGGAGGGGTGGAAAGAGAGAGAGAGGAGAGCTGGAGGACAGGAGACAGGATGGGTGGAAAGAGAGAGGGGATAGATGGAGGACAGGAGATAGGAGGGGGTGGAAAGAGAGAGAGAGAGAGAGAGAGAGAGAGAGAGAGAGAGAGAGAGAGAGAGAGGAGAGAGGGAGGACATGAGACAGGAGGGGGTAGAAAGAGAGAGAGATGAGAAATGGAGGAGAGGAGATAGGAGGGGTGGAAAGAGAGAGAGAGGAGAGCTGGAGGACAGGAGACAGGATGGGTGGAAAGAGAGAGTGGGGAGATGGAGGACAGGACATAGGAGGGGTGCAAAGAGAGAGGAGAGATGGAGGACAAGAGACAGGAGGTTGTGGAAAGAGATAGAGAGGATAGATGGAGGACAGGACATAGGAGGGGTAGAAAGAGAGAGTGGAGAGATGGAGGACAGGAGATAGGAGGGGGTGGAAAGAGAGAGAGAGGAGAGATGGAGGACATGAGCCATGAGGGGGTGGAAAGAGAGAGAGAGGAGAGATGTAGGACATGAGCCATGAGGGGGTGGAAAGAGAAAGAGGAGAGATGGAGGACATGAGCCATGAGGGGGTGGAAAGAGAAAGAGGAGAGATGGAGGACAGGAGACAGGAGGGGGTGGAAAGATGGATGACAGTTGATAGGAGGGGGTGGAAATAGAGCGAGAGGAGAGATGCAGGACAGGAGATAGGAGGGGTGGAAAGAGATAAAGAGAGATAGAGGACAGGAGACAGTAGGGGGTGGAAAGAGAGAGAGGAGATATGGAGGATAGGAGAAAGGGGTGGAAAGAGAGTGGAGAGATGGAGGACAGGAGGCAGGAGGGGTGGAAAGAGAGAGAGAGGAGATATGGAGGACAGGAGAAAGGGGTGGAAAGAGAGTGGAGGACAGGAGGACAGGAGATAGAAGGGGGTGGAAAGAAAGAGAGTGGAGAGATGGAGGACAGGAGGGGTGGAAGGAGATAGAGAGGAGAGATGGAGGACAGGAGACAGGAGGGGGTGGAATGAGAGGGAGAGAGAGAGAGAGAGAGTGGAGAGATGAGGGACAGGAGATAGGAGGGGTGGAGAGAGGAGAGATGGAGGACAGGAGATAGGAGGGGGTGGAAAGAGAGGAGGGAGATGGAGGACAGGCGATATGAGGGGGTGGAAAGAGATAGAGAGGAGAAATGAAGGAAGAAGCAGAAAATAGATGGGGTATGCAGGGAGGAATAGAGGAGAGAGCAGAAGAGAGAAAGAGAGAGGGAGGCAGATAGAGGGAGACAGAGAGATAGAGAGAAAGCTAGAAAGAGTGAGAGAGAGAGTTATAGAGGAGAGAGCAGAAGAGAGAGAGAGAGAAGACAGCAGGATAGAGAGAGATGGAGAGGACAGAAGAGAGACGATAAGGGATAAGAGTGATGAATAGAAGGAGGAGAGAGATGAAAGAGGTAGATGAAAAGAGGATTGTATACCTGTGGGTATCCCTGTTCATCAGAGATCTGGAAGAGGTAGATGTTGTCCCTCAGTGTTTTCTTCTTGAGGAGCAAAGTGAAGACCAGTGTGAACTCATCAGGAAGACCATGGGGGAACACCTGACTGAGAAAACACACTGTTAGACACACAAACGGATACACACAGATATGCACACTAATAGACATCACTAATAGACATACACACAACACACACATACTGTACATACAGACACACACACAGACACACACACACACACACACACACACACACACACACACACACACACACACACACACACACACACACACACACACACACACACACACACACACACACACACACACACACACACACACACACACACACACACACACACACACATTCATCAAGTGTGTGTATGTTAGCGCTGAGACACAGAGAGACAGAGAGGGAGATATACAGAATGTGTGTGTGTGTGTGTGTGTGTGTGTGTGTGTGTGTGTGTGTGTGTGTGTGTGTGTGTGTGTGTGTGTGTGTGTGTGTGTGTGTGTCTGTGTGTGTGTGTGTATGTGTGTGTGTGTGTGTGTCTGCGTGTGTGTCTGCGTGTGTGTCTACGTGTGTGCGTGTGTGTGTATGTGTGTGTGTGTGTGTGTGTGTGTGTGTGTGTGTGTGTGTGTCTGCGTGTGTGTCTGCGTGTGTGTCTACGTGTGTGCGTGTGTGTGTGTGTGTTTGTGTGTGTGTGTGTGTGTGTGTATGTGTCTGCGTGTGTGTCTGCGTGTGTGTCTACGTGTGTGTGTGTCTGCGTGTGTGTCTGCGTGTGTGTCTACGTGTGTGCGTGTGTGTGTGTGTGTGTGTGTGTGTTTGTGTGTATGTGTGTATGTGTGTATGTGGCCAGCGCTATAATGGAGAAATGGTAGATAATAACCCCTGACAATTATTATCATAGAGGTAAAGATGGAGGTAGAGGTATAGGTAGAGGTAAAGGCAGAGGTAGAAGAAGAGGTAGAGGCAGAGGTAACGGCAGAGGTAGAGGTATAGGTAGAGGTATAGGTAGAGGTAGAAGAAGAGGTAGAGGCAGAGGTAACGGCAGAGGTAGAGGTAGAGGTATAGGTAGAGGTAGAAGAAGAGGTAGAGGCAGAGGTAACGGCAGAGGTAGAGGTAGAGGTAGAGGTGAGAGAGAGGTAGAGGTAGAGGTAGAGATAGAGGTAGAGGTAAAGGCAGAGGTAGAGGTAGAGTTAGAGGTAAAGGCAGAGGTGAGTGAGAGGTAGAGGTAGAGATAGAGGTAGAGGTAAATTCAGAAGTAGAAGCAGAAGTAGAGGTAGAGGTATAGGTAGAGGTAAAGGCAGAAGTAGAGGTAGAGTTAGGGGTAGAGGTAAAGGCAGAGGTAGAGTTAGAGGTAAAGGCAGAGGTAGAGGTAGAGGTAAAGGCAGAGGTAGAGGTAAAAGCCCAGGTGAGAGAGAGGTAGAGGTAGAGGTAGAGGCAACAATGAGGTAGAGGTAGAGGTAAAGGTAAAGGCAGAAGTAGAGGTAGAGGTAAAGGCAGGGTTGTAACAGAGACAGGGTTGTAACAGGGACAGGGTTGTAACAGAGACAGGGTTGTAACAGGGACGGGGTTGTAAAAGAGTCATTCCAAAAGCCAACATCTGTGTTTCACTCCCTCTCACCCTTGACCTGAAGTTTTACTAGTTTAACAACATTTACATTTAAGTCATTTAGCAGACACTCTTATCCAGAGCGACTTACAAATTGGAAAGTTCATACATATTCATCCTGGTCCCCCCGTGGGGAATGAACCCACAACCCTGGCGTTGCAAGCGCCATGCTCTACCAACTGAGCCACACGGGACCATACAACAAACACACATGCATTTTAGCACACACACATTCACACACGCATGCAAACACATATGCAAACACACACATACAAATTCGGGTAGAAAAAATATACTAACACACTTGCACACACACACATGCTTGTGCACACACAGACAGAAACACAAATCAATCAGACAGATTCAGACTTCCCCCACTCAGAAGCGGAATTTACACACTGCTGTTCACCTCATCAAAGATGGAGGGAGAGAGAGAGAGACAGTGAGAGAGAGAGAGATAAAGACGAGAGAGAGAGAGAGAGCAAGAGAGAGAGAGAGAGAGAGAGAGAGAGAGAGAGAGAGAGAGAGAGAGAGAGAGAGAGAGAGAGAGAGAGAGAGAGAGAAGAGAGAGAGAGAGAGAGAGAGAGAGAGAGAGAGAGAGAGAGAGAGAGAGAGAGAGAGAGAGAGATATAGAGAGAGAGAGAGAGAGAGAGAGAGAGAGAGAGAGAGAGAGAGAGAGAGAGAGAGAGAGAGAGAGAGAGAGAGAGAGAGAGAGAGAGAGAGAGAGAGAGAGAGAGAGAGAGAGCTTATTTATTTTAACTTGTGTGCTTTAACCATTTGTACATTGTTACAACACTGTATATATATAATATGACATTTGTAATGTCTTTATTGTTTTGAAACTTCTGTATGTGTAATGTTTACTGTTAATTTGTATTGTTTATTTCACTTTTGTATAATATCTACCTCACTTGCTTTGGCAATGTTAACACATGTTTCCCATGCCAATAAAGCCCCTTGAATTGAAATTGAATTGAGAGAGAGAGAGAGAGAGAGAGAGAGAGAGAGAGAGAGAGAGAGAGAGAGAGAGAGAGAGAGAGAGAGAGAGAGAGAGAGAGAGAGAGAGAGAGAGAGAGAGAGAGAGAGAGAGAGAGAGAGAGAGAGAGAGAGACCGTGAAAGAAAGAAAGAAAGAACCCTTTTGGGTTCCAGGTACAACCCTTTTGGGTTCTATGCAGAATCCTCTGTGGAAAGGGTTCTACATGGAACCCAAAAGGGTTCTACCTTGAACCAAAAAGGGTTCTTCAAAGTGTTCTATGGGGACAACTGAAGAACCCTTTTAAGTTCTAGGTAGACCCTTTATTTAAGAGTGTAGGTCTACTTTCATGACGCTCCTTTCAAACTCTTACTAGGAATTATCTCATGACATTTTAAAAGACGGGGGAACAGTGGAGCTGTGCCAGTCTGAGCTACACACACTCACACACACACACAAACACACACACTCGTTCCTACACTTGTTTATTAATTTGTTTCCCCTCTCCACCCCTCCGTTGAGAGACAGAGCCACGTATACAAAGTGTTTTAAACCAGAGAGGAGAGGAATCTGCTCACAGACAGCCTCTTATCCTTCACTTTATTTATGTGGGAGGGGAGGGGAGAGAGAGAGGGAGGGGAGAGAGAGAGGGGGAGAGAGAGGAGGGGGGGAGAGAGGGAGGGGAGAGTGAGAGGGGGGAGAGAGAGAGAGGGATGGGAGAGAGGGTGGAGAGAGAGGGGGGGAGAGAGAGAGGGAGGGGAGAGAGAGAAGGGGGGGGGGGAGAGAGAGGGAGGGGAGAGAGAGAGGGGAGAGAGGGGGGGGGAGAGGGAGGGGAGAGTGAGGGGAGAGAGAGAGGAGGGGAGAGAGAGGGAGAAAGAGAAGAAAAGCAAGCAGATGTTTCCATATGTATGTATTTATTTATGTCTCTAGAAGAGAGATGGAAGAGGGGGAAGAATGAGAGAGAGAGAGAGAGAGAGAGAGAGAGAGAGAGAGAGAGAGAGAGAGAGAGAGAGAGAGAGAGAGAGAGAGAGAGAGAGAGAGAGAGAGAGAGAGAGAGAGAGAGAGAGAGAGAGAGAGAGAGAGAGAGAGAGAGAGAGAATTATTGTTTATTTCACTTTCGTATATTATCTACTTCACTTGCTTCGGCAATGTTAACATATGTTTTCCGTGCCAATAAAGCCCTTGAATTGAATTGAATTGAGTGAGAGAGAAAAGAACACTCAAGTGTTATCTGAAGAAAGTGTGTTTACATAAGAGAACTTTCCATCTCACAACCAACAGTAATATGACTCCGAGTACAATCAGATCAGATACATATATGTTGTATTGTCACATCACAGGATAGGAGCAGTGAAATGTGTTGTTTTATAGGGTCAGCTATATTAGTACAGTTCCAAAGTACAACATCAAGAACTCCCAAAAAGAAAAAGTAAATGGACACGTTCTCTGCTCTTCATTGTATTGGGATCAAAACAGCCTGAGGATTTTTCTCTTGGCAGTCAACGCTACTGATTTCCTGACCTGCTAAATTCTGTCTGTATATCCAGAGTGACTCAAGACATTATTAACGCTGTGACACATTGAGCATACAACGTCTGCTCTAAAATTACGTGCAGGGGGAGATATACTGTACTAGTCAAGAGTTTGGACACACCTACTTATTCAATGTTTTTTCTTTATTTTTACTATTTTCTACATTGTAGAATAATAGTGAAGACATAAAAACTATGAAATAACATATATGGAATCAAGTAGTAACCAAAAAAAGTGTTAAACAAATCAAAATATATTTAAGATTTTAGATTCTTCAAAGTAGCCACCCTTTGCCTTGATGACAGCTTTGCACACTTTTTTTGAAACTTTATTTTACTACATAAAGGTCTACTTACTCTGCTGGCATCTTGGCCCAGTTTATGCCCTCATTTGCAGTGCAAACCATAACGAATTACTATGGGAATAAATGGAAGAGGCAAGTGGAAGGGGAGAAAAGTAATGAACTTCTCAGTCGGCCCTGGAGGCCTTTTGAAAACATGTTTTCACAAGGGCTATTAGCAGGACAATAGACACGATGTGGTCCCAAAAACACATGGACATAGGGTCCATCATATCTCTTGATGATGATCGGTCTCGGGCCGATTCCGGTGTGAGTTATCTGGCCTAAATCTATTACTTGGGGCTCGGGCCGATAGTGGCAGATGATTACACGGGCTGCTTTATATAATTAACACTTCATTATTTATTTATTTTTCTATATTTTATCATTGTTTATGTAATCAAAACATAAAATGAACATTTAAATTAAATACTTTAAGAGTCCTGTAGTATTTTAGTATTTTGATATTTTGTGCAAGGCAATTGATCAGCATTAAAACCTTTGTGGATGGGGCCTCCTGGGTGGCGCAGTGGTCTAAGACACTGCATCACAGTGCAACCTGCATTGCTACAGATGCTGGTTCCAGCCATGACCGGGAGACCCATGAGGCGAAGCACAGTTGGCCCAGCGTCTGGGTTAGGGGAGGGCTTGGCCCTCTTAAAACAGGGAGAGAAAATAAGCGTAGCGAGGCTGTGAAATTTTGAATGAAGTGTTTGGTTTTGCAAGAGATGTGACGTTTTGCATGTTGTGTGTGTTTTGGGGTTTTGTGTGTAGAGTCTACAGAAAAGGAGCCATAGTTTCAGAAATCATGTGGAAGCAATTGTCAAAAACTGTAAATAACGTGCCATAGAATTCTGCAGCAGCCCGCAAGGTGTGCTGCAGTATGACGCTACTTTTACAAGAAGAACTACTGTACCTGGGGGGGACTTCACCCCAGAGCAACACTGTTAAGGTGTTCTGCAGTATGATGCTAAGAAGAACTACTGTACCTAGGGGGGACTTCACCCCAGAGCAACACTGTTAAGGTGTGCTGCAGTATGACGCTAAGAAGAACTACTTAAGGGGGGACTTCACCCCAGAGCAACACTGTTAAGGTGTGCTGCAGTATGACGCTAAGAAGAACTACTGTAGGGGGGACTTCACCCCAGAGCAACACTGTTAAGGTGTGCTGCAGTATGACGCTAAGAAGAACTACTGTAGGGGGGACTTCACCCCAGAGCAACACTGTTAAGGTGTGCTGCAGTATGACGCCAAGAAGAACTACTGTACCTGGGGGGGACTTCACCCCAGAGCAACACTGTTAAGGTGTTCTGCAGTATGATGCTAAGAAGAACTACTGTACCTAGAGGGGACTTCACCCCAGAGCAACACTGTTAAGGTTGCCACATGTGTATTTACACACAGAGTAGCCACAGCAAACGTTGGTTTCACAGACATACTGTTCAAACAGCGCCCACCTCCACTCACACACTATGTGACGGGAAAAGAGAGAGAGCTGGAGAGGAAGACAGAGACAGAGAGAGACAGAGACAGAGGAAGACAGATGTAGTGATGGAGGGGTGAGGACATACAGTACTCTCTGGAGCTGATGAGATGGGAAAAGAAAGAGTAGGAGGGTAATGAGAGATACAGAGAGAGAGAGAGAGAGAGAGAGAGAGAGAGAGAGAGAGAGAGAGAGAGAGAGAGAGTAATGATAGAGGGATGAGGACCTACTCTGTGGGGTGAATGAGTGCTGTCTTGCCCAGTCGGAGGATAACAGGCCCTCGGGGGTTACGGATCTTCTTGATTGCAGGAGTCTTGAGCAGGGAGAAGCGCCGCACCAGATTGTAACCTGCATCACATCCATCACAACATGAATCCCCAGGCAAGGCAGAGTAATCAGAGAGGAGCCCCAGTAGATCACAAAGGATCAAAAACTAATCAGAGAGGAGCCCCAGTAGATCACAAAGGATCAACAAAGGGAGTAGTACTGTCTTACTATGTTTCGTATGTGTCGGTGTGTGTGTGTGTGTCTGTGTGTGTGTGTGTCGGTGTGTGTCGGTGTGTGTGTGTGTGTGTGTGTGTGTGTTATGTACCTGTGATGTTGTGTCTGGCAGTCTGAGGGAACTTCCAGTCATCTACCTGTTGGGAGGGGCATCGTACTTCTGGAGAGAGAGGATGAGAGAGAGGAGAGTAAAAAAGAGGGATGGACAAAATACTGTACATACATACATTCAATACACGCACGTCAAAATACGCATGAAGAACAAGTAAATTAATGAATGGAAACAGAGCGCGGTAAAAACATGATATAACAACAAATCCTCTGTCCAGTGTCTGTGTTCTTTTGCCCATCTTAATCTTTTCTTTTTATTGGCCAGTCTCAGATATGGCTTTTTCTATGCAACTCTGCCTAAAAGGCCAGCATCCCAGAGTCGCCTCTTCACTGTTGACATTGAGACTGGTGTTTTGCAGGTTTTGCGGGTACTATTCAACGAAGCTGTCAGTTGAGGACTTGTGAGGCGTCTGTTTCTCAAACTAGACACTCTAATGTACTTGTCTTCTTGCTCAGTTGTGCACCGGGGCCTCCCACTCCTCTTTCTATTCTGGTTAGAGACAGTTTGCACTGTTCTGTGAGTACATAGCGCTGTACGAGATCCTTGGCAATTTCTCGCATGGAATAGCCTTTATTTCTCAGAACAAGAATAGACTGATGAGTTTCAGAAGAAAATTATTTGTTTCTGACCATTTCGAGCCTGTAATAGAACCCACAAATGCTGATGCTCCAGATAATCAACTAGTGTGTTAAAGGCCAGTTTTATTGCTTCTTTAATCAGCATGACAGTTTTCAGCTGTGCTAACATAATTGCATAAGGGTTTTCTAATGATCAGTTACCCTTTTAAAATTATAAACTTGGATTAGCTAACACAACGTGCCATTGGAACACAGGAGTGATGGTTGCTTCTAATGGGCCTCTGAACGCCTATGTAGATATTCCACAAAAAATCTGCCATTTCCAGCTACAATAGTCATTTACAACATTAACAATGTCTACACTGTACTTCTGGTCAATTCGATGTTATTTTAATGGACAAAAAATGTGCTTTTCTTTCAAAAACAAGGACATTTCTAAGTGACCCCAAACGTTTGAACGGTAGTGTGTATACAGTGGCTTGCGAAAGTATTCAACCCCTTTGGCAACCTGGAATTAAAATTGATTTTTTGGGGGTTTGTATCATTTGATTTACACAACATGCCTACCACTTTGAAGATGCTAAATCTTTTTTATTGTGAAACAAACCAGAAATAAGACAAAAAAACTGAAAACTTGAGGGTGCATAACTATTCACCCCCCCAAAGTCAATACTTTGTAGAGCCACCTTTTGCAGAAATTACAGCTTCAAGTCTCTTGGGGTATGTCTCTATAAGCTTGGCACATCTAGCTCCTGTGATTTTTGCCCATTCTTCAAGGCAAAACTGCTCCAGCTCCTTCAAGTTGGATGGGTTCCGCAGGTGTACAGCAATCTTTAAGTCATACTACAGATTCTCAATTGGATTGAGGTCTGGGCTTTGACTAGGCCATTCCAAGACATTTAAATGTTTCCCCCTAAACCACTCAAGTGTTGCTTTAGCAGTATGCTAAGTGTCATTGTCCTGCTGGAAGGTGAACCTCCATCCCAGTCTCAAATCTCTGAAAGACTGGAACAGTTTTCCCTCAAGAATTTCCCTGTATTTAGCGTCATCCATCATTCCTTCAATTCTGACCAGTTTCCCAGTCCCTGCTGATGAAAAACATCCCCACAGCATGATGCTGCCACCACCGTGGGGATGATGTTCTCGGGGTGATGAGAGGTGTTGGGTTTACTTGATGGCCAAAAAGCTAAATTTTAGTCTCATCTGACCAGAGTAAATTCTTCCATATGTTTGGGGAGTCTTCCACATGCCTTTTGGAGAACACCAAATGTGTTTGCTTATTTTTTTCTCTAAGCAATGGCTTTTTTTTGGCCACTCTTCCATAAAGCCCAGCTCTGTGGAGTGTACGGCATAAAGTGGTCTTATGGACAGATATTCCAATCTCCGCTGTGGAGCTTTGCAGCTCCTTCAGGGTTATCTTTGGTCTCTTTGTTGCCTTTCTGGTTAATGCCCTCCTTGCCTGTTCCATGAGTTTTGGTGGGTGGCCTTCTCTTGGC
>NC_092114.1:18130553-18303053 GCF_045679555.1 Salvelinus alpinus | reverse complement strand
AGACTCATAACAGAGTAATGAATGGGTTATAGAACATGAATACAACCACATACTACAAACACATTAACATTTAGACCACAGCTAGGCCTGACAGCTACCAACTCAACCACACACTCAGGCGTGGTCACGCACAGACCCACAGACACCGACAGACACACACACACATGCAAACACACACTCAAACAGCCACAGAGCTCTAGCAGACTAGTGTTGCACTGATTCTGATGAAATACACATTTCAATACTGTGTGTCAGTGGAACCCAAGCTTCACCCTTTTCAAATTCAGACAAAGAAGTCAGAGAATTCAGAGATTTTGACAGTCAGACTGAAGAGAGATGGAAGTCTGGAAGGTCACACAAAACACTCAGATAGATGAAACACCACCGCAGATGGAAGTCTAATGAAAGGATCAGAACCAGAAACATCATTTGAAGTAGAATTCTGAAGTAGAGGCAGCAGACATGAGAAGGAGATAATACATTCTACTCCTGACAAATGCAACGGCTTGGAACACGTTGTATTTATCGGTTTACCAGACTACTGCGTGGAGAAAATAGACTCACCTTTGGATGATGTCACCAGGTCCCATGACCAGAGGCTGAGGGAGAGCAGAACCAGGAAGGAGCTGAGATTCCTCATGGCACACTCCTCTGGATATACACACACACACCTCAACTGCTACCTAGGAGAGAGGGAGGAGGGAGAGAGGGAAGGGAGAGGGAAGGGAGGTGGAGAGATATAGAGGGAAGGGAGGTGGAGAGAAAGAGAGGGAAGGGAGGTGGAGAGAGATATAGAGGGAAGGGAGGTGGAGAGAGATATAGAGGAAAGGGAGGTGGAGAGAAAGAGAGGGAAGGGAGGTGGAGAGAGATATAGAGGGAAGGGAGGTGGAGAGAAAGAGAGGGAAGGAAGGTGGAGAGAGATATAGAGGGAAGGGAGGTGGAGAGAGATATAGAGGAAAGGGAGGTGGAGAGAAAGAGAGGGAAGGGAGGTGGAGAGAGAGATATAGAGGGAAGGGAGGTGGAGAGAAAGAGAGGGAAGGGAGGTGGAGAGAGATATAGAGGGAAGGGAGGTGGAGAGAAAGAGAGGGAAGGGAGGTGGAGAGAGATATAGAGGGAAGGGAGGTGGAGAGAAAGACAGGGAAGGGAGGTGGAGAGAAAGAGAGGGAAGGGATGTGGAGAGAGATATAGAGGAAAGGGAGGTGGAGAGAAAGACAGGGAAGGGAGGTGGAGAGAAAGACAGGGAAGGGAGGTGGAGAGAGATATAGAGGGAAGGGAGGTGGAGAGAGATATAGAGGGAAGGGAGGTGGAGAGAAAGACAGGGAAGGGAGGTGGAGAGAGATATAGAGGGAAGGGAGGTGGAGAGAAAGAGAGGGAAGGGAGGTGGAGAGAGATATAGAGGGAAGGGAGGTGGAGAGAAAGAGAGGGAAGGGAGGTGGAGAGAGATATAGAGGGAAGGGAGGTGGAGAGAAAGACAGGGAAGGGAGGTGGAGAGAAAGAGAGGGAAGGGATGTGGAGAGAGATATAGAGGAAAGGGAGGTGGAGAGAAAGACAGGGAAGGGAGGTGGAGAGAAAGAGAGGGAAGGGAGGTGGAGAGAGATATAGAGGGAAGGGAGGTGGAGAGAGATATAGAGGGAAGGGAGGTGGAGAGAAAGACAGGGAAGGGAGGTGGGGAGAAAGAGAGGGAAGGGAGGTGGAGAGAGAGAAAATAAACATTATCAAACAACACTGTGATTGGAGAACACATTGTAAGAAACAGGCGGTACACGACCACGTCAATTCCAAGAAGACTCAACTAGATGTATTGGTGTTGAACTGGGAGTTGCAGGTCTGAATCCCACATCCAGCTACCGTCAGAATTAGCTACAATTTTCATCCCTAAGTGTCCTGATTATGGTAATAGCTAAATCAGAGCAAATGTGTTAATGATGAGGTTGAAAATGTGATGAGGTACAGTCAATGTAAATGAATTAGCTAACCGATGGCCAGTATTCATATGGGAGAAATGTCACTCCATGTAGTCTGATGATCCTCATTATATCCATCTGGACATCACTGGGACTGGAAACAGACACACTTCTCACACATCGAGACATTACTCTATACTCAGCTATACCAGTTATTTGCAACCCCAATGAATCAGTCAAACCCGTGTTTTTTTTCTAACACAACAACTAATTTGACCGTTCGACACAGCCGGAGACAATCAGTTGTAATGAGTATGAATGTGCAGTAGATTGTTCCTTGACACAGCAACAG
The DNA here is from genome assembly GCF_045679555.1 of Salvelinus alpinus. NCBI lineage: Eukaryota > Metazoa > Chordata > Actinopteri > Salmoniformes > Salmonidae > Salvelinus > Salvelinus alpinus. The sequence goes on along the minus strand of NC_092114.1, from coordinate 18,300,797 downwards.
GCAGCCTCAGTAAGTATTAATTACTTCCAGCGCCGACAGAGATGGCTGCCTCGCTTCGCGTTCCTAGTAAACTGTGCAGTATTTTGTTTTTTTATGTGTTATTTCTTACATTGTTACCCCAGGAAATCTTAGGTTTTATACAGTCGGGAGGAACTATTGGATATAAGAACAACGTCAACTCACCAACATTACGACCAGGAATACGACTTTCACGAAGCGGATCCTCTGTTTGGCCCACCACCCAGGGCAATGGATCGGATCCCAGCCGGCCAACCAAAACAACGACGCCGTAAAAGGGGCAGACAAAGCGGTCTTCTGGTCAGGCTCCGTAGACGGGCACATCGAGCACCGCTCCTGAGCATACTACTCGCCAATGTCCAGTCTCTTGACAACAAGGTAGACGAAATCCGAGCAAGAGTTGCCTTCCAGAGAGACATCAGAGACTGTAACGCTCTTTGTTTCACGGAAACATGGCTCACTCGAGACACGCTATCGGAGTCGGTACAGCCACCTGGTTTCTTCATGCATCGCGCTGACAGAAACAAGCATCTCTCTGGTAAGAAGAAGGGCAGGGGTGTATGCCTTATGATGAATGTGACGTGGTGTGATCATAACAACATACGGGAACTCAAGTCCTTTTGTTCACCTGAATTACAATCAAATGCGGACCGCATTTTCTACAAAGAGAATTCTCTTCGATCACAATCACAGTCGTGTATATTCTCCCCCAAGCAGACACATCGACGGCCCTGAAAGAACTTAATTCGACAAAACAAACATTTATTGTGGAACTGGGATTCCTGGGAGTGCATTCTGATGAAGATCATCAAAGGTAAGTGAATATTTATAATGCTATTTCTGACTTCTGTTGACTCCACAACATGGCGGTTTGGTCTCTGAGCGCTGTACTCAGATTATAGCATGGTGTGCTTTTTCGGTAAAGCTTTTTCTAAATCTGACACAGTGGTTGCATTAAGGAGAAGTTTATCTAAAGTTCCATGCATAACACTCGTATCTTTTATCAATGTTTATAATGAGTATTTCTGTAAATTGATGTGGCTCTCTGCAAAATCACCGGATGTTTTGCAAGCAAAACATTACTGAACGTAACGCGCCAATGTAAACTGAGATTTTTGGATATAAATATGAACTTTATCGAACAAAACATACATGTATTGTGTAACACGAAGTCCTATGAGTGTAACACGAAGTCCTATCATCAGTCATCTGATGAAGATCATCAAAGGTTAGTGATTAATTTTATCTCTATTTCTGCTTTTTGTGACTCCTCTCTTTGGCTGGAAAAATGGCTGTGTTTTTCTGTGACTAGGTGCAGACCTAACATAATCGCATGGTAAGCTTTCGTCGTAAAGCCTTTTTGAAATCGGACACTGTGTTGGGATTAACAACAACTTTTTCTTAAAAATGGTGTAAAATACTTGTAGGTTTGAGGAATTTTAATTATGAGATTTCTGTTGTTTGAATTTGGCGCCCTGCACTTTCACTGGCTGTTGTCATATCGATCCCATTAACGGGATCTCAGCCGTAAGAAGTTAATCAGGGCAAGGTGACCGGAAACATGACCGAATACAAACAGTGTAGCTATTCCCTCCGCAAGGCAATCAAACAAGCTAAGCGTCAGTATAGAGACAAAGTAGAGTCGCAATTCAACGGCTCAGACACGAGAGGTATGTGGCAGGGTCTACAGTCAATCACGGACTACAAAAGAAAAACCAGCCCCGTCGCGGACCACGATGTCTTGCTCCCAGACAGACTAAACAACTTCTTTGCTCGCTTTGAGGACAATACAGTGCCACTGACACATCCGGCTACCAAAACCTGCGAGCTCTCCTTCACTGCAGCCAACGTGAGTAAAACATTTAAACGTGTTAACCCTCGCAAGGCTGCAGTCCCAGACAGCATCCCCAGCCGCGTCCTCAGAGTATGCGCAGACCAGCTGGCTGGTGTGTTTACGGACATATTCAATCAATCCTTATCCCAGTCTGCTGTTCCCACATGCTTCAAGAGGGCCACCATTGTGCATGTTCCCAAGAAAGCTAAGGTAACTGAGCTAAACGACTACCGCCCCATAGCACTCACTTCCGTCATCATGAAGTGCTTTGAGAGACTAGTCAAGGACCATATCATCTCCACCGTACCTGACACCCTAGAGCCACTCCAATGTGCTTACCACCCCAATAGGTCCACAGACGACGCAATCGCAACTACACTGCACACTGCCCTAACCCATCTGGACAAGAGGAATACCTATGTAAGAATGCTGTTCATCGACTACAGCTCAGCATTTATCACCATAGTACCCTCAAAACTCATCATTAAGCTCGAGACCCTGGGTCTCGACCCCGCCCTGTGCAACTGGGTCCTGGACTTCCTGACGGGCCGCCCCCAGGTGGTGAAGGTAGGTAACAACATCTCCACCCCGCTGATCCTCAACACTGGGGCCCCACAAGGGTGCGTTCTCAGCCCTCTCATGTACTCCCTATTCACCTATGACTGCGTGGCCATGCACGCCTCCAACTCAATCATCAAGTTTGCAGACGACACTACAATGGTGGGCTTGATTACCAACAACGACGAGACGGCCTACAGGGAGGAGGTGAGGGCCCTCGGAGTGTGGTGTCAGGAAAATAACCTCACACTCAATGTCAACAAAACAAAGGAGATGATCGTGGACTTCAGGAAACAGCAGCCCCCTATCCACATCGACGGGACAGTAGTGGAGAGGGTGTAAAGTTTTAAGTCCCTCGGCGTGCACATCACGGGAAAACTGAAATGGTCCACCCACACAGACAGCGTGGGGAAAAAGGCGCAGCAGCGCCTCTTCAACCTCAGGAGGCTGAAGAAATTCGGCTTGTCACCAAAAACACTCAAACTTTTACAGATGCACAATCGAGAGCATCCTGTCGGGCTGTATCACCGCCTGGTACGGCAACTGCTCTGCCCATAACCGTAAGGCTCTCCAGAGGGTAGTGAGGTCTGCACAACGCATCACCGGGGGTAAACTACCTGCCCTCCAGGACACCTACACCACCCGATGTCACAGGAAGGCCAAAAAGATAATCAAGGACAACAACCACCCGAGCCACTGCCTGTTCACCCCGCTATCATATAGAAGGTCAGTACAGGTTCATCAAAGCGGGGACCGAGAGTCTGAAAAACAGCTTCTATTTCAAGGCCATCAGACTGTTAAACAGCCGTCACTAACATAGAGTGGCTGCTGCCAACATACTAACTCAACTCTAGCCACTTTAATAATGGAAAAATTGATGTAATAAATGTATCACTAGCCACTTTAAAAAAATGCCACGGCCAAGTCTGTATGGGTCCTCAACGGCACCTAAATCCTGAGTTTTCCTTGCAAATAGAGTGAAGATCAGAAGGGATCATGTTAACAGGCAACATGCCCACATCCATTAACATGTCATTAAAATGTCATTAACATGTTATTAACAAGCTCATGTCCAAGTCACCGTCTGTCTATACATTTGGCCTTCGACACACAGAGACAGTAACAACAGACAGTGTGCATGTCTTTGGCCTCATCACACAGAGACAGTAACAACAGACAGTGTGCATGTCTTTGGCCTCATCACACAGAGACAGTAACAACAGACAGTGTGCATGTCTTTGGCCTCAACACACAGAGACAGTAACAACAGACAGTGTGCATGTCTTTGGCCTCATCACACAGAGACAGTAACAACAGACAGTGTGCATGTCTTTGGCCTCATCACACAGAGACAGTAACAACAGACAGTGTGCATGTCTTTGGCCTCAACACACAGAGACAGTAACAACAGACAGTGTGCATGTCTTTGGCCTCGACACACAGAGACAGTAACAACAGACAGTGTGCATGTCTTTGGCCTCATCACACAGAGACAGTAACAACAGACAGTGTTGTTACACACAGAGACAGTAACAACAGACAGTGTTGTTACACACAGAGACAGTAACAACAGACAGTGTTGTTACACACAGAGACAGTAACAACAGACAGTGTGCATGTCTTTGGCCTCGACACACAGAGACAGTAACAACAGACAGTGTTGTTACACACAGAGACAGTAACAACAGACAGTGTTGTTACACACAGAGACAGTAACAACAGACAGTGTTGTTACACACAGAGACAGTAACAACAGACAGTGTTGTTACACACAGAGACAGTAACAACAGACAGTGTTGTTACACACAGAGACAGTAACAACAGACAGTGTGCATGTCTTTGGCCTCGACACACACAAACAGTCAGCCCTGGCAATACTTATTCTCTCTCTCATTCTTCCTCTCGTTCCCATGTGGTGAGTATGTTCTAACAGCTGGCTGTAGCAGATCAAGGCAGTATTAGCCTAGTGTAGATTGCTGCTCTGTGTCAGCCTGAGTTCAGGAGGGACTGACTCTCTGTCTGTGGAGGAAACATAGGAGAGCAGGGTGTATTCATTGCAGCGATTATATTACAAAACGTTTCGTAACAGTTAACAAAATGTTTTGCAACGAAAACAAGAGTTTCTATTGGACAAATTCAGGTAGGTCCCTCCCCGTTTTGTTTCCGTTTACTCTGTATGCTTCCGTTTGGTTCTTAAATGGTAAACGATGTCCCCACTCCTGGTTTTACTATCATTTGAGGACTTCTGGTCCCCACAAGGATAGTAAAACCACACACACACACACACACACACACACACACACACACACACACACACACACACACACACACACACACACACACACACACACACACACACACACACACACACACACACACACACACACACACACACACACACAAAAGACAGGTGAGTGTCAAACAAACATTGAGTTATATTGAATATCATTTTTTGTGTTATAACATCAATAAAAGCGCTGTATATTGTTGTTGCACTGTTTGTATAAGGTGTGTGTGTGTGTGTGTGTGTGTGTGTGTGTGTGTGTGTGTGTGTGTGTGTGTGTGTGTGTGTGTGTGTGTGTGTGTGTGTGTGTGTGTGGTTTTATTATCCTTGTGGGGACCAGAAGTCCTCAAATGATAGTAAAACCAGGAGTGGGGACATTTCGTTGGTCCCCACAAGGGAAAAGGCTATTTTAGGCTTAGGGGTTAGGTTTAGGATTAGGGTTATAATTAGGGTTAAGGGGTAGGTTTAGGATTAGGGTTATAATTAGGGTTAAGGGGTAGGTTTAGGAGTCAGGGTTATAATTAGGGTTAAGGGGTAGGTTTAGGATTAGGGTTATAATTAGGGTTAAGGGGTAGGTTTAGGAGTCAGGGTTAGGAGTTTGGGGTTAAGTTTAGGATTAGGTTAAGGGTTAGGGTTAGGTTTAGGGTTAGGGAAAATAGGATTTTGAATGGGAATCAATTGTTTGGTCCCCACAACAATTGTAAAACAAACTTTTGAGTGTGTGCCTGTGTGACAAGCACATTAGTGTGTGTCTGTGTCTATGCATCTGTTGTGTGTTAACTCCAGCTACTCTTGGAAGAAGGATTTTGGTTATGTCCACCTCACTTAGGGGCTGATTCAGACATTATGCCTCAGCATTTGACATTCAGACATACCTTATTCAGGTAACACACTCTGCAAGTGTGGCTACATTGCGCGCTCTGAATAGATTTTATTCAAACAGCTGAAAACCCCTCCTTCCCACTTGCTGGCCAACATATTTTCCCGTGGCCTTTCATCCAATGGGGTTTGCAGTACATTTACCTTAAGCCATCCCTTTAAATACAGTGTATAATTTTGACGACAGACTCGCTAGAATATATCAATTCCGGGGATTCCGAATATTAGGGATCAACAAAAGAAAGCCATCTAAATATATCCGTTTCAGCACCAATTGGTAGATTTAAAAATACTCTAATCTTGTAGATTATTTAGGTTTAGGAAAGTATTTATGAATCATAAAATACTGGTTTTGGAGAGCCTTTACACACGAAAGAAAGAAAACCGTGTTTGAATTCATTCTGAAAAATGACACATTCAGATATTCAACCCATGGTAATGTTGGAAGATTAGTGTACACATAATTATAATAGGGAGAATAGTGTACAATAGTAGGATATACCCTCATCTATTGTCTGCACTAACCATGGACATGTGTGATGACACAGCCAAGTATTGCGCCATGCGTCTGGTTCAAACTGTTACTGCTTGGTCTGCGCTCCCCTCCATAGGGATTTAATTAGCCTACATCCCTGCACGTTAGAAGGCTGTACAGCTTCCACTCTGTATAATGGCACAGCATTTCATACATTTTACTGTGGGAAAGATGATATGTTGACATGCTTCAGTCTGCTGCCATATGACTGGTTTCACATTTGTCACATTTGTGTTATTTATATTAATAATTCCCTTATCCAAACGTATTACTTATTTACCTAGCTTTTATCAATAGTTATTATCAAGTTATAAATTACAGTGCATGGAGAATGCTGTTATTTCTATCTGGAAAAAATCAAGTAGATGCTTTTTCCATTTGGAACCGGTAGGTTCGCTAAACCTTATTCATGGTTTCCTCGAGCTTAAAAGTGGTGGAATTATTAGGGAATGAAGTCAAGGTCAGAATAGTCGTATCTGTAGACACACTTTCATTTATTCAATCTCCCCCCAAACTAACAGCGGGCGAGTAGCATGCGATTCTCATGCTTAAATTCAAGGTCAGAATACGCTTAGAGAGAAAAGTGCATTTGTAAGAGAATTACGTTCCATTTACGCGCGCTTAACTCGGGTCGGAATTCCCCCCTTAGTGACAGCCCAATCACAGGACTTTACCCTCTCAGATGCTGAGGAGTGCATTTGGTGCTGTGCTATGAAAACAACCTCAAAACCATTTTGTAGGGTCAGAGCCCTGAGCAATAAGAACACACACACATACACCCAGCTGCTTCCCCAACCCACACACACACAAATAGGCTAAGCATGCATGTACTTCAGACCTGTTGCAACACGAGACAAGGAATGAAGACAGTAACCGTCTTCAGGCTACAACAGTCCCTCCAAATATTCACTGACCCAGGTTAAGCACAGACTTGAACAAATCTAATGGAGACAATATTCAAAGTCTGTCTCATTTAATAAATAATATGTCATTCAGCAGACGCTTTTATCCATAGCGATTTACAGTCGTTCATTTTACTTATGGATGGTTGCGGGAATCAAACCCACTACCCTGGCGTTACAAGTGAAATGCTCTACCAAATTAGCTACAAAGGACGACAGAGAAACATCGTTACTCTATCTCCACTGGGCTGCGTTCAGAAAGTGTTCATGAGTGATCGTTATGTGAAGCCAAAGCAGTCCCAGTTTCCATCAGTTCTGTCAAAAAGCAGTTGGGTTAGATGATTGCTCTGTAAAGGTCACACGTGTTATTTTAAATTGCACGTGGAAGTGCACAGATACTGGAAACAATTGTTCTGACAATCGTGCAGCTTTATTCACAGCCTCACAAACATGGAGGATGAAACCTTGTTCACTGAGAATCACCGAAACTCCTCTTCCGTAGGGAATATTGATTGGTCATATTTTTTTATTTAAAAAGGCAAAGTCAGTTAAGAACAAATTAATATTTACAATGACGGCCACCAAAAGGCAAAAGGCCTCCTGCGGGATTGGGGCTGGGATTAAAAATACAAATTAATTAAATAAAAATATAGGACAAAACACACATCACGACAAGAGAGACAACACAACACTAGATAAAGAGAAACCTAAGACAACGACATAGCATAGCAGCAACACATGACAACACAGCATGGTAGCATCACAAAATGACAACAACATGGTAGCAACATAACATGGCAGCAGCACAAAACAGGGTACAAACATTATTGGACACAGTCAACAGCACACAGGTCAAGAAGGTAGAAACAACAATACATCACGCAAAACAGCCACAACTGTCAGTAATAGGTCCATGATTGAGTCTTTGAATGAAGAGATGGAGATAAAACTGTCCAGTTTGAGTGTTTGTTGCAGCTCGTTCCAGTCACTAGCTGCAGCAAACTGAAAAGTTTGGGCCAGGAGCTTCTCCTGACCATGGACCTTTAAGCTATAGGCCCAAAGTTGTTTTTCTGATCAGGTGTAGGGGGGAAAAACGGCCCTATTTACAATACCTATGGATGGTAGATCTTAGCCTTCAACCAGGACCGGCCCCAGGAATAAGTGACATAAGAGGTTACTTTGGGCCCTTGGCCAAAATGTGTAGAATTGCAGAACATTAGCTTAAAAACGGCAAAAATGTCTCTCCACCCTGTGGCTAAATGTGTAGAATTGCAGGATATTAGTTATAAAATTGCTCAATCTTCTGCCTGCCCCATGGCGAAATGTGTAGAATTGCAAGAACTCTAAAACGTCATTTCCCCTCTTAGTTGTCGGGGGGGGGCACTAAATGTGTGTGTGAGGGGGGGGGGGGTTCTTATTTCCAAATCATGCGTAAAAAGTAGTAGTTTAGGTTGGCTGACATCACATTTACAAACATTTTCCATGGCACCGCTCAACCTCAAGGGAAGGGTAGACTAAATCATCCACCTTTTGAAAAGACCAAAGAAGCGCAGCCGACTGAAGCTGGAGAGGAATATTATCATGAGTCATGAGAAAACTATATCGACCCACAGTATTTCCACACTTATCTCTCAATGGTGACACCTGGAAAGCTTCCAAAGTGACTTAAGTCTGGCAAACATCCAGATAATCTCGGTGCTCCAACGCAGTGGAAATAACTCTTAGTGGGCATTATAGAAATCCGCGAGAGAAATCTATTCCATTCCATCGCCGTGGAGAGTTGCTCGGCGCTTTGGTTGGTTGGTTGAGCGGCACAGAATTGGCTTCCCATAGGCGATTGGTGAACGTAGTAGTCCTATCACATTGGACATACATAAAAGTTTTCCGTTCGAAATCCCCACTTCTTTGAATGCAGATATTTCTTGTCCATTGGGCAAAGGCAGCCACATGAAACTGAAGTTACACACTAATTCACTTCTTCACCAAATCTATCTGCGGATGAAGTTGCAGCTAGAAACTGATCTAAAGCCAGTTCTCTTTTTCCCTGATTCCCTCACTCATATTGTAAGGCTACGGTATATTGAACATAGAGCTGATTCTAGATCTGCGCCAATGGTAATCCTCTATTATACCACGATCATCATCAGGCTCCACTTCTTTTGGAAAACTTCCAAAGATTCCCAATTGGTTTACCACTTCAGTCATAAGATGTTAAATTGCGTGTAATTGCTCTCAGCAAGTTCTTCGTTACAAAATCAGCCATTTAAGTTGTAGGCTACAATGCGCACATTAGGTAGGCCTAATCAATTGATTGGTTGATAAACACCTCGGAGTACTGTGTTTGCAAGTAGAGGTTGCTATTCTATTACCTATAGCCTAATTCAACTTATCAAACATAAACAGTTGGCAAACTATCTAAAGTAAAATGCACCACTTGCATTGCAGGCCTATCATTAAATATTGTAGCCTGGGTGAGAAGTGCGCTGCTGACAGAAATGACTTGCTTTAGCGTGAATGGAATCGATAAAAAGTGTTATCCATACTTACAGCTAATGATAGATCCCCGCAGTTACGACCACATTAATCCAACATGTACGGTAAAATCGTGCTGAGGTGGGTAAAATCCTTTTGCTGCTGTCCGGTTTGTACTCCACACCGTTTTTCCCCTCCGGCTTTTTCTGATGGAACCTTCTTACCAGGGGGGGAAGAAACAGTTACTGCCAGAGTGATCATGTCCAACTTCTTTCCCCTCCCCTCTTTTTGCTGGCAGTTGTTTGAAAAAGTTTATTTTCTCTCTCTTCTGTCTTTTTTTCACTTTCTCTGGGACATCCTCCAGTTCGAACGTGTAGTGACATCACCTGGTCCACGGTTGGAAAATGAGCCTCTGGCGAGGCCCTCTCTCCCTCCCCGTCTCTCCCTCCCTCCCTACCTCCCCATCTCTCCCTCTCTCCCTCCCTGTCTCTCCCTCCCTCCCCGTCTCTCCCTCTCCCTCCCCCTCTCTCCCTCCCCGTCTCTCCCTCCCTCCCTCCCTACCTCTCCCTCTCTCCCTCCCCGTCTCTCCCTCTCTCCCTCCCTCCCCCTCCCTCCCTCCCTCCCTCCCTCCCTCCCCGTCTCTCCCTCTCTCCCTCTCTCCCTCCCCGTCTCTCCCTCCCTCCCCGTCTCTCCCTCTCTCCCTCCCCGTCTCTCCCTCCCTACCTCTCTCCCTCCCTCCCTCCCTCCCTGTCTCTCCCTCCCCGTCTCTCCCTCCCTCCCTCCCTCCCTCCCTCCCTCCCTCCCTCCCTCCCCGTCTCTCCCTCTCTCCCTCCCTGTCTCTCCCTCCCTCCCCGTCTCTCCCTCCCCGTCTCTCCCTCCCCATCTCTCCCTCTCCCCTCCCCGTCTCTCCCTCTCTCCCTCCCCGTCTCTCCCTCTCTCCCTCCCCGTCTCTCCCTCTCTCCCTCCCCGTCTCTCCCTCTCTCCCTCCCCGTCTCTCCCTCTCTCCCTCCCCGTCTCTCCCTCTCTCCCTCCCCGTCTCTCCGTCTCTCCCTCCCTCCCTTACCTACCTACCTCTTTTCATCCCCTCCTTCACTCTCCGTCTCGCACAAGTAAGTTGCTCACGTTCTGCTTGCCGGGGTCGACTGTCGGTGACATTATAAACCGCATTCTGAAGCGATATCATTGCTATAGGTAAAGCTACTCTCTCTATCTTCACTCAAAATAATATTGTAGGATAACTGTTTTTAAGCTCAATTTATGTACAGTGTTTGTAATGTTATTTGCAAAACATACAGATATTTGCACTGTAGGCTGTTATGTTAGACCACTGCGCCACTCGGGAGTCCAGCCTCAATGATACACACATGCCACTAATTATCAGGCCTACAGGCTCTTTAGTTTGTATTTAAATCATGTCCAGCAATTCCTCAGTTTCATTCCAGTTTTGTGCGTCCAAGTTAAGAGGATGTTTGTTTCCTATTTACCATGTATATTCTAGTTAAGCCATAACATTTAGATGTCATGTAATTTCCTTATATTCCTTAGAGATATATTGGTTTAATAGATTCATCCTTATCACTTTTACCTTGTATGTTAAACCACCTGCTTGTAATGTCTCTCTTTTGTTGCATAACCACACACAAATCCAACTTTACCAACCAATCTCCAACCAACAGTCCTTAGTAAATAAGTGAACTTTGGCACTGTCTTTGTCATCTGTTTGCAGAGTACCTCTGGTGACCTCTATCCAACCAGTTACCTATTGTATCTATCTCAGCAGTCATATATGGCAATGACTGCAAGGGAGGTAATGGATTAAATCTGCGAGTCAGTAGAAAGGCCTCTTTAGTGTCCTAAGATTTCATAACTGTTATGTTAATTGCCTACCATCTGTAAGCTGTTAGTGTCTTAATGACCGTTCCACAGGTGCATGTTTATTAATTGTTTATGGTTCTTATTGAACAAGCATGGAAAACAGTGTTTAAACCCTTTACAATGAAGATCGGTAAAGTTATTTCAAAGACATGGTCCTGAAAAAGGGACGTTTCTTTTTTGGCTGAGTTTAGTATTACTGTATCATAAAATGGAACAATTATTTCACCTATCCGCCAGACTAACACACACACACACACACACACACACACACACACACACACACACACACACACACACACACACACACACACACACACACACACACACACACCTACCAGATGAACCACAGACAGCATAAATGTGGCCTCCGGGCTCCTGTCCCTGAGGAAGTCATCTCCAAGGGTCAACTGAGGTCATATCCAGGTAGGGTTGAAGTTCAAAGGTCACGTCCCATAGTAGGGCTCGCAGGACAGCTGCTAGAGTCATTGGTAGAGAGAAGCCCTTTCATAGATCATCTCAAACACACACACACAAACACACGGATGGCGGACTGCAATAGCATCGAATAGTCCCCGCGATTTGCAAATGTTCAGGGAAGTCAGGAACCAATACACGCAGTCAGTCAGGAAAGCTAAGGCTAGCTTTTTCAAGCAGAAATTTGCATCCTGTAGCTCTAACCGATAAATCCATGATAATCGAAAATTTCAATAAGCATTTCTCTACGGCTGGCCATGCCTTCCTCCTGGCTACTCCAACCCCGGCCAACAGCTCCACCCCCCCCCGCAGCTACTCGCCCAAATCCAGATAGCAGATGTTCTGAAAGAGCTGCAAAACCTGGACCTGTACAAATCTTTCTAAAACTATCCGCCGCCATTGTTGCAACCCCTATTACCAGCCTGTTCAACCTCTCTTTCATATCGTCCGAGATCCCTAAAGATTGGAAAACTGCCGCGGTCATACTCCACTTCAAAGGGGGTGACACTCTAGACCCAAACTGCTATAGACCTATATCTATCCTGCCCTGCCTCTCTAAAGTCTTCGAAAGCCAAGTTAATAAACAGATCATTGACCATTTTGAATCCCTCCGTACCTTCTCTGCTGTGCAATCCGGTTTCCGAGCCGGTCACGGGTGCACCTCAGGCACGCTCAAGGTACTAAACGATATCATAACCGCCATCGATAAAAGACAGTACTGTACAGCCGTCTTCATCGACCTGGCCAAGGCTTTCGACTCTGTCAATCACCGTATTCTTATCGGCAGACTCAATAGCCTTGGTTTCTCTAATGACTGCTTCACCTGGTTCACCAACTACTTTGAAGACAGAGTTCAGTGTGTCAAATCAGAGGGCCTGTTGTCCAGACCTCTGGCAGTCTCTATGGGGGTACCACATGGTTCAATTCTCAGGCCGACTCTTTTCTCTGTATATATCAATGATGTCGCTCTTGCTGCGGGTGATTCCCTGATCCACCTCTACGCAGACGACACCATTCTGTATACTTCTGGCCCATCCTTGGACACTGTGCTAACTAACCTCCAAACGAGCTTCAATGCCATACAACACTCCTTCTGTGGCCTCCAACTGCTCTTAAATGCTAGTAAAACCAAATGCATGCTTTTCAACCGATCGCTGCCTGCACCCGCCCGCCCGACTAGCATCACCACCCTGGACGGTTCTGACCTAGAATATGTGAACAACTATAAATACCTAGGTGTCTGGCTAGACTGTAAACTCTCCTTCCAGACTCATATTAAACATCTCCAATCCAAAATCAAATCAAGAATCGTCTTTCTATTTCGCAACAGAGCCTCCTTCACTCACACCGCCAACTTACCCTAGTAAAACTGACTATCCTACCGATCCTCGACTTCGGCGATGTCATCTACAAAATAGCTTCCAATACTCTACTCAGCAAACTGGATGCAGTCTATCACAGTGCCATCCGTTTAGTTACCAAATCACCTGATACTACCCACCACTGCGACCGGTATGCTCCAGTCGGCTGGCCCTCACTACATATTCTTCTCCAGACCCACTGGCTCCAGGTCATCTATAAGTGTATGCTGGTAAAGCTCCGCCTTATCTCAGCTCACTGGTCACGATAACAACACCCACCCGTAGCACACGTTCCAGCAGGTATATCTCACTGGTCATCCCCAAAGCCAACACCTCATTTAGCCGCCTTTCCTTCCAGTTCTCTGCTGCCAGTGACTGGAACAAATTGCAAAAATCGCTGAAGCTAGAGACTTATATTTCCCTCACCAACTTTAAACATCAGCTATCTGAGCAGCTAACCGATCGCTGCAGCTGTACATAGTCCATCTGTACATAGCCCACCCAATTCTACCTACCTCATACCCATACTGTTTTAGCTACTATGGCCTATTTATTGCCAACCTCCTCATGGCTTTTGCACACACTGTATATAAACTTTCTTTTTCTACTGTGTCATTGACTTGTTTACTGTGTTATTGGCTCGTTTATTGTTTATTCTATGTTATTCCATGTGTAACTCTGTGTTGTTGTCTGTGTCACACTGCTTTGCTTTATCTTGGCCAGGTTGCAGTTGTAAATGAGAACTTGTTCTCAACTAGCCTACCTGGTTAAATAAAGGTGAAATAAAAAAATAAAAAAACACACACACAAACACACACACACACAAATAGACACACAAACACACACAGAGTCATAGAGTTCATCTCAGTTCAGAGGGAGGGATAGAGAGGCAGAAAGACAAAGAGGAAGGCAGACAGAAGGAGGAAGGGAGGGTCGGAGAGAGGGAGGGAATAGCCACACTCAGCCACACAACGGTCCAGAGAACAGATTCTATTGAGACCCAGCCACACAGTGGTCCAGAGAACAGATTCTAATGAGACCAAGCCACACAGTGGTCCAGGAAACAGATTCTAATGAGACCAAGCCACACAACGGTTCAGAGAACAGATTCTATTGAGTGTTTTAATGCCACCGTGTTTCTACACCTGCATTGCTTGCTGTTTGGGGTTTAAGACTGGGTTTCTGTACAGCACTTTGATATATCAGCTGATGTAAGAAGGGCTATATAAATAAATTTGATTTGATTCTATTGAGACCCAGCCACACAACGGTCCAGAGAATAGACTCTAATGAGATCCAGCCATACAGCGGTCCAGAGAATAGACTCTAATGAGATCCAGCCATACAGCGGTCCAGAGAACAGATTCTATTGAAACCCAGCCATACAGTGGTCCAGAGAACAGATTATATGGAGACCCAGCCACACAGCGGTCCAGAGAACAGATTCTATTGAGACCCAGCCATACAGCGGTCCAGAGAACAGATTCTATTGAAACCCAGCCATACAGTGGTCCAGAGAACAGATTATATGGAGACCCAGCCACACAGCGGTCCAGAGAACAGATTCTAATGAGACCCAGCCATACAGTGGTCCAGAGAACAGATTATATGGAGACCCAGCCACACAGCGGTCCAGAGAACAGATTCTATTGAGACCCAGCCATACAGCGGTCCAGAGAACAGATTCTAATGAGACCCAGCTATACAGCGGTCCAGAGAACAGATTCTAATGAGACCCAGCCATACAGCGGTCCAGAGAACAGATTCTAATGAGACCCAGCCATACAGCGGTCCAGAGAACAGATTCTAATGAGACCCAGCTATACAGCGGTCCAGAGAACAGATTCTAATGAGACCCAGCCATACAGTGGTCCAGAGAACAGATTCTAATGAGACCCAGCCATACAGCGGTCCAGAGAACAGATTCTAATGAGACCCAGCTATACAGCGGTCCAGAGAACAGATTCTAATGAGACCCAGCCATACAGCGGTCCAGAGAACAGATTCTATTGAGACCCAGCTATACAGCGGTCCAGAGAACAGATTCTAATGAGACCCAGCCATACAGTGGTCCAGAGAACAGATTATATTGAGACCCAGCCATACAGCGGTCCAGAGAATAGATTCTAATGAGACCCAGCTATACAGCGGTCCAGAGAACAGATTCTATTGAGACCCAGCTATACAGCGGTCCAGAGAACAGATTCTAATGAGACCCAGCCATACAGTGGTCCAGAGAACAGATTATATTGAGACCCAGCCATACAGCGGTCCAGAGAACAGATTCTAATGAGACCCAGCCATACAGCGGTCCAGAGAACAGATTCTAATGAGACCCAGCCATACAGCGGTCCAGAGAACAGATTATATTGAGACCCAGCTATACAGCGGTCCAGAGAACAGATTATATTGAGACCCAGCCATACAGCGGTCCAGAGAACAGATTCTAATGAGACCCAGCCATACAGCGGTCCAGAGAACAGATTCTCCTAATCCACTTCATCCATCCTTTTCTCTTGGATAGAAAATAATCAAACTACTTAAACCCATTATCTCTTTTTCCATCCTCCATCTGCCTCTTCCTTTTTGCTTTCTCCCTCTCACACAGATATATAGGTGTGACTGCGAGCACACACACACACACACACACACACACACACACACACACACACACACACACACACACACACACACACACACACACACACACACACACACACACACACACACACACACACACACACACACACACACACACACACACACACACACACACACACACACACACACACAGTGAGTTTAAACTGTTGCCTAGTAGTGTGGTTTCATGGCAACCTGACAGAAACAATCACATGCTCAGCCATAAACTGAAACAGTAAAGCCAAATCTATCTTGAGGTATAGATGTTGTGATAAGACCCAGGGCCTGGGGCTAGGAACCAGTTACAGAGGACTTGGCCCCGACTCATTGCATGTTTCACTCTCACTGTGTCTGTAAAAGGAACTGACGTATTTAAGACAAGAACTTCTGATCCTTTCCCGGTCAGACTCTTCAACATTTTTATTGTCATCTGGATCATGTTCTGGCAGGGGAGATGGTGTGTGTGTGTGTGCCTGTGTGTGCTAATGACCGCTTGTGTGTGTGCTGCGCATGCACAAATGTGTTGGTGTGCTTCTGCGCTTGTGTGTGTTTTGCCCGGATCAGAGGATGGTGCAGAGCGGTTGGGTTTGGGTATGTTACAAACCTGGATCAATGAGCTAGCCAACTAACTTCCATTTAGGTTCTGGAAACTTGTTCTGCTTGCCCTAACTTCTAGTTCAAAAGGAAAGTTACATATAATATTGGACAAACTACAAAGACCCTACTGAATAATCATACTCTCAAAACTGTAAATGACCCCTATCTAACTTTACATGTATAAACTATAAAAATGTAAAAAAATTACCCCAAAAAGTTTTTTACTTTGGTGTATACCCAAGTTTTAGCTGGGTTATTTAAATAGCTGCTAACCTTAGCTGGGTTATTTAAATAGCTGCATAACCTTTTCCATATAGTTTGGGGTGCATCACTAAAGGTGCATCACTAAAAAGCCCCTAAGCTGTGTCTGAAATGGGACCCTACTCCCTATAGAGTGCACAACTTTTGACCCTGGCCCAGGACAAAATAGTGCACTCTATAGGGAATAGGGGCCTAAATCAGTTTTAGTCAAATGTCAGCTAGTGGCCCTCCATCTTCACAAGGGACACTTTGGTATTACAATCACCCAGACTCACAGTAATTATGTGAATTAAATAGGCAATCAAGTTTAATCAGTCTAGATTACCTCGGCGTTCTCCTCCTGCTTTTGACAATTACCACCATGATTTCTAAAAAAGTTTCCCTAGTGCTTTGATGTGAGGTATGAGTAGGAGGGTTTGTGTGTTTGCATGTGCGACGTGAGTGTGTGTGTGTCTTGGGGAGTGTGTGTATGGGGAGGGGGACTTCTCTAAGAAGAGGAGATTCTTGATATCTCACACATGATGCATTACACTTTGACCTGTAGTAATAGAAAACCTGGCATTGTCATGAGCTGGTGACTTGGGTAGAGAAAACATGGTCCCAAGGTATTGGACCAATAAACTGTCTAGGATATTTACTCTCTCTCTCTCTCTCTCTCTCTCTCTCTCTCTCTCTCTCTCTCTCTCTCTCTCTCTCTCTCTCTCTCTCTCTCTCTCTGGTGTATGGGCTCTGGCACTCTATGCTCCTGGTCGGTTGGTATCTATGACCTTAAAGGAGTAGTTCACTATTTTACCCTGAAAGTAGTCCATGTTACAGGAAAAACTGTCATCTAGTTTTTTTCTCTAAACAGCCACTTCAAACGTCAGCTAACTTTAGCCAGCGATAGCTAAAAATCAATGGAAGTGATGGGGGCATGTGAGCATGTTTTAAAAAATTGCACCCATCATGCACCCAATGGATAAAATTAGCTGTAGTATGGCTGTTTAAAGACAACTGAACAATGGATTACAGTTTCTACTGGCCCAAAGACAATTTTCTGGGTGAGGAACCATCTAACATCAAGTTGTAAAATAGTGACCTACTCCTTTATTCAAGGACACACACACACACACACACACACACACACACACACACACACACACACACACACACACACACACACACACACACACACACACACACACACACACACACACACCACACACCACACACCACACACCACACACCACACACCACACACCACACACCACACACCACACACACACACACACAAATATAAGAGTGTAACAAAACAGATTGAGAATAGAAAATTGAGTTAATCTTGGATGTGAATACTGGGCAGTTTGAGAGAAGCTAAGATGACTGACACTCTCCTGGGAAGAAAGCAAAGACGGGCGTGTGTATACGTGTATAGAAGTGTCTGTGTGTGTGTCTCATTCTGTCTCTGAGTGAGTGGGTGTTCTCCACTCACTGGTCTGTGTTATTGTGCTAGTCACACTGAGAAGGTAATATGTTTAAGTGTCAAACCCTGAACTCAGATATCTACTACTACACAGCTACCCAGCAACTCATCTACTGAAGGACCAGAGAGAGAGGAGTAGAGAGAGAGAGAGAGAAGGAGAAAGATAGAGAGAGGAGTAGTACTGTAGACTACTTTATCACTGACGTCAACCCAGAGTCTCTCAGAGCGTTCACAGTCACCCCACTGACACCCCTATCAGATCAGAGCAAAATCACATTCTACTTGAACAGAGCAATACTCAATCATGAGGCATCAAAGCCAAAGTAACTGAATGAAATGCAATAGATGGAAGGAAACCTACCAAAAAACTATTTTAGACAACTTCCTGGACAAAACGTTTCACTGTAATAGTGAAGGCTTAACTTGGCAGTAGAAAACCTAAACAGTATATTTGACCTCTCAGCTTCCCCATAAAATCAAAAACCTTCTAACAGAAAACTGAAGAAAATTAACAACAATGATAAATGGTTTAATGAAGAATGCAAAATCCTAAGAAAGTATTTGATAAACCTATCCAACCAAAAACATAGATACCCAGAAAACCTGAAATCAGCTCAATGTAATTGAAGAATCCATAGACTCTAACCACTTCTGTGAAAATTGGAAAACACTAAGCAAACAACAACACAAAGGGTTATCTATTCAAAAGAGAGATGTATGGGTAAACCACTTGTCCAATCTTTTCGGCCCTATAACAAAGAACAAACAGCAAAAACATATACAGTGGGGAGAACAAGTATTTGATACACTGCCGATTTTGCAGGTTTTCCTACTTACAAAGCATGTAGAGGTCTGTAATTTTTATCATAGGTACACTTCAACTGTGAGAGACGGAATCTAAAACAAAAATCCAGAAAATCACATTGTATGATTTTTAAATAATTAATTTGCATTTTATTGCATGACATAAGTATTTGATCACCTACCAACCAGTAAGAATTCCGGCTCTCACAGACCTGTTAGTTTTTCTTTAAGAAGCCCTCCTGTTCTCCACTCATTACCTGTATTAACTGCACCTGTTTGAACTCGTTACCTGTATAAAAGACACCTGTCCACACACTCAATCAAACAGATTCCAACCTCTCCACAATGGCCAAGACCAGAGAGCTGTGTAAGGACATCAGGGATAAAATTGTAGACCTGCACAAGGCTGGGATGGGCTACAGGACAATAGGCAAGCAGCTTGGTGAGAAGGAAACAACTGTTGGCGCAATTATTAGAAAATGGAAGAAGTTCAAGATGACGGTCAATCACCCTCGGTCTGGGGCTCCATGCAAGATTTCACCTCGTGGGGCATCAATGATCATGAGGAAGGTGAGGGATCAGCCCAGAACTACACGGCAGGACCTGGTCAATGACCTGAAGAGAGCTGGGACCACAGTCTCAAAGAAAACCATTAGTAACACACTACGCCGTCATGGATTAAAATCCTGCAGCGCACGCAAGGTCCCCCTGCTTAAGCCAGTGCATGTCCAGGCCCGTCTGAAGTTTGCCAATGACCATCTGGATGATCCAGAGGAGGAATGGGAGAAGGTCATGTGGTCTGATGAGACAAAAATAGAGCTTTTTGGTCTAACTCCACTCGCCGTGTTTGGAGGAAGAAGAAGTATGAGTACAACCCCAAGAACACCATCCCAACCGTGAAGCATGGAGGTGGAAACATCATTCTTTGGGGATGCTTTTCTGCAAAGGGGACAGGACGACTGCACCGTATTGAGGGGAGGATGGATGGGGCCATGTATCGCGAGATCTTGGCCAACAACCTCCTTCCCTCAGTAAGAGCATTGAAGATGGGTCGTGGCTGGGTCTTCCAGCATGACAACGACACGAAGCACACAGCCATGGCAACTAAGGAGTGGCTCCGTAAGAAGCATCTCAAGGTCCTGGAGTGGCCTAGCCAGTCTCCAGACCTGAACCCAATAGAAAATCTTTGGAGGGAGCTGAAAGTCCGTATTGCCCAGCGACAGCCCCGAAACCTGAAGGATCTGGAGAAGATCTGTAGGGAGGAGTGGGCCAAAATCCCTGCTGCAGTGTGTGCAAACCTAGTCAAGAACTACAGGAAACGTATGATCTCTGTAATTGCAAACAAAGGTTTCTGTACCAAATATTAAGTTCTGCTTTTCTGATGTATCAAATACTTATGTCATGCAATAAAATGCAAATTAATTACTTAAAAATCATACAATGTGATTTTCTGGATTTTTGTTTTAGATTCCGTCTCTCATAGTTGAAGTGTACCTATGATAAAAATTACAGACCTCTACATGCTTTGTAAGTAGGAAAACCTGCAAAATCGGCAGTGTATCAAATACTTGTTCTCCCCACTGTACATGATGAAATACAAATCTTAGAATCAACTATTAAAGACTACCAGAACCCGCTGGATTCTCCAATTACATTGAATAAACTAAAGGACAAAATATAAACCCTCCAACCCAAAAAGGGCTGTGGTGTTGATGGTATCCTCAATGAAATATAAAAATATACAGACCACAATTTCCAATTGGCTATGCTTAAACTCTTTAACATCATCCTTAGCTCTTGCATCTTCCCCAATATTTGGAACCAAGGACTGATCACCTCATCCACAAAGTGGAGACAAATTTGACCCCAATAACTACCGTGGGATATGCGTTAACAACAACCTTGGGAAAATCTTCTGTATTATCATTAACAGCAGACTTGTACATTTCCTCAGTGAAAACAATGTACTGAGCAAATGTCAAATTGGCTTTTGACCAAATTACCGTACGACAGAGCACATATTCACCCTGCACACTCTAATTGACAAACAAACAAACCAAAACAAAGGCAAAGTCATCTCATGCTTCAAACAAGCTTTTGACTCAATTTGGCATAAGGGTGTCCTATACAAATTGATGGAAAGTGGTGTTGGGGGAATAAAATACGACATTATAAAATCCATTTACACAAACAACAAGTATGCGGTTAAAATTGGTATAAAAAAACCCACACATTTCTTTCCACAGGGCCGTGGGGTGAGACAGGGATGCAGCTTAAGCCCCACCTTCTTCAACATATATGTCAACAAATTGGCGAGGGCACTAGAACAGTCTGCAGCACCCGGCCTCACCCTACTAGATTCTGAAGTCAAATGTCTACTGTTTGCTGATGATCTGGTGCTTCTGTCACCAACCAAGGAGTGCCAACTGCAGCACCTAGATCTTCTGCACAGATTCTGTCAGACCTGGGCCCTGGCAAAAATAATGGTCTTCAAAAAGAGGTCCAGTTGCCAGGACCACAATGCAAATTCCACCTAGAACCCATTGTCCTTTATAGTTGTTGTCACATCTAATCCCCCTCCCCCTCTCTGCCGCTCGATGTCACCGGTTTTCTAACCACTGATCCTGGCAATCATCATTACACACACCTGTCACCATCATTACGCACACCTGTCACCATCATTACGCACACCTGTCACCATCTTTAAGCGCACCTGCTCCTTATTATGAGGCACACTTGGACTCAATGGACAGGCACACCTGGACTCCACAATATTGCCTTGACAAATGGAAGCAGCAGGGAATCAGGACTTCTCCCAGAGAGTCGACGAACAGGAATACCTACTTCGTCAACACCATGACCAGCTGGCGCAACTGGGGACGGCTATGGATTAGGTCCTTCGTGTTCTTCATCGTCTCGAACATTCCGAGAGGCGTTGCCTTCAACTAGTGGAGGATACTCTACCACCAGTCGAGCCAGCACACCAGTCCATTCAGCATTCCGCCCAGGTCAGTGTTTGTAGTTTATTCCTACTGGACAAATATGACAGAACTTCATCTAAATGCCGTGGCTTCCTACTCCAGTGCTCCCTCTTGTTTGTGCACCAGATGGGAGCCCCCACCACCGAGAGGTCCAAGGTTGCCACGGTTATTTCTCTGCTGACTGGGTGGGCGTTGGAGTGGGCTACGGCTGTCTGGGAGAGAGGAGAGGAGGAACTGGCTTCACATGAGGCATTCATGGCTCTGTTCAGAGGTTTCTTCGATCATCCACTGGAGGGCAGACAGGGGGCCGAGCGCCTACTCCAACTATCGCAGGATGACCAGACCGCTGCCGAGTACACGCTCACCTTCCGGACAGTAGCAGCATCCCTCCCTCAGTGACCATTCTGTATCAGAGCCTGAACCCATGTAGGTAGGGGTCACATGCCTCCCCGTGGCAGAGTGACGCAGATGGAAACAGCTGGGGCCCTGTCCCTATTGTGATCAAGGGGGGCACCAACTTCAGCATTGGCCGATATGTCCCAACTCGGGTTCCACCAAATACCGTTATCCTCTCCCGTTGGTGCCGGCAGCTATCGAACAGCTCAGCGGGGCACTGTTCTTTACCAAATTGGACCTGCGGAGTGCATACAATCTCATCCTCATCTGGGAGGGGGATGAATGGAAGACAACATTCAGCACGATGTCAGGTCACTACGAGTACTTGGGGATGCCTTTTGGCTTAGCCAGTGCTCCGTCAGTGTTCCAGGCATTTGTCAACGAGGTGTTCCTGGACATGCTCGGACGCCAGGTGGTCGTGTATATCGACGATATCCTGATCTACTCAGCTACTTTGGAGGATCACATCGTTCATGTCCGAGTAGTCCTGGAACGTCTCCTAGCCAACCAACTATATGTCAAGGCAGAGAAGTGCCAATTTCATCAGGAAGCTGTCTCCTTTCTAGGCTACCAGATCAGCCCGCAAGGAGTGAAGATGGACATTAAGAAGGTAGATGCGGTTTGCCAACTTCTACTGCCATTTCATCAGGAACTTTAGCTCCACCGCCTCTCCTCTCACCTCTCTCAGGTATAGGGTGGGGTGGAGTCTGGCAGCTGACGAAGTCTTCCGCCTACTGAAGGGACGTTTCACCTCCGCCCCATTGTTCAAACACCCAGATCCTATGCTACCCTTTGTGGTGGAGGTGGATGCTTCAGTGGTGGGCGTGGGGGCTGTCCTATCTCAACGACAAGGTAATCCACAAAAATTGTATCCTTGTGCGTATTACTCTAAGTAACTGTCTCCTGCACAGAGGAATTATGATGATGAATTAGCTCCAGGGGGTGAAGTTGGCATCAGATGAGTGGAGACATTTGCTGGAGGGTGCCAGGGATCCATTCCTCATCCTCACCTACCATTGGAATCTGGAGTATGTACGGACAGCGAGGTGGCTGAACCCGCATCAAGCAAGATGGGCCCTTTTCTTTACAAGATTTGCCTTCACGCTGACCTATCGCCCAGGTTCAAAGAACACCAAAGCCGATGCCCTTTCCCATCTCTACGATTCAGAAGAGGGTCCCGCCCTGAATGCACCCATAATTCCTCCCTCTCGAGTCGTAGCCCCTGTGGCGAGGGAGAGCTTTGTACGTGTCTCTGTGTGTGGATTACAGGTGACCTAGAATTGTTTTCCCTCTGGTTGCACATTTAACATGTTGATAGAAATTTGGTAGAACTGATTTAAGTTTCCCTTCATTAAAGTCTCCAGCCACTAGGAGTGCCGCCTCTGGGTGAGTGGTTTCCTGTTTGCTTATTTCCTTATACTGACTGACTGCGGTCTTAGTGCCAGCATCTGTCTGTGGTGGTAAATAAACAGCCACGAAAAGTATAGCTGAAAACTCTCTAGGCACGTAGTGTGGCCTGCAATTTATCACAATATACTCTACATCAGGCGAGCGAAATCTGGAGACTTCATTAGATTTCGTACACCAGCTGTTGTTTACAAATTTTCACAGATCGCCCCCCCCCCCCTCGTCTTACTAGAGTGTGCTGTTCTATCTTGCCGGTGCAGGGTATATCCCGCTAGTTGAATATCCATGTCGTCATTCAGCCACGATTCCATGAAACATAGGATATTACAGTTTTTGATGTCCCGTTGGTAGGATATTCGTGATCGTACCTCGTCTAATTTATTGTCCAATGATTGCACGTTGGCGGGTAGTATTGACGGTAAAGGCAGCTTTCCCACTCTACTTCTCCGGGTCCTGACCAGGCATCCGGCTCTTTGTCCTCTGTACCTGTGTCGCTTCCTCTTGCAAATAACGGGGATGTCGCCCTGTGGGGTGTTTGGAGAATGTCCTGTGCGTCCTCCTTGTTGTAGAAGAAATCGTCGTCTAATCCGAGGTGAGTGATTGCTGTCCTAATATCCAGAAGCTCTCTTTTGCCCTAAGATATGGTTGCAGAAACATTATGTATAAATAAATAATGCGAAAATACCCCACATAGTAGCACAATTGGTTGGGCGCCCGTAAAACTGCTGCCATTTCTTCCGGCGCCATTTTACAAACCTGCTTCTCGATTCCTGGTCCCCTGGTTGATGCTGTCCCCCACGACACCCCTTCTCCACCCCTGGACATTGAGGGAGGTCCCGCCTACGCCGTCAGATCCCTACTGGACTTAAGTACCTGGAGGACTTGGAGGGGTATGGTCCAGAGGAGCGGTGTTTGGTTCTGGTTGAAGACATTCTGGATCCCAACATATTCCGTGATTGCTAGCTTCACCGTCCGGACCGGCCCGGCGTCATCCTGCGGCTGGAGCCACAAGTCAGGGGGGCTACTGTCACGTCTACTCCTGCTTCCCCTCTCCGTAGAGCTCGACGTCACTGGTTAACTAACCACTGCTTCTGGAAATCATCATTACGCACACCTGGCACCATAGTTATGCACACCTGCAACTCATTATGAGGCACACCTGGACTCACTACACTGATTACCTCCCCTATATCAGTCACTCCCTTAGTTCCATTCTTCAGGGAGTATTGGTTATGTGTTTCATGTCCAGGCATTGCTTCTGTTTTGTATCACTGTATGTTTCTTGTATTATTAAACTCACCAACTGCACCTGCTTCTCGTCTCCCAGCGTCTCAAATACAGTTGTGTGGTCTGGGGTTCGCTCACCAACCAAGAACTTACAAAATGGGACAAACACCAAATTGTGACTCTGCATGCAGAATTCTGCAAATATACCCTTTGTGTACAACGTAAAACACCAACACTAATTATCAAAGTCCAGAAAAGAGCCGTTAAATTCTACAACCACCTAAAGGAAGCGATTCCCAAATCTTCCTTAACAAAGCCATCACCTACAGAAAGATGAACCTGGAGAAGAGTCCCCTAAGCAAGCTGGTCCTGGGGCTCTGTTCACAAACACAAACAGACCTCACAGAGGCCCAGGACAGCAACACAATTAGACCCAACCAAATCATGAGAAAACAAAAAGATAATTACTTGACACATTGGAAAGAATTTACAAAAAAACTGAGCAAACTAGAATGCTATTTGTCCCTAAACAGAGAAAACCTGACCACTGTGACTGACCCAAAATGAAGGAAACCTTTGACTATGTACAGACTCAGTGAGCAAAGCCTTGCTATTGAGAAATGCCACCATAGGCAGACCTGGCTCTCAAGAGAAGAAAGGCTATGTGCACACTGCCCACAAAATGAGGTGGAAACTGAGCTGCACTTCCTACACTCCTGCCAAATGTATGACCTTATTAGAGACACATATTTCCCTCAGATTACACAGACCCACAATGAATTCGAAAACAAATCCAATTTTGATAAACTCCCATATCTACTGGGTGAAAACCACAGTGTGCCATCACAGCAGCAAGATGTGTGACCTGTTGCCAGAAGAAAAGGAGAACCAGTGAAGAACAAACACTATTGTAAATACAACCCATATTTATATTTATTTATTTTCTCTTTTGCACTTTAACTATTTGCACATTGTTACAACACTCTATATAGACATAATATGACATTTGAAATGTCTTTATTCTTTTGTAACTTGTGTGAGTGTAATGTTTACTGTTCACCTATTATTTCACTTGCTTTGGCAATATAAACATGTATTTCCCATGCCAATTAAGCCATTTGAATTTAAATGAGAGAGACAGAGAGACAACTCTTTGTCATTACAACACTGTTTATAGACATAATATGACATTTGAAATGCCTTTATTCTTTTGGAACTTCTGTGAGTGTAATGTTTATTCGTATTGTTTATTTAACTTTTGTTTATTGTCTACTTCAGTTGTTTAGGCAATGTTAACATATGTTTCCTATGCCAATAAAGCCCTTGAAGAAAGAGAGAGAGAGAGAGAGAGAGAGAGAGAGAGAGAGAGAGAGAGAGAGAGAGAGAGAGAGAGAGAGAGAGAGAGAGAGAGAGAGAGAGAGAGAGAGCTGAGAGAGCTGAGAGAGAGAGAGAGAGAGAGAGAGAGAGAGAGAGAGAGAGAGAGAGAGAGAGAGAGAGAGAGAGAGAGAGAGAGAGGGAGAGAGAGAAAACCAACTTCCCATTAGCAGCAGACAGTGAGTCTAAATCCAGTGCCACATCGACTCCACTAAGAGGATATTGGGCCTATGAGGCCAGCTGACACATATTCCAACAGCACTCTTTGTTTCTTTCTCTCTCATTTTTTCCATCCAGAGAGAAGAGGAGAGTTGGGAGGGGCTCTGGAATATGCTGACACAGCCTAATGAAAGAACCCCCCAGGAGATACAGTGGTAAGTTTCCACTCGTGTCTGGGAGGGTGTGCGTATTGTGTGTTCTGAGGTGGTCGGGTTCAGTATCAGGACAAGGAGCTGAGTTGGCATGCCAGTTTTGAAAGTAGGTCACATGACCCTCAAGTCACATTCCTATTGGCTCTCTGGTAATAGAATCTCTGCTTTCTCAAGTTTTCCAGAGAGTTTTCCAAACATGAACCGCAAATCAGACTCAAGCCTGAATCCCCCCATGCTCTATCCCCATGCCAAACGCATTTTCCAGAAGAAATTGATACCATGAGTTCTTACTGATGTCTGTCTGCCTGTCTCTCTCCCTCTCTCTCTGATGTGGGAGTATGTATGTAGCTCATTCTCACCGTTGTTTGGATTACCTGCTGAGATCATAGAACTGAAGGGTTACCAAGTCCTTCAAGTGCCAGCCCCACGCACACACGACTCCCACTTCGGAGCCTGTGCACTATTGGGGGTTCGTATTATATCACAATCCCCCACACACATAAACAACCGGTGTTTGAACTGTGTGTATGTGTATGTGTGTGTGTGTGTGTGTATCATAGTGATGATAATAAGGAAGCCCCACTGCGTGCACACTCTGGTGTAGGAGTCAAATGAGATCAGCCCAGAGGGACGAATGAGCAACCGTAGAAGAAAGTCTGTGTGGAGTGTATGTGTGCAGGAGTGTGTCGGTGTGTGTCGGCGTGTGTATGTGTGTTGTGTAACTTTGTCTCTCCCCATGTGCGCTCAGAACCTCTTGACTAAAGAATTAGCTTGTTGGTTGCTCAATGCAGGCTCACATACTGTAGAAAGTGATCTTACATGGCCTCATAAAAATAAAATAAAAAGCTCCAACAAGTGGAACCCAAGTTCCTTGTCCTTCAGTAGTATAACCCACCCCGATCCTCTGCAAGATACTTCAGCATAACTTCTTACAGTAGGTCTCCTCCGATCGATGCTATCGGCTGCTTAGGAGTTAATCAATGAGTTCTCTCTCTCTCGCTCTCCCTGGGGGAGTCATTGATCTGTGAATGTGATGAGGAGCAGACAGAGTGGTTCTCTACAGGGATAAAGAGGATATATCTACTCCTTGTGGGATCCTTAATGATCTAAGGAGATAGAGAGACAGACTCACAGAGAATAGCATGTTTGTTAATCAGGGTGGTCTTACCCCACTGGAGAAAACTTACGCACGCACACAGAAGAAGATGGCGCTGACAGATGGGGCAGCTCTGCTTCTAGCTCCTAAGCAACTTGCAGTATTTTTTTTGTTGTGTGTTATTTCTTACATTTTTAGCCCAGAATTTTTTGTTTTGTTATTACTTACAGACGGAAATAACTTTTGGATATCAGAGCGGTGTCAACTAACTTTTTTCCATCACTAGGCAGCTTACGTAACCCTGCACCGTAGAGGCTGCTGCCCCATATACATAGACTTGAAATCATTGGCCACTATAATAATGGAACACTAGCACCTTGGTAATGTTTACATATTTTAGCTTTACTCATCTCAAATGTATACACTGTATTCTACTGTATTTAGTCTATGCCACTCCGACACAGCTCATCTTAATACTTATATATTCCTTAATTCCATTATTTTACTTTTAGGTTGTATGTACTGTGTGTATTGTTGTAAATTGTTAGATATTACTGCACTGTTGGAGATAGAAACACAAGCATTACGCAAAACACCCGCAATAACATCTGCTAAACATGTGACAAATTCAAATTGGATTTGATTTGACGCACACACACACACACACACACACACACACACACACACACACACACACACACACACACACACACACACACACACACACACACACACACACACACACACACACACACACACACACACACACAGTGTTTAACACCTAGCCAGTTGCTAGCTAGCTCTATTCATTAATTCAACATGAGTTAAGTAACATTGTTGCTTAATAATTGGCTCAGCATGTTACTGCTAGCTTGCTACATTTTACTATTTGTCAGGAGACCAGTTGTATCTTAGAGATATTATCGCATATGTCTGACTACTGTAACACAATAAGGATTTCAAAATGTTATAACTTGTAACTCAAAGTATTTTTCACAAGATTCTCAGTTAAAACCGCCGCCATATTTTCGGTTCGGATGCTACAGATCAAACGGTTCGGACGCTACAGTCCAAACGGTTCAGACGCTACAGCCCAAACGGTTCGGACGCTACAGCCCAAATGGTTCGGACACTACAGCCCAAACAGTTCAGACGCTACAGCCCAAACGGTTAGGACGCTACAGCCCAAACGGTTAGGACGCTACAGCCCAAACGGTTCGGACGCTACAGACCAAACGGTTCGGACACTACAGCCCAAACGGTTAGGACGCTACAGCCCAAACTGTTCAGACGCTACATACCAAATGGTTCGGACACTACAGCCCAAACGGTTAGGACGCTACAGCCCAAACGGTTAGGACGCTACAGCCCAAACGGTTAGGACGCTACAGCCCAAACGGTTCGGACGCTACAGACCAAACGGTTCGGACACTACAGCCCAAACGGTTAGGACGCTACAGCCCAAACGGTTCGGACGCTACAGACCAAATGGTTCGGACACTACAGCCCAAACGGTTAGGACGCTACAGACCAAACGGTTAGGACACTACAGCCCAAACGGTTCGGACACTACAGACCAAACGGTTAGGACGCTACAGATAGAAGTTGGCACATTGGTGGTACCGACATCAGATGAGTCGTGTGACAGTTGTGGGGGTCATAGAGCAAAATGGAGAACACCATTGTTTTCCAGTGAGAAGACTGATTTTCAGATGTCTCCTGGTTGGATAAACATCCCTGATGCGGAAGACCGACATAGGCGGATGAGGTGGATTGTGGCCACTAGATGGCAGCAGTGTATGTGCAAACTTTTAGACTGATCCAATGAACCATTTCATTTCTGTTCAGAATTTTGTATCAAGACTGCCCAAATGTGCCTAATTTGTTTATTAATAACTTTTCAAGTTCAAAACTGTGCACTCTCCTCAAACAATAGCATGGTATTCTTTCACTGTAATAGCGACTGTAAATTGGACAGTGCAGTTAGATTAACAAGGATTTAAGCTTTCTGCCAATATCAGATATGTCTATGTCCTGGGAAATGTTCCTACTACTCATGCTAATCCTATTAGCCTACATTAGCTCAACCGTCCCGTGGACGGGACACCGATCCTGAAGTTAAGCTAAAGTGTAGGCTGCTGATGAGAATAATTATCGGCAAACATTTCATTTGAAGTCAGTCCACATGGATCTCAATGTATTTTGGACATATGGAATTATTAGATGATCATGGACACGTGACAGTTAATTAACACATGGTGTGAATATGTGCTATGCAGCCACTTGAGGTCGGATTATCGAAATAAGGGGTGGAAAAAACAACCAAAATGCCTGGCCCTGTTTATGACCGATAATGATTGACCTCAAAGGAATTGAAGAACACACACACACACACATTTAGTTACGCTTTTATGATCACATAAAGCTTCTTCATATTAATGGAATTGTTGGTGTGTGGTGTGGATTATGTCTCTGTGCATATGTGTGTGTGTGTGTGTGTGTGTGTGTGTGTGTGTGTGTGTGTGTGTGTGTGTGTGTGTGTGTGTGTGTGTGTGTGTGTGTGTGTGTGTGTGTGTGTGTGTGTGTGTGTGTGTGTGTGTGTGTGTGTGTGTGTGTGTGTGTGTGTGTGTGTGTGTGTGTGTGTGTGCGTACATATCCATATGCTAGTATTTTATGCATCCATGCATGTAAGCGTAAATGTGGGAATAGCTTATGTCACTAAGCAATCTCTTTATCACTTTTAACCTGTATCAGATGACATGGGCGGGTCTTAAGGGGCAATATGTATTCCGAGTGCATCAGTGTAATTTCTTTAAGTGCAGTTTTGCATTTTAAAGCTAATTGAACGCCCATGCAGCCCCGAGTCAATTAGAACAAGACAGCGTCAACTTCCGACCTTGGCCACGTTAGAATGATTTCGAGCATTTCGCTACACCCTCAATAACATCTGCTAAATATGTGTATGTGACCAATAAGATTAGAATTTCAATTTGTTGGCCAGCGGAGCTTCTGAAATGAGTTTGAAAACGTATATGTCACTGTCTTATTCTCCATTTCTCCTGTCCTTTTAACTCCCCTTCTCTCACCTTCATCATTAACTCTGACTTTTTAAGGTTAGGGTAAAGTTTAAGCATTACTCCGAAATCTTAAGGTTAAGCATTAACTCTGAATGGTTAAGGTAAGGGTTAAGGTTTGGGTTAGGCTTAAAACAAACATCTCAAAAACAACTTTCTATCGCTGGATTTGAACTTGCAACTTTTGGATACAGAGGCAGAGGCTCATTGGCCGGTTTCCACGTCATCTCCTGACGTCGTCAGACACACCAGGCCAACACGCACCACACACCAGGCCAACACGCACCACACACCAGGCCAACACGAACCACACACCAGGACAACACGCACCACACACCAGGCCAACACGCACCACACACCAGGCCAACACGCACCACACACCAGGCCAACACGCACCACACACCAGGCCAACACACACAACACACCAGACCAACGGACACCGATGCACACCAGTCCAACACACACCACACACCAGGCCAACACACACAACACACCAGGCCAACGGACACTGATACACACCAGTCCAACATACACCCTCTAAACAACAGTCCTACACACACCTCAATGATGCACACCTTCATACACACACCAGGGGTAAACACATCTCCATTTAGAAGTAGGAATAAGTAAGAATTATTCATAGGAACCAATTAGCTGAGTAAAAATGTGTTTTTCATCCCTGATCCTTTCCCTCCACCACTAAATACTTGCCATGAATGTACATCTACATGGATGTCATCTGATTATCTGAATGCATGTTTTTAAAGTGTCAAGCCCTTGGCAAGACACTGGGACAAAAGTATTTCCTTAGCAGGCGCACACACACCAAAGCCCTGTGTTTCGGGAGCATCTGTGTGTGTGTGTGTGTGTGTGTGTGTGTGTGTGTGTTGTGTGTCTCCGTGTTGCCAGAGTGAATTAGTGAGATGCAGCTCTGCCTACTCTAAATGTTTAATGATGTTTACCTGTTTGTACTGAGAGCGAGATCAAAGCAACACACTCCCTCTGAGACGCAGTGGGACTTATGGTGGGGTGAGGCATGATGAAGAGGTTCATAGACGGATGGATGAAAGAACACAGGTAAAATGAAGTGCTTTGTAACACCAAAACTAGTGGCAACTGAGCTGCCACCAACTTGAAGGAGACAAAACCTTTGCTGGAGTATTGAAACACGTCATCCTGTGTTGTAGCGCCACTAAATCAAGTGTTGTGCAAAATCTTGCCAGGGACTGGGTGCACAAGATTATAAACAATATGTTGGTGTTTTGAGTCCTGTTTAGTGCAGAATTATATACCTTCTGTTTTGGTGTTGATTCTGCTCTCCACAGGCTTCTAAACTCCATTATGATGTTTTGAATCCCATTTAGTGCAGAATTAGATCACTTTGTCTGATGTCTTAATGTTTTATACTGTTTTATGTATTTGACCAATTGCCATTTTCTACTGTTTTGGGAGGTGTTGTCAAGCATAGTCTTCAAACCACCAGACAGCCTACAGGGAGGGGGTGAGGGCCATGGGAGAGTGGTGCCAGGAAAATAACCTCTCACTCAAAGTCAACAAAACAAAGGAGCTAATCGTGGACTTCAGGAAACAGCAGAGGGAGCATGTCCTTATCCACATCAACGGGACCGCAGAGGAGAAGGTGGAAAGCTTCAAGTTCCTCGGAGTACACATCACTGACGATCTGAAATGGTCCACCGACACAGACAGTGTGGTGAAGAAGACGCAACAGCACCTCTTCAAACTCAGGAGGCTGAAGAAATTTGGCTTGGGCCCTAAAACCCTAACAAACATTTACAAGATGCACAGTTGAGAGTATCCTGTCGGGCTGTATCAGAATCATCCAGCCTATTGTGTATCTCACTACACCCCCATATGCCATGTCTTGAAATATGCAGACAGATTAAAAGTATGTTTAAGTTTGTAATACTTCTGACGGCCAACTTTCTAGCTCCGCCCATAACTTTTTGGACTTTATAGCACTCCCAGAAAGTATGGATTATTGAATCATTGTTAGTTTTACACTTAAGACATGACTCTGCTGTTGTGCTGTAGAATTTGTAAATTTAGTCTTGTGTAATAAATTCTATACATTCCTTTTTACTGAATTAAGCGTACATTTTCGTTAACTGTAATTTTGTTAGTTATGCTCCAACATTCCCTCCATCTTGGGCCAACATCAGTTCTTTTTAAAGCCATTTTATGCTTGATCTGAATATTTGGTCAGAGGCTCTGTATGGAGGGTGTGCCGCAAATGCGGAGCCTCCGGAGGTACGCAGAGGCCAAATTGAGGTGTGTACCACATTGCCGTGTGCCTCACACATTTTTTTACAATGTGGAGGGCTCAGTATAGCTTCGCATTGACATGATTGGTTGACGGTAGGTGAGGGCGGGAGGTCCTGTATAAACACAAACTAACTCAGTTGACAACTTCCTTCACAACAGCTCATCGCTGCTCCGTGAAGCACAAGAAGCATGAATGCGCTGCCTTCTGTAGATGGCGGATCACCGTAAATGCTGCACGGCCAATGCATACGCCAGATTGACCATGCAGTGGCTTTTAGTCTTGGCTCCAATAGTTTCAAAAAATACATTCGAAGAGATTGTCAGTTGGATAGGCTCTCTGTAAGGTTTTGTATATCTTACCTATCATATGAACATAGTTTTCTGACTCAAAAAAGATTCCCTCAAGGTTACCAAGATGTCCAAAAGATTTCAAATTAAAAAAATGTGTGGTAATATCTACATCGGTCAGTCCAAAATGTAAATTTTAAATTGTTATAACGTTCTTAATTACGAAGTTGTTCATGTTCTTAGCTTTATCGTTTGGAAATAGACATAAAAAGATTCTAGGGATGAGCATGTGCATCTTCAATATGTACCCATTGTTCCAGTTTAGTGCATTTCACAATATCTCTCAAGTAAAAGCCTTGGCTGGCGAGTTGATAACATTCCAAGTCTGGAAGGTTAAGATTTGGGAATAGTAATCTCCAGGTGGCCTCTAAATTATTTGTAGAGATTAACATTTCAGCCTCTTTGGAGGCTCCCTAAATTAGCTTTTTTTAATTATACAACTATCAATCTTATCGAATTTATTATTTAACTGACAACTGACAAAATAATAGTTCCTGTCTAGATTTGATCTAATATAGCTTGAATTCTATCAGTAAACACCAGATTTGCCCCTCGTAGGATATACAATGAAATCAATGTGTATTTTTGCCATTTATTGTGCCATTCAACATTAGAAATCGGCCTTCTAGGTACATGTGCTGGAATACAAGGGAAAATGATTCTTATTCTTATTTATCAGGATACCTACACTTAATGTTGTTACTTCGATAGATGGAAGCATAGGCCTCTCCAACCCAGCTCCTCTTTAAATATTACATTTCTCTTTTTTTAATGTAACTCTTTGTCACGACTTTTTCCGAAGTCGGTTCCTCTCGTTGTTCGAGCGGTATTCGGCGGTCGACGTCACCGGTTTTCTAACCATCGCCGTTCCATTTTTCATGTTAAATTTGTTTTGTCTTGTTTTCACACTCACCTGGTTTCATTCCCTAATTACATGTTGTATATTTTCCCTCTGTTTACCCCATGTCTTTGTCGGGAATTGTTTATTGTAAGTTCTTGTGCTATGTGTTACTGGTGCGCTACGGGTTTTGTACCCATGTGTTTGTTGTTTTGTATGCCGTTAGTTTTATATATTAAACTGCTTAAGTTCTGCTCTCCTGCGTTTGACTTTCCTGCCACCAGTTACGCACCCCTTACACTCTTGCACAAAAACCACATCTGCTGACAATCTGTTCGAGAACCATTTGCTTTTTCCCCGTCAAGGACCCCGTGCACATTCAATGTGATAAGTTGGATTTTGTTGGTCTTTACTTCTATAGAATGAAAGTTTACCTTATCTGTTCGGTCTATCATTGAGGAAACAAATAAAACATTTTAGCAGACTTGGAATTCCATACAATGCGAGGATCATAGTATAAATACATAGTTATTGTATACATTACATGCATGTGAACTGAGCAGGCATTTAACAAAAACAATTATAAAAAATAAAATAACATAAAGCAAAGTATGTCTTTGTACTTGAGATGCTATGCCTTTCATAGGGCTTTCAAACTCGAACTCCTCTCCTAACCTATCAACAAACAAAAACACGTTGGATTATGTCCTTTGAGAAAGACTGCCACTTAAGTACTATGGTCAGTTTGTATTACCTTATAGATTCAATTAAAGTATAGTGGCTGGTGGGGGTCTACTTGGGGAGAGTGGGTCCACCGAGAGACTGAAATGGTATGAGTGGAGGCCCTACGCACACCTCAGAGAAGTGTCTGATGACCTCCCACTCACCCTATCCCCCGGATAAAGCCCCTCTTCATTCTCACCCATAACCACCATTGAATCTTAGTTCTAATGACAAACAAGGAATAATAATGATTCGACATCCTTTCCTAATCTGCCCACTACGATTTATTAACTTTACAGCGGGTTTCTAAGTTGAAAAAAAATTCATATAATTACATTGTAGTATAATTATGTCCTTCCTTCTCTCTCCCAAACCAAACCCATCCCTTTCCATCACCCCCTCCCAGTTCTCCTCCCTTTACTCCACCAAAGCCAAGCTTATCCCAACTTCCCATCTATACTCACACTTGCCCACCCAAACTAAGCTTGTCCCACCATTCCATCCTTACTCACCCAAGCCAGGATTATTACCACTTCCCATCCTTGCCCTCTCTTACCCACCCAGGCCAAGTTTATCCCAACCTCTCATCTTTTCCCCCCTCAGACACATGTACACTCCTCTATACATCTACCTCCTTCCATTCTCCTTCATTCACACACAACATACAGTGCATTCAGAAAGTATTCAGACCCCTTTACTTTTTCCATAATTTGTTACGTTACAGCTGTATTCTAAAACTGATTAAATTGCTTTTTCCCCCTCATCAATCTACAAAAATTTTTTTTTCCCCATAATGACAAAGAAAAAACTGATTTAGGATTTTTTTGCAAATTCATTAAAAATACAAAACTGAAATATAAGATTAACATAAGTATCACTCAGTACTTTGTTGAGGCCTCCTTTGGCAGCGGTTACAGACTCGAGTATTTTTGTGTATAACTCTACAACCTTGGCAAACCTGTATTTGTCGAGTTTCTCCCATTCTTCGCTGCAGATCCTCTCAAGCTCTGTCAAGTTGGATGGTGAGGGTCACTGCACGGCTACTTTCAGGTCTCTCCAGAGATGTTAGATCAGGTTCAAGTCTGGGCTCTGGCTGGGCCGCTCAAGGACATTCAGAGACTTGTCCCGAAGCCCCTCCTGTGTTGTCTTGGCTGTGTGCTTAGGGTCGTTTTCCTGTTGGAAGGTGAACCTTTGTCCCAGTCTGAGGTCCTGAGTGCCCTGGAATAGGTTTTCATCAAGGATCCCTCTGGACCTTACTCCGTTCATCTTTCCTTCGATCCTGACTAGGCTCCTAGTCCATTCCACTGAAAAACATCCCCACAGCATGATGCTGCCACCACCATGCTTCACCGTAGGGATGGTGCCTGGTTTCCTCCAGACATTAAACCTGGGATTCAGGCCAACGTGATCAATCTTGGTTTCATCAGACCAGAGAATCTTTTTTTTCATGGTCTGAGAGTCCTTTAGGTGCCTTTTGGCAAACTCCAAGCCAGCTGTCATGTGCCTTTTACTGAGGAGGGGCTTCCGTCTGGCCACTCTACAATAAAGGCCTGATTGGTAGAGTGCTGCAGAGGTGGTTGTCCTTCTGGAAGGTTCTCCTATCTCCACAGAGGAACTCTAGAGCTCTGTCAGAGTGGCCATCGTGTTCTTGCTCAACTCCCTGACCAAGGCCCTTCTCCCCTGATTGCTCAGTTAGGCCGGGTGGCCGGCTCTATGAAGAGTCTCGCTGTTTCCAAACTTCTTCCATTTAAGAATGATGAAGGCCACTGTGTTCTTGGGGACCTTCAATGCTGCATAATTTTTTTGTACCCTACCCCAGATCTGTATCTAGACACAACCCTGTCTTGGAGTTCTACGGACAAATCCTTTGCCCTCATGGCTTGGTTTTTGCTCTTTCATGCACTGTCAACTGTGTGATGTTATGTAGGTAGGCGTGTGCCTTTCCAAGTCATATCCAATTAATTGAATTTACCACAGGTGGACTTGAATCAAGTTGTAGAATCTTCTCAATGATTACGATGGAAACAGGATGCACCTGAGCTTTATTTTGTGTCTTATAGCAAAGGGTCTTAATACTTATGTAAATATGTTTCATATTTTTAATACATTTGCAAAAAATTCTAAAAACCTGTTTTCACTTTGTCATTATTGGGTACTGTGTGTAGATTGCTGATTATATATTTTTTAAATATATTTTAGAATAAGGTTGTAACGTATCAAAATGTGGAAAAAGTCAAGGGGTCTGAATACTTTCTGAAGGATTTGTATACCCTATGTATTCCCACACCCATTTTCTCCTTCCCTCCTACACATATTCACCCTCCTTCACTCTCCCGTTCATATGCACAGACACATACACCCACTCACACCCTCTTGTCCACAAGCACATACATCCATGGAACCATTATTGACAACTATTGAAGGCTAAGGGCTGTTCTTATGCATTACGCAATGCGGAGTGCCTGGATTCAGCCCTTAGCTGTGGTATATTGGCCATATACCACAAAACCCCTAAGGTGTCTTATTGCTAACTGGTTAACAATGTCATTATAAGAGTAAAAATAAATGTTTTGTCATAGCCGTGGTATATGGTCTGATATACTACAGCTTTCAGCCAATCAGCATTCAGGGTTTGATCCACACAGTTTGTAATTCCTCTTTTATATTGTCTTTTCACTGTCCATGTATCTCATTTTCATCGGAAAATACTGTCGTTACTTCCTAGAGAATAAACAGTTACTTAGGGACAATAGAGTCTAGATTGGGGAAAGAATATTGTCTCAATTTATGATAACCTCTCTTGGGTAGGGGGCAGAATTTTCACGTCCGGATGAAAAGCGTGCCCAAAGTAAACTTTTTGTTACTTAGGCCCAGAAGCTAGGATATGCATATAATTGGTAGATATGGATAGAAAACACTCTAAAGTTTCTAAAACTGTTACAATTATGTCTGTGAGTATAACAGAACTGTTATGGCAGGCGAAACGCGAGGACAAACCATCCAGAAAATAAAAATGTCAGCCTTCCACTGTTTCCAATGGCTTTCATGTTTATTCTGAGGCGAATCCTCCCAGATTGCAGTTCCTAGGGCTTTCACTAGATATCAACAGTCTTTAGAAAGAGTTTCAGGCTGGTTTCTGGAAAAATGGGCTAGAATTTGTAGTTTTTCTAAGTGGCTCCCATTTTGGCTGTAGTGTTTCCATGCGCGTGGGGGAAAGCGCGTTCTTTGTTATTTATCTCCGGTAATGAACATATTATTCTCCGTCTTAAATTTTATCGTTTATTTACGTATTAGGGTACCTTAAGTTTGATTATAAACGTTTTTTGACTTGTCTGGGTAAGTTTATTGGTAACATTTGGGATTCATTTTGTTTTCATTTTGAAGGAGGGAACCCAGTGGATTATTGAATGAAGCACGCAAGCTAAAAGGACTTTATCGAACAAAAGGACCATTTGTGATGTAACTGGGACGTTTTGGAGTGCCAACAGCAGAAGATCTTCAAAGGTAAGCATTTATTTTATCGCTATTTCTGACTTTCGTATCGCACCTGCCTGGTTGAAAAATGTTTTTCGTGTTTTTGTATGCGGGGCGCTGTCCTCAGATAATCACATGGTGTGCTTTAAGGTTTATGTTGATGTATAATACTTGTATTTTCATGAATGTTAAATATTTATATTTCTGTAATTTGAAATTCGCGCTCTGCAATTTCACCGGATGTTGGCCAGGTGGGACGCTACCATCCCACCTGCCCATAAGAAGATAAGCTGGTTTTGGGTATTGTATATATATGTTTTGTGATTTTAGCAGACACTCTTATCAAGAGCAACTTACAATTAGGGTTAAGTGCCTTGCTCAAGGGCACATCAGATTTTTCACCTAGTCTGCTCAGGGAGTCAAACAAGCGACCTTTCTGTTACTGGCTCAACACTCTTGACCACTAGGCTACCTGCCGCCCCTTACTGTATACAGCCTAGTGTGCTTATCACTTGTTTCTGCTTCTGCCTCTCCTCAGGAAACTGGGCTCTCTTTCAACTGGAAAAGTTTCCTGCAGCCGGGAATCGGAGTTGAGACTTGATTCCATTTCCCTCCAGTGACTGTCTGACCAGAATGAATTGCTTGCGTTTTTTCCTCAGCTTAACAGACAGGTCCTGGACGAATGGAATGGACTGGCCATGGATTTTGATCTCCTTTCCCCCCGTGCCTTCACAAGGTTGACTTTAGTTGACTGGTTCCACAGCTTAAAGATTACCTTGCAAGGGTATTTAGCATTCTTCTGTTTCACGCCAAACCTATTTCATCGCTCCATATCCTCCAGTGATACATCCTCCGATATCAGCTTGATCACGTACTGTAACTGGAAAGGTCTCCTTTTTCCTCGTCTTCCGTTAGGGACAATATTCTCATATTATTTTGTCTCAATCTGTTTTCTTGCTGATCCAGTTCATCTTCTAAAGATTGCACCTTTGTTTCCAGAAGGCCAGTTTTGATGTCCCGTTTGTCCACGCTCCCGCATTTTGAGAAAATCTACTTTTTTAACAACAGTTTGTTTTGGTGAGCATTGAGAGTATTTTAGCTATGTTTTCCTCGATATCATTCAGCTGTTAGTTGCTCTCATTTGCATCTCCAAGTTGTTCATTGTCCTTTCCTCTAAGGGAAGCCGTGGATTGTTGGGTTCGTGTCACAGCATCGCTTTACCCACAGATTGGTTCGCTGTTGTATCTAGCTGACCGCTTACTCTCTCCTGGTTGCTTGGGGATATATTGATCTATTGATTTGAAAGGCTTGATTAAAACTATGTCTGGCTTCTACATATAATCACAGTTTTGACGGTAGGACGCTACTCACTCCCCATGCGTCCTATCGTTACGCACATGCACCTTCACACTGTTTTTGTGTTTTGATAATGTCTTTTACATGCACTGAAACCCTCAAAAGTGTCTCTCTCTTAAAAAGAACCACCTGGGGTGTTTCAGAGTAATACAGTTCTGTTTTAAGCCACATTCTGTGTATTAAAACACTTACAGTGGGTTTACATTCAAACACCCTCCAAACATCAGACCTCAGCTGAGGTGTACTACTTTTCATGTTTTCATTAGACAATCATTGTGTTTTGAGACTGTCTATTTGTACAGTGAAAAGGGTAGGGTGAATGTTAGACAGATAGAGAGAGACAATGAGAGAGAGGGAGAGAGAGAGAGAGATAGAGATAATCTCCGGTAGAGGGTAGGGTGAAGAGAGTTTGAAGGCATGAATGAAAAGGATCCTCTGTGCTGATTGACTGCCATTTTGTGTCAATATACCCACCACCCCTTCACAGTTTCCCTTGAGCCCTACTGCTGTGGGCTCCTGCAGTCCTCCCTGTGTCTCCATGTTGGGGACACAGGGAGAGGATCAATATGCATCAGCATACTTTTCCCCCTGTCCTTCCCTCACCCCCACTCCTTTCCTCTCCTTCCCTCTCCTTCCCACTCTCCTTCCCTCACCCCCTCTCCTTCCTTGTCCTTACCACTTCCCCTCTCCTTCCCTCACCCCCACTCCTTCCCTCTCCTTCCTTCTCCTTCCCACTTCCCACTCTCCTTCCCTCACCCCCACTCCTTCCCTCTCATTCACTCTCCTTCCCTCACCCCCACCCCTTCCCACCCCCTACCACTTCCCCCTCTCCTTCCCTCACCCCCACTCCTTCCCTCTCCTTCCCTCTCCTTCCCACTTCCCACTTCCCCCTTTCCTTCCCTCACCCCCTCTTCTTCCTTGTCCTTACCACTTCCCCCTCTCCTTCCCTCACCCCCACTCCTTCCCTCTCCTTCCCTCTCCTTCCCACTCTCCTTCCCTCACCCCCACTCCTTCCCTCTCTTTCCCACTTCCCACTTCCCACTTCCCACTCTACTTCCCTCACCTCCTCTCCTTCCTTGTCCTTACCACTTCCCCATCTCCTTCCCTCACCCCCACTCCTTCCCTTTCCTTCCCACTTACCACTTCCCCTTTCCATCCCTCACCCCTCTCCTTCCTTCTCCGTACCACTTCCCCCTCTCCATCCCACTCATCCCTCTCCTTCCTCTCCCCACTCTCCCCTATCTCCTCCATCTCCTTTCCTCTCCTTCACTCTCCTTCCCTCCCTTCTCTTTCCCTCTCCCTCTCTCCTTTCCCTTCCCTTCCCTCTCCTTCCTTCTTCTCCTCTTTCCTTCCCTCTCTGCCCCTCTCCTCCTCTCTACTTCCCTCTCCCCCTCTCCCTCCCTCTCCATCTGTCTCCTTTCCTCTCCCACTCTCCTTCCCTCTCCCTCTTACTCCTTCCCTCTCTCTTACTCTCTCGCTCCGGTCGGCGTTTAAGACGATAATTGACATTCTCAGACAACATCAGTGGTGACCTGGAATAGTATGGGGTAACATTTAGGTGGTGGCGCACAGGGTGGGGAGGAGCATTTAGATGGTAGCGCGGCTCCACAATGCCCCCGTTGTTCTGCCAGTAATTACACCAGGGCCAAGAGAGATCAGCGGCGCTTATTTAATTCATATCCAATGAAATGTAAAAAGCGTCAGAAAGCCGGCCGGCCGCGGTGGCTCTCCACTGTCTGTCTGTCCCCGGCTCTGCACTGTTTATCTCAAGCCCTCTCCTAATTCACTTACTCATGCTCTCATATCTATTCTCACTCAACTTTTCTTTCTCTTGTTCTCTTTATCACCCGTGGTCTTGGAAGTCTTAGTTCATTTTATCTCTCCTCATTCTCTCTTTTGGGTTCATCCTTTTACTCTCTCTCTCTTTTCCTCTCTTCTCAGTCTCTTCTCTCTTTATGAAACTCTTTTGCTGCTTGTCTGTTTCTCTCTCTTTATCTTAGTCTCTCTCTCCATCCTCAGTGTCTTTCTTTCCCCCTTTGTATGTCTCTCTCATCCACACTCTCCTCATTACTTTGCCAATTTTTATATATTTTTTCCTCTCTTTAATTCCCTCTTTAATTTCATCTATCACAAACACTCTCCACAGTTCTCTTCTCACCTCATGCTTAAAATGCTCTTATTTCACATCATGTATCTACCCCCCACCATGGCCAAGCATTTAAATATGAACAAATATCTATCAAATGACTTGTTCTCTGAATATATGAATATACAATTGTTTTACTGAGTTTGATGAAAGACATCACTGCCCCAAGTGAGCCTTGATCAGCTCAATCATCTTGTGACCTGCTAATTGCACTGCCACAGTCATACAGTCCCCCTTGGCGTTTTTCCTATTTTGTTGCATTACAACCTGTAATTTAAATGTATTTTTATTTGGATTTCATGTAATAGACATACACAAAATAGTCCAAATTGGTGCAGCGAAATGAAAAAAAATGACTTGTTTAAAAGAAAATTTACAGAAAACTGGTGCGTACATATGTATTCACCCCCTTTACTATGAAGCCCCTAATTAAGATCTGGTGCAACCAATTACCTTCAGAAGTCACATAATTCGTAAAATAATGTCCACCTACGTGGAATCTAAGTGTCACATGATCTGTCACATGATCTCAATATATAAACACCTGTTCTGAAAGTCCCCAAGCAATTTAAATTTGGCACCCGGCACCATGAAGAGCAAAGAGCTCTCCAAACAGGTCATTGGACAAAGTTGTGGAGAATTACAGATCAGGGTTGGGTTATAAAAAAGATATCAGAAACTTTGAACATTCCACTGAGCGCCATTAAATCCATTATTAAAAAATGGAAAGAATATGGCACCAC
Source organism: Salvelinus alpinus (assembly GCF_045679555.1). Taxonomy (NCBI): domain Eukaryota; kingdom Metazoa; phylum Chordata; class Actinopteri; order Salmoniformes; family Salmonidae; genus Salvelinus; species Salvelinus alpinus. Next base: position 18,258,004 of record NC_092114.1, on the reverse strand, counting down.
AACAAACCTGCCAAGGGAGGGCCGCCCACCAAAACCCACGGACCAGGCGAGGAGGGAATTAACCAGAGAGGCAACAAGGAGACTAAAGATAACCCTGAAGGAGCTGCAAAGCTTCAAAGAGGAGATTGGAGTATCTGTCCATAGGACCACTTTAAGCCGTACACTCCACAGAGCTGGGCTTTACAGAAGAGTGACCAGAAATAAAGCCATTGCTTAAAGAAAAGAATTTGCAAACACGTTTGGTGTTCGCCAAAGGGCATGTGGGAGACTCCCCAAACATATGGAAGAAGTCACTCTGGTCAGATGAGACTAAAATGTAGCTTTTTGGCCAAAGGAAAACGCTATGTCTGGCGCAAACCCAACACCTCCCATCACCCCGAGAACACCATCCCCACAGTGAAGCATGGTGGTGGCAGCATCATGATGTGTGGATGTTTTTCATCGGCAGGGACTGGAAACTGGTCAGAATTGAAGGAATGATGGATGACGCTAAATACATGGAAGTTCTTTAGGGAAGCCTATTTCAGTCTTTCAGAGATTTGAGACTGGGACAGAGGTTCAACCTTCTAGCAGGACAATGACCCTAAGCATACTGCTAAAGCAACACTTGAGTGGTTTAGGGGGAAACATTTAAATGTCTTGGAATAGCCTAGTCAAAGCCCAGACCTCAATCTAATTGAAAATCTGTGGTATGACTTAAAGATTGCTGTACACCAGCGGAACCCATCCAACTTGAAGGAGTCGGAGCAGTTTTGCCTTGAAGAATGGGCAAAAATCTCAGGGGCTAGATGTGCCAAGCTTATAGAGACATACCCCAAGAGACATGCAGCTGTAATTGCTGCAAAAGGTGGCTCTACAAAGTATTGACTTGGGGGGTGAATAGTTATGCACTCTCAATTTTTCTGTTTTTTGTTGTTGTCTTATTTCTTGTTTGTATCACAATAAAATCGATTTAGTATCTTCAAAGTGGTAGGCATGTTGTGTAAATCAAATGATACAACCCCCAAAAAAATCCATTTCAATTCCAGGTTGTAAGGCAACAAAATAGGAAAAATGCCAAGGGGGGTGAATACTTTCGCAAGCCACTGTATATGTCTACAATTCTATCACCACTTGGGGGCAACAAGCTCATACAGACCAATGTCTTTCTAGGTCTGCAGCTGTGGTCTCTCATCTGTTTCAGCTACTGTGCTGTGCAAGTGCTTCCCTCTTTCTCTTTCTCTCTCCTTCCCGCACTCCATCCCTTCTTCCTAAATCAGTGATGATAAAATAGATGCCGGATTGAAATTTCACGAGCGCATCTCAAACTGTCAGAACATTAACCTGTTCATCTAAGGTGCCTTGCTACCCCGGGGGGTTAGAGAGAAAGAGAAGAGTGAGGGGGACAATGAAATGGGGGGGTGAACTCCCATTGATTAGAACAGCTTGCAGGTTAGAGAGAGCCCAGAGATCTACATAGAGATACCCTGGGTCCGGAGGAAACAGATAACATAAGTCAATTTGCTCTCCTGTAGACCCTATGGGACAGCTAGACTGGGAAGAGAGGGAGGGAACAGTGTTGGAGATACAGGATGGAGAAAGGAGGAGAAGAAACAGAAATAAGGAGAGGAGGACAGAGAGGGTGAGGGAAAGGGAGGGAGTGTTAGAAAGAGAGAAGAGGGAAAGAGAAAGAAGAAGTGGAGAGAGAGGGAAAGAGAAAGAGATAGAGATAATACAAAAAACGTGAGAGATACAGAACTGGAAAGACAGAGGAAGGAGAAGAGGAAGGAGACAGAGGAAGGAGACAGAGGAAGGAGGCAGAGGAAGGAGAAAGAAGAAAAGACAGAGGAAGGAGGCAGAGGAAGGAGGCAGAAGATGGAGACAGAGGAAGAAGGCAGAGGAAGAAGGCAGAGGAAGGAGTCACAGGAAGGAGTCACAGGAAGGAAACAGAGGAAGAAGGCAGAAGATGGAGACAGAGGAAGAAGGCAGAGGAAGAAGGCAGAGGAAGGAGACAGAGGAAGGAGTCGGAGGAAGGAGTCCGAGGAAGGAGAAAGAGGAAGGAGGCAGAGGAAGGAGGCAGAGGAAGGAGGCAGAGGAAGTAGACAGAGGAATGAGACAGATGATGGAGGAAAGGGAAGGAGACAGGGAAGGTGACAGAGGAAGGAAACAGAAGAAGGAGTCAGAGGAAGGAGTCAGAGGAAGGAGTCAGAGGAAGGAGACAGAGGAAGGAGTCAGAGGAAGGAGTCAGAGGAAGGAGAGGAAAGAGGCAGAGGAAGGAGACAGAGGAAGGAGTCAGAGGAAGGAGGCAGAGGAAGGAGGCAGAGGAAGGAGTCAGAGGAAGGAGTCAGAGGAATGAGACAGAGGATGGAGGAAAGGGAAAGAGACAGGGGAAGGAGACAGGGGAAGGAAGCAGAAGAAGGAGACAGGGGAAGGAAGCAGAAGAAGGAGACAGAGGAAGGAGTCAGAGGAAGGAGTCAGAGGAAGGAGTCAGAGGAAGGAGTCAGAGGAAGGAGACAGAGGAAGGAGGCAGAGGAAGGAGGCAGAGGAAGGAGACAGAGGAAGGAGGCAGAGGAAGGAGGCAGAGGAAGGAGACAAAGGAATGTGCCAAGGAAGGAGGCAGAGGAAGGAGGCAGAGGAAGGAGACAAAGGAAGGAGACAGAGGAAGGAGACAGAGGAAGGAGGCAGAGGAAGCAGTCAGAGGAAGGAGTCAGAGCAATGAGACAGAGGATGGAGGAAAGGGAAAGAGACAGGGGAAGGAGACAGGGGAAGGAAGCAGAAGAAGGAGACAGGGGAAGGAAGCAGAAGAAGGAGACAGAGGAAGGAGTCAGAGGATGGAGACAGAGGAAGGAGGCAGAGAAATGAGACAGAGGAAGGAGGCAGAGGAAGATGCCAGAGGAAGGAGTCAGTGGAAGGAGAGAGAGGATGGAAACAGTGGAAGGAAGCAGAGGAAGGAGGCAGAGGAAGGAGGCAGAGGAAGGAGACAGAAGAAGGAGACAGAGGATGGAGACAGAGAAAGGTGCCAGAGGAAATAGACAGAGGAAGGAAACAGAGGAAGGAGGCAGAGGTAGGAGAGGAAGGAGACAGAGGAAGAAAGAATCACCAAGTTAGGCAGGGATAGAAATAGAGTGGTATCATATTCAGTCTGTGATCTACAGTGATTTGTGTGGAATCTTTCAGAGGTGATTTGGTTAATAATGGTGAGATAAAGCAGCTCTCTGCTGCCTATGCCTGTCATAAATCTTTCATTGTTTCTCTCCTCTCTCTCTCTCCTCCCCCTCTCCTATCCTCTCCTCCCTCTCTCTCACCCACCCTCTCTCTCTCTCTACCGCTTCTCTCTCTCTCTCTCCTTTCGTTTCCTCTGTAGCTGGCCCTCAGCTCCACAATACACCCGTCACAGCACTCAGTGATGCATTTTTAAACAGACACAGATGAAGACCCACTGTGATAGCAATGTAAAATTTTCACCACCAACTTGGATAGACATGTAGGGGAAGAAGAAAAATAGGTACTTGTTACTCTATTGCATCACTAGGGGCAACACTAACACACTGGGGCAACACTAACTATATGGGGATTAACACTAACACACTGGGATTAACACTAACACACTGGGGTAACACTAACACACTGGGGCAACACTAACACACTGGGGTAACACTAACTATATGGGGTAACACTAACACACTGGGATTAACACTAACACACTGGGGTAACACTAACACACTGGGGCAACACTAACACACTGGGGTAACACTAACTATATGGGGTAACACTAACACACTAACACTAACACACTGGGGTAACACTAACTATATGGGGTAACACTAACACACTGGGGGTAACACTAACTATATGGGGCAACACTAACACACTGGGTGTAACACTAACACACTGGGGATTAACACTAACACACTGGGTGTAACACTAACTATATGGGGTAACACTAACACACTGGGTATAACACTAACACACTGGGGTAACACTAACTATATGGGGTAACACTAACTATATGGGGTAACACTAACAATACATGGGGTAACACTAACACACTGGGTGTAACACTAACTATATGGGTGTAACACTAACTATATGGGGCAACACTAACACACTGGGGATTAACACTAACACACTGGGGTAACACTAACACACTGGGGATTAACACTAACTATATGGGGTAACACTAACACACTGGGGATTAACACTAACACACTGGGGATTAACACTAACTATATGGGGTAACACTAACACACTGGGTGTAACACTAACTATATGGGGTAACACTAACACACTGGGGATTAACACTAACACACTGGGGATTAACACTAACTATATGGGGTAACACTAACACACTGGGGATTAACACTAACTATATGGGGTAACACTAACACACTGGGTGTAACACTAACTATATGGGGTAACACTAACACACTGGTGTAACACTAACTATATGGGGTAACACTAACACACTGGGGGAACACTAACTATATGGGGCAACACTAACACACTGGGTGTAACACTAACACACTGGGGGTAACACTAACTATATGGGGTAACACTAACACACTGGGGGTAACACTAACTATATGGGGTAACATTAACATACTGGGGGTAACATTAACTATATGGGGTAACACTAACTATATGGGGTAACACTAACTATATGGGGTAACACTAACTATATGGGGTAACACTAACACATTGGGTGCAACACTAACTATATGGGGCAACACTAACACACTGGGGGTAACACTAACTATATGGGGCAACACTAACACACTGGGGTAACACTAACACACTGGGGTAACACTAACACACTGGGGGTAACACTAACTATATGGGGTAACACTAACACACTGGGTGTAACACTAACTATATGGGGCAACACTAACACACTGGGGCAACACTAACTATATGGGGCAACACTAACACACTGGGTGTAACACTAACACACTGGGGGTAACACTAACTATATGGGGTAACACTAACACACTGGGTGTAACACTAACTATATGGGGTAACACTAACACACTGGGGATTAACACTAACACACTGGGGATTAACACTAACTATATGGGGTAACACTAACACACTGGGGATTAACACTAACTATATGGGGTAACACTAACACACTGGGTGTAACACTAACACACTGGGGGTAACACTAACTATATGGGGTAACACTAACACACTGGGGGTAACACTAACTATATGGGGTAACATTAACACACTGGGGATTAACACTAACACACTGGGGATTAACACTAACTATATGGGGTAACACTAACACACTGGGTGTAACACTAACTATATGGGGTAACACTAACACACTGGGTGTAACACTAACTATATGGGGTAACACTAACACACTGGGGCAACACTAACTATATGGGGCAACACTAACACACTGGATGTAACACTAACTATATGGGGATTAACACTAACACACTGGGTGTAACACTAACTATATGGGGTAACACTAACACACTGGGGATTAACACTAACACACTGGGGATTAACACTAACTATATGGGGTAACACTAACACACTGGGTGTAACACTAACTATATGGGGTAACACTAACACACTGGGGATTAACACTAACACACTGGGGATTAACACTAACTATATGGGGTAACACTAACACACTGGGGATTAACACTAACTATATGGGGTAACACTAACACACTGGGTGTAACACTAACTATATGGGGTAACACTAACACACTGGTGTAACACTAACTATATGGGGTAACACTAACACACTGGGGGAACACTAACTATATGGGGCAACACTAACACACTGGGTGTAACACTAACACACTGGGTGTAACACTAACTATATGGGGTAACACTAACACACTGGGTGTAACACTAACTATATGGGGTAACACTAACACACTGGGGCAACACTAACTATATGGGGCAACACTAACACACTGGGTGTAACACTAACACACTGGGGGTAACACTAACTATATGGGGTAACATTAACATACTGGGGGTAACATTAACTATATGGGGTAACACTAACTATATGGGGTAACACTAACTATATGGGGTAACACTAACTATATGGGGTAACACTAACTATATGGGGCAACACTAACACACTGGGGGTAACACTAACTATATGGGGCAACACTAACACACTGGGGTAACACTAACACACTGGGGGTAACACTAACTATATGGGGTAACACTAACACACTGGGTGTAACACTAACTATATGGGGTAACACTAACACACTGGGGCAACACTAACTATATGGGGCAACACTAACACACTGGGTGTAACACTAACACACTGGGGGTAACACTAACTATATGGGGTAACACTAACACACTGGGTGTAACACTAACTATATGGGGTAACACTAACACACTGGGGATTAACACTAACACACTGGGGATTAACACTAACTATATGGGGTAACACTAACACACTGGGGATTAACACTAACTATATGGGGTAACACTAACACACTGGGTGTAACACTAACTATATGGGGTAACACTAACACACTGGTGTAACACTAACTATATGGGGTAACACTAACACACTGGGGATTAACACTAACTAGGTAACACTAACACACTGGGGTAACACTAACTATATGGGGTAACACTAACACACTGGGGATAACACTAACACACTGGGGGTAACACTAACACACTGGGGTAACACTAACACACTGGGGGTAACACTAACACACTGGGGGTAACACTAACTACACTGGGGTAACACTAACACACTGGGGTAACACTAACTACTACTGGGGTAACACTAACACACTGGGGTAACACTAACTATCACTGGGGGTAACACTAACACACTGGGGGTAACACTAACTATATGGGGCAACACTAACACACTGGGGGTAACACTAACTATACTGGGGATCAACAGTAACACACTGGGTGCAACACTAACTATATGGGGCAACACTAACACACTGGGTGTAACACTAACACACTGGGGGTAACACTAACTATATGGGGTAACACTAACTACACTGGGGGTAACACTAACTATATGGGGTAACATTAACATACTGGGGGTAACATTAACTATATGGGTGTAACACTAACTATATGGGGTAACACTAACTATATGGGGTAACACTAACACATTGGGTGCAACACTAACTATATGGGGCAACACTAACACACTGGGGGTAACACTAACTATATGGGGCAACACTAACACACTGGGGTAACACTAACACACTGGGGGTAACACTAACTATATGGGGTAACACTAACACACTGGGTGTAACACTAACTATATGGGGTAACACTAACACACTGGGGCAACACTAACTATATGGGGCAACACTAACACACTGGGTGTAACACTAACACACTGGGGGTAACACTAACACACTGGGTGTAACACTAACTATATGGGGTAACACTAACACACTGGGGATTAACACTAACACACTGGGGATTAACACTAACTATATGGGGTAACACTAACACACTGGGTGTAACACTAACTATATGGGGTAACACTAACACACTGGTGTAACACTAACTATATGGGGTAACACTAACACACTGGGGATTAACACTAACTATATGGGGCAACACTAACACACTGGGTGTAACACTAACTATATGGGGTAACACTAACACACTGGGTGTAACACTAACTATATGGGGTAACACTAACACACTGGGGCAACACTAACACATTGGGTGTAACACTAACACACTGGGGGTAACACTAACTATATGGGGTAACACTAACACACTGGGGGTAACACGAACTATATGGGGTAACATTAACATACTGGGGGTAACATTAACTATATGGGGTAACACTAACTATATGGGGCAACACTAACTATATGGGGTAACACTAACACACTGGGTGTAACACTAACTATATGGGGTAACACTAACACACTGGGGTAACACTAACTATATGGGGCAACACTAACACACTGGGGTAACACTAACACACTGGGGGTAACACTAACTATATGGGGTAACACTAACACACTGGGTGTAACACTAACTATATGGGGCAACACTAACACACTGGGGGTAACACTAACTATATGGGGCAACAGTAACACACTGGGGTAACACTAACTATATGGGGTAACACTAACACACTGGGTGTAACACTAACACACTGGGTGTAACACTAACACACTGGGGCAACACTAACACACTGGGGGTAACACTAACATACTGGGGGTAACACTAATACACTGGGGTAACACTAACACACTGGGGGTAACACTAACACACTGGGGGTAACACTAACTATATGGGGCAACACTAACACACTGGGTGTAACACTAACACACTGGGGATTAACACTAACACACTGGGTGTAACACTAACTATATGGGGTAACACTAACACACTGGGTATAACACTAACACACTGGGGTAACACTAACTATATGGGGTAACACTAACTATATGGGGTAACACTAACAATACATGGGGTAACACTAACACACTGGGTGTAACACTAACTATATGGGTGTAACACTAACTATATGGGGCAACACTAACACACTGGGGATTAACACTAACACACTGGGGTAACACTAACACACTGGGGATTAACACTAACTATATGGGGTAACACTAACACACTGGGGATTAACACTAACACACTGGGGATTAACACTAACTATATGGGGTAACACTAACACACTGGGGATTAACACTAACTATATGGGGTAACACTAACACACTGGGTGTAACACTAACTATATGGGGTAACACTAACACACTGGTGTAACACATGGGGATTAACACTAACTATATGGGGTAACACTAACACACTGGGGATTAACACTAACTATATGGGGTAACACTAACACACTGGGTGTAACACTAACTATATGCAGTAACACTAACACACTGGGGGAACACTAACTATATGGGGCAACACTAACACACTGGGTGTAACACTAACACACTGGGTGTAACACTAACTATATGGGGTAACACTAACACACTGGGTGTAACACTAACTATATGGGGTAACACTAACACACTGGGGCAACACTAACTATATGGGGCAACACTAACACACTGGGTGTAACACTAACACACTGGGGGTAACACTAACTATATGGGGTAACACTAACACACTGGGGGTAACACTAACTATATGGGGTAACATTAACATACTGGGGGTAACATTAACTATATGGGGTAACACTAACTATATGTGGGTAACACTAACGCAACACTAACTATATGGGGCAACACTAACACACTTGGGGTAACACTAACTATATGGGGCAACACTAACACACTGGGGTAACACTAACACACTGGGGGTAACACTAACTATATGGGGTAACACTAACACACTGGGTGTAACACTAACTATATGGGGTAACACTAACACACTGGGGCAACACTAACTATATGGGGCAACACTAACACACTGGGTGTAACACTAACACACTGGGGGTAACACTAACTATATGGGGTAACACTAACACACTGGGTGTAACACTAACTATATGGGGTAACACTAACACACTGGGGATTAACACTAACACACTGGGGATTAACACTAACTATATGGGGTAACACTAACACACTGGGGATTAACACTAACTATATGGGGTAACACTAACACACTGGGTGTAACACTAACTATATGGGGTAACACTAACACACTGGTGTAACACTAACTATATGGGGTAACACTAACACACTGGGGATTAACACTAACTATATGGGGCAACACTAACACACTGGGTGTAACACTAACTATATGGGGTAACACTAACACACTGGGTGTAACATTAACTATATGGGGTAACACTAACACACTGGGGCAACACTAACTATATTGGGCAACACTAACACACTGGGTGTAACACTAACACACTGGGGGTAACACTAACTATATGGGGTAACACTAACACACTGGGGGTAACACTAACTATATGGGGTAACATTAACATACTGGGGGTAACATTAACTATATGGGGTAACACTAACTATATGGGGTAACACTAACTATATGGGGCAACACTAACACACTGGGGGTAACACTAACTATATGGGGCAACACTAACACACTGGGGTAACACTAACACACTGGGGGTAACACTAACTATATGGGGCAACACTAACACACTGGGGTAACACTAACTATATGGGGCAACACTAACACACTGGGGGTAACACTAACTATATGGGGTAACACTAACACACTGGGTGTAACACTAACTCTTTGGGGCAACACTAACACACTGGGGGTAACACTAACTATATGGGGCAACAGTAACACACTGGGGTAACACTAACTATATGGGGTAACACTAACACACTGGGTGTAACACTAACACACTGGGTGTAACACTAACACACTGGGGATTAACACTAACACACTGGGGATTAACACTAACTATATGGGGTAACACTAACACACTGGGTGTAACACTAACTATATGGGGTAACACTAACACACTGGGTGTAACACTAACTATATGGGGTAACACTAACACACTGGGGCAACACTAACTATATGGGGCAACACTAACACACTGGATGTAACACTAACTATATGGGGATTAACACTAACACACTGGGTGTAACACTAACTATATGGGGTAACACTAACACACTGGGGATTAACACTAACACACTGGGGATTAACACTAACTATATGGGGTAACACTAACACACTGGGTGTAACACTAACTATATGGGGTAACACTAACACACTGGGGATTAACACTAACACACTGGGGATTAACACTAACTATATGGGGTAACACTAACACACTGGGGATTAACACTAACTATATGGGGTAACACTAACACACTGGGTGTAACACTAACTATATGGGGTAACACTAACACACTGGGGCAACACTAACTATATGGGGCAACACTAACACACTGGGTGTAACACTAACTATATGGGGTAACACTAACACACTGGGTGTAACACTAACTATATGGGGTAACACTAACACACTGGGGTAACACTAACATATTAACACTGACAATGGGGTAACACTAACACACTGGGGGTAACACTAACTATATGGGGTAACACTAACACACTGGGGGTAACACTAACTATATGGGGATTAACCCTAACTATATGGGGCAACACTAACACACTGGGTGTAACACTAACTATATGGGGTAACACTAACACACTGGGTGTAACACTAACTATATGGGGTAACACTAACACACTGGGGGCACTAACGACTAACACTATTCTATGGGGCAACACTAACACACTGGGTGTAACACTAACTATATGGGGCAACACTAACACACTGGGGGTAACACTAACACTACATGGGGGTAACACTAACTATATGGGGTAACACTAACACACTGGGGTAACACTAACACACTGGGGTAACACTAACACACTGGGGTAACACTAACTATATGGGGTAACACTAACACACTGGGGTAACACTAACTATATGGGGTAACACTAACACACTGGGGTAACACTAACTATATGGGGCAACACTAACACACTGGGTGTAACACTAACTATATGGGGCAACACTAACACACTGGGTGTAACACTAACACACTGGGGATTAACACTAACACACTGGGTGTAACACTAACTATATGGGGTAACACTAACACACTGGGTATAACACTAACACACTGGGGTAACACTAACTATATGGGGTAACACTAACTATATGGGGTAACACTAACAATACATGGGGTAACACTAACACACTGGGTGTAACACTAACTATATGGGTGTAACACTAACTATATGGGGCAACACTAACACACTTGGGATTAACACTAACACACTGGGGTAACACTAACACACTGGGGATTAACACTAACTATATGGGGTAACACTAACACACTGGGGATTAACACTAACACACTGGGGATTAACACTAACTATATGGGGTAACACTAACACACTGGGTGTAACACTAACTATATGGGGTAACACTAACACACTGGGTGTAACACTAACTATATGGGGTAACACTAACACACTGGGGCAACACTAACTATATGGGGCAACACTAACACACTGGATGTAACACTAACTATATGGGGATTAACACTAACACACTGGGTGTAACACTAACTATATGGGGTAACACTAACACACTGGGGATTAACACTAACACACTGGGGATTAACACTAACTATATGGGGTAACACTAACACACTGGGTGTAACACTAACTATATGGGGTAACACTAACACACTGGGGATTAACACTAACACACTGGGGATTAACACTAACTATATGGGGTAACACTAACACACTGGGGATTAACACTAACTATATGGGGTAACACTAACACACTGGGTGTAACACTAACTATATGGGGTAACACTAACACACTGGTGTAACACTAACTATATGGGGTAACACTAACACACTGGGTGTAACACTAACTATATGCAGTAACACTAACACACTGGGGGAACACTAACTATATGGGGCAACACTAACACACTGGGTGTAACACTAACACACTGGGTGTAACACTAACTATATGGGGTAACACTAACACACTGGGTGTAACACTAACTATATGGGGTAACACTAACACACTGGGGCAACACTAACTATATGGGGCAACACTAACACACTGGGTGTAACACTAACACACTGGGGGTAACACTAACTATATGGGGTAACACTAACACACTGGGGGTAACACTAACTATATGGGGTAACATTAACATACTGGGGGTAACATTAACTATATGGGGTAACACTAACTATATGGGGTAACACTAACTATATGGGGTAACACTAACACATTGGGTGCAACACTAACTATATGGGGCAACACTAACACACTGGGGGTAACACTAACTATATGGGGCAACACTAACACACTGGGGTAACACTAACACACTGGGGGTAACACTAACTATATGGGGTAACACTAACACACTGGGTGTAACACTAACTATATGGGGTAACACTAACACACTGGGGCAACACTAACTATATGGGGCAACACTAACACACTGGGTGTAACACTAACACACTGGGGGTAACACTAACTATATGGGGTAACACTAACACACTGGGTGTAACACTAACTATATGGGGTAACACTAACACACTGGGGATTAACACTAACACACTGGGGATTAACACTAACTATATGGGGTAACACTAACACACTGGGGATTAACACTAACTATATGGGGTAACACTAACACACTGGGTGTAACACTAACTATATGGGGTAACACTAACACACTGGTGTAACACTAACTATATGGGGTAACACTAACACACTGGGGATTAACACTAACTATATGGGGCAACACTAACACACTGGGTGTAACACTAACTATATGGGGTAACACTAACACACTGGGTGTAACACTAACTATATGGGGTAACACTAACACACTGGGGCAACACTAACTATATGGGGCAACACTAACACACTGGGTGTAACACTAACACACTGGGGGTAACACTAACTATATGGGGTAACACTAACACACTGGGGGTAACACTAACTATATGGGGTAACATTAACATACTGGGGGTAACATTAACTATATGGGGTAACACTAACTATATGGGGTAACACTAACTATATGGGGTAACACTAACACACTGGGGGTAACACTAACTATATGGGGCAACACTAACACACTGGGGGTAACACTAACTATATGGGGCAACACTAACACACTGGGGGTAACACTAACTACACTGGGGTAACACTAACACACTGGGTGTAACACTCAACACACTCATGGGTGTAACACTAAACACACTTGGGTGTAACACTAACTACACTGGGGACTAACACTAACACACTGGGTGTACACACACTGGGACTAACACACTGGGTGTAACACTAACACACTGGGGTACCTAACACTGGGGTAACACTACATTGGGGTAACACTAATAATACATGGGGTAACACTAACACACTGGGTGTAACACTAACTATATGGGTGTAACACTAACTATATGGGGCAACACTAACACACTGGGGATTAACACTAACACACTGGGGTAACACTAACACACTGGGGATTAACACTAACTATATGGGGTAACACTAACACACTGGGGATTAACACTAACACACTGGGGATTAACACTAACTATATGGGGTAACACTAACACACTGGGTGTAACACTAACTATATGGGGTAACACTAACACACTGGGTGTAACACTAACTATATGGGGTAACACTAACACACTGGGGCAACACTAACTATATGGGGCAACACTAACACACTGGATGTAACACTAACTATATGGGGATTAACACTAACACACTGGGTGTAACACTAACTATATGGGGTAACACTAACACACTGGGGATTAACACTAACACACTGGGGATTAACACTAACTATATGGGGTAACACTAACACACTGGGTGTAACACTAACTATATGGGGTAACACTAACACACTGGGGATTAACACTAACACACTGGGGATTAACACTAACTATATGGGGTAACACTAACACACTGGGGATTAACACTAACTATATGGGGTAACACTAACACACTGGGTGTAACAGTAACTATATGGGGTAACACTAACACACTGGTGTAACACTAACTATATGGGGTAAAACTAACACACTGGGGATTAACACTAACTATATGGGGCAACACTAACACACTGGGTGTAACACTAACTATATGCAGTAACACTAACACACTGGGGGAACACTAACTATATGGGGCAACACTAACACACTGGGTGTAACACTAACACACTGGGTGTAACACTAACTATATGGGGTAACACTAACACACTGGGTGTAACACTAACTATATGGGGTAACACTAACACACTGGGGCAACACTAACTATATGGGGCAACACTAACACACTGGGTGTAACACTAACACACTGGGGGTAACACTAACTATATGGGGTAACACTAACACACTGGGGGTAACACTAACTATATGGGGTAACATTAACATACTGGGGGTAACATTAACTATATGGGGTAACACTAACACACTGGGGGTAACACTAACACACTGGGGGTAACACCACTGGGGGTAACACTAACTATATGGGGTAACACTAACACATTGGGTGCAACACTAACTATATGGGGCAACACTAACACACTGGGGGTAACACTAACTATATGGGGTAACACTAACACACTGGGGCAACACTAACTATATGGGGCAACACTAACACACTGGGTGTAACACTAACACACTGGGGGTAACACTAACTATATGGGGTAACACTAACACACTGGGGGTAACACTAACTATATGGGGTAACATTAACATACTGGGGGTAACATTAACTATATGGGGTAACACTAACACACTGGGGGTAACACTAACTATATGGGGTAACACTAACACATTGGGTGCAACACTAACTATATGGGGCAACACTAACACACTGGGGGTAACACTAACTATATGGGGCAACACTAACACACTGGGGTAACACTAACACACTGGGGTAACACTAACTATATGGGGCAACACTAACACACTGGGGGTAACACTAACTATATGGGGCAACAGTAACACACTGGGGTAACACTAACTATATGGGGTAACACTAACACACTGGGTGTAACACTAACACACTGGGTGTAACACTAACACACTGGGGGTAACACTAACACACTGGGGGTAACACTAACACACTGGGTGTAACACTAACACACTGGGTGTAACACTAACACACTGGGGGTAACACTAACACACTGGGGGTAACACTAACACACTGGGGGTAACACTAACACACTGGGGGTAACACTAACACACTGGGGGTAACACTAACATACTGGGGGTAACACTAACACACTGGGGGTAACACTAACACACTGGGGGCAACACTAACACACTGGGGTAACACTAACACACTGGGGTAACACTAACACACTGGGGTAACACTAACTATATGGGGGTAACACTAACTATATGGGATAACCCTAACTATATGGGGCAACACTAACACATTGGGTGTAACACTAACTATATGGGGTAACACTAACAAACTGGGTGTAACACTAACTATATGGGTGTAACACTAACTATATGGGGGTAACACTAACACACTGGGGGTAACACTAACTATATGGGGGTAACACTAACTATATGGGATAACCCTAACTATATGGGGCAACACTAACACATTGGGTGTAACACTAACTATATGGGGTAACACTAACACACTGGGTGTAACAATAACTATATGGGGTAACACTAACACACTGGGGGTAACACTAACTATATGGGGTAACACTAACACACTGGGTGTAACACTAACTATATGGGGTAACACTAACACACTGGGGGTAACACTAACACACTGGGGGTAACACTAACTATATGGGGTAACACTAACACACTGGGGTAACACTAACTATATGGGGTAACACTAACACACTGGGGTAACACTAACTATATGGGGTAACACTAACACACTGGGTGTAACACTAACACACTGGGTGTAACACTAACTATATGGGGTAACACTAACACACTGGGGTAACACTAACTATATGGGGTAACACTAACACACTGGGGCAACACTAACTATATGGGGCAACACTAACACACTGGATGTAACACTAACTATATGGGGTAACACTAACACACTGGGGTAACACTAACTATATGGGGTAACACTAACACACTGGGGTAACACTAACTATATGGGGTAACACTAACACACTGGGGATTAACACTAACACACTGGGGTAACACTAACACACTGGGGGTAACACTAACACACTGGGGGTAACACTAACACACTGGTGTAACACTAACACACTGGGGTAACACTAACACACTGGGGTAACACTAACACACTGGGGTAACACTAACACACTGGGGGTAACACTAACACACTGGGGTAACACTAACACACTGGGGGTAACACTAACACACTGGGGTAACACTAACACACTGGGGGTAACACTAACACACTGGGGTAACACTAACACACTGGGGTAACACTAACACACTGGGGTAACACTAACTATATGGGGTAACACTAACACACTGGGGTAACACTAACTATATGGGGTAACACTAACACACTGGGGGTAACACTAACTATATGGGGCAACACTAACACACTGGGTGTAACACTAACTATATGGGGTAACACTAACACACTGGGGCAACACTAACTATATGGGGCAACACTAACACACTGGATGTAACACTAACTATATGGGGATTAACACTAACACACTGGGTGTAACACTAACTATATGGGGTAACACTAACACACTGGGGATTAACACTAACACACTGGGGATTAACACTAACTATATGGGGTAACACTAACACACTGGGTGTAACACTAACTATATGGGGTAACACTAACACACTGGGGATTAACACTAACACACTGGGGATTAACACTAACTATATGGGGTAACACTAACACACTGGGGATTAACACTAACTATATGGGGTAACACTAACACACTGGGTGTAACACTAACTATATGGGGTAACACTAACACACTGGTGTAACACTAACTATATGGGGTAACACTAACACACTGGGGATTAACACTAACTATATGGGGCAACACTAACACACTGGGTGTAACACTAACTATATGCAGTAACACTAACACACTGGGGGAACACTAACTATATGGGGCAACACTAACACACTGGGTGTAACACTAACACACTGGGGTAACACTAACACACTGGGGATTAACACTAACACACTGGGGATTAACACTAACTATATGGGGTAACACTAACACACTGGGGATTAACACTAACTATATGGGGTAACACTAACACACTGGGTGTAACACTAACTATATGGGGTAACACTAACACACTGGTGTAACACTAACTATATGGGGTAACACTAACACACTGGGGATTAACACTAACTATATGGGGCAACACTAACACACTGGGTGTAACACTAACTATATGCAGTAACACTAACACACTGGGGGAACACTAACTATATGGGGCAACACTAACACACTGGGTGTAACACTAACACACTGGGTGTAACACTAACTATATGGGGTAACACTAACACACTGGGGCAACACTAACTATATGGGGCAACACTAACACACTGGGTGTAACACTAACACACTGGGGGTAACACTAACTATATGGGGTAACACTAACACACTGGGGGTAACACTAACTATATGGGGTAACATTAACATACTGGGGGTAACATTAACTATATGGGGTAACACTAACTATATGGGGTAACACTAACTATATGGGGCAACACTAACTATATGGGGCAACACTAACACACTGGGGGTAACACTAACTATATGGGGCAACACTAACACACTGGGGGTAACATTAACTATATGGGGTAACACTAACTATATGGGGTAACACTAACTATATGGGGCAACACTAACACACTGGGTGCAACACTAACTATATGGGGCAACACTAACACACTGGGGGTAACACTAACTATATGGGGTAACACTAACTATATGGGGTAACACTAACACACTGGTGTAACACTAACTATATGGGGCAACACTAACACACTGGGGTAACACTAACACACTGGGGGTAACACTAACTATATGGGGTAACACTAACTATATGGGGTAACACTGGGTGTAACACTAACTATATGGGGTAACACTAACACACTGGGGCAACACTAACTATATGGGGCAACACTAACACACTGGGTGTAACACTAACACACTGGGGGTAACACTAACTATATGGGGTAACACTAACACACTGGGTGTAACACTAACTATATGGGGTAACACTAACACACTGGGGATTAACACTAACACACTGGGGGTAACACTAACTATATGGGGTAACACTAACACACTGGGTGTAACACTAACTATATGGGGTAACACTAACACACTGGGTGTACCACTAACTATATGGGGTAACACTAACACACTGGGGGTAACACTAACTATATGGGGTAACACTAACACACTGGGTGTAACACTAACTATATGGGGTAACACTAACACACTGGGTGTAACACTAACTATATGGGGTAACACTAACACACTGGTGTAACACTAACTATATGGGGTAACACTAACACACTGGGGATTAACACTAACTATATGGGGCAACACTAACACACTGGGTGTAACACTAACTATATGGGGTAACACTAACACACTGGGTGTAACATTAACTATATGGGGTAACACTAACACACTGGGGCAACACTAACTATATTGGGCAACACTAACACACTGGGTGTAACACTAACACACTGGGGGTAACACTAACTATATGGGGTAACACTAACACACTGGGGGTAACACTAACTATATGGGGTAACATTAACATACTGGGGGAAACATTAACTATATGGGGTAACACTAACTATATGGGGTAACACTAACTATATGGGGCAACACTAACACACTGGGGTAACACTAACACACTGGGGGTAACACTAACTATATGGGGCAACACTAACACACTGGGGTAACACTAACTATATGGGGCAACACTAACACACTGGGGGTAACACTAACACACTGGGTGTAACACTAACACACTGGGGCAACACTAACACACTGGGTGTAACACTAACACACTGGGTGTAACACTAACACACTGGGGCAACACTAACACACTGGGTGTAACACTAACACACTGGGGTAACACTAACACACTGGGGGTAACACTAACTATACTGGGGCGTAACACGTAACTACACTGGGGTAACACTAACACACTGGGGGTAACACTAACACACTGGGGGTAACACTAACTATACTGGGGCAACACTAACACACTGGGGGCAACACTAACACACTGGGTGTAACACTAACACACTGGGGTAACACTAACACACTGGGGGTAACACTAACATACTGGGGGTAACACTAATACACTGGGGTAACACTAACACACTGGGGGTAACACTAACACACTGGGGGTAACACTAACTATATGGGGCAACACTAACACACTGGGGGCAACACTAACTATATGGGGTAACACTAACACACTGGGGTAACACTAACTATACTGGGGATTAACACTAACACACTGGGGGCAACACTAACAATATATGGGGTAACACTAACACACTGGGGGTAACACTAACACACTGGGGTAACACTAACACACTGGGGTAACACTAACACACTGGGGTAACACTAACACACTGGGGTAACACTAACACACTGGGGTAACACTAACAATATATGGGGTAACACTAACAAACTGGGTGTAACACTAACTATATGGGTGTAACACTAACTATATGGGGGTAACACTAACACACTGGGGGTAACACTAACTATATGGGGGTAACACTAACTATATGGGATAACCCTAACTATATGGGGCAACACTAACACATTGGGTGTAACACTAACTATATGGGGTAACACTAACACACTGGGTGTAACAATAACTATATGGGGTAACACTAACACACTGGGGGTAACACTAACTATATGGGGTAACACTAACACACTGGGTGTAACACTAACTATATGGGGTAACACTAACACACTGGGGGTAACACTAACTATATGGGGTAACACTAACACACTGGGGTAACACTAACTATATGGGGTAACACTAACACACTGGGGTAACACTAACTATATGGGGTAACACTAACACACTGGGTGTAACACTAACACACTGGGTGTAACACTAACTATATGGGGTAACACTAACACACTGGGGTAACACTAACTATATGGGGTAACACTAACACACTGGGGCAACACTAACACACTGGGAGTAACACTAACACACTGGGGCAACACTAACACACTGAGGTAACACTAACACACTGGGGTAACACTAACACACTGGGGTAACACTAACACACTGGGGCAACACTAACACACTGAGGTAACACTAACACACTGGGGTAACACTAACACACTGGAGGTAACACTAACACACTGGGGCAACACTAACACACTGGGGTAACACTAACACACTGGAGGTAACACTAACACACTGGGGGTAACACCCAGTAACACTGGGTTACCCCCAGTGTGTTAGTGTTACCTCCAGTGTGTTAGTGTTACCCCAGTGTGTTAGTGTTACCCCAGTGTGTTAGTGTTACCACAGTGTGTTAGTGTTACCCCATATAGTTAGTGTTACACCCAGTGTGTTAGTGTTACCTCCAGTGTGTTAGTGTTACCTCCAGTGTGTTAGTGTTACCCCAGTGTGTTAGTGTTACCCCATATAGTTAGTGTTACACCCAGTGTGTTAGTGTTACCCCATATAGTTAGTGTTACCCCAGTGTGTTAGTGTTAATCCCCAGTGTGTTAGTGTTAATCCCCAGTGTGTTAGTGTTAATCCCCAGTGTGTTAGTGTTAATCCCCAGTGTGTTAGTGTTAATCCCCAGTGTGTTAGTGTTAATCCCCAGTGTGTTAGTGTTAATCCCCAGTGTGTTAGTGTTAATCCCCAGTGTGTTAATGTTACACCCAGTGTGTTAGTGTTGCCCCAGTGTGTTAGTGTTACACCCAGTGTGTTAGTGTTAAACCCAGTGTGTTAATGTTACACCCAGTGTGTTAGTGTTGCCCCAGTGTGTTAGTGTTACACCCAGTGTGTTAGTGTTACCCCAGTGTGTTAGTGTTTCTCCAGTGTGTTAATGTTACACCCAGTGTGTTAGTGTTGCCCCAGTGTGTTAGTGTTACACCCAGTGTGTTAGTGTTACACCCAGTGTGTTAGTGTTACCCCAGTGTGTTAGTGTTGCCCCAGTGTGTTAGTGTTACACCCAGTGTGTTAGTGTTACACCCAGTGTGTTAGTGTTACCCCAGTTTGTTAGTGTTGCCCCAGTGTGTTAGTGTTACCCCATATAGTTAGTGTTACCCCATATAGTTAGTGTTTCTTCTCCCTATACACTACCCCCTTCTCCCTCTTCTCCCTCTTCTCCCTATACCCTTCCCCTTTCACCCTCTTCTCCCTATTCTCCCTATACCCTACCCCCTTCTCCCTCTTCTCCCTATACCCTACCCTCTTCTCCCTCTATTCCCTCTACCCTATCCCCTTCCTCCTATTTTCCCTATACCCTATCCCCTTCCTCCCCCTTCCCCTTCCACCTCCCCCTTGTATGAAGCACTTTCCCCTTACTCCCTTCCTGTTCTTCCAAGTTCCCAACACCCCCTCTATCCCAACTGAGCACAGACGTCAGTTCAACATCTAGTTTAGATTTACATTTGGTTGAGTTGTCAACGAACGTGAATTCAACGTGAAATCATCAACAAAATTCCCCATGTCATTGGATTTAGGTTAAAAGCTGGGTAAAGAAAATATGGAATGCCTATATATTGATTACTTAGTTACCCATGTTGATTCAACATGATCACATAGATTTGTGGGGTTGAAATGACGTGGAAACAATGTTGATTCCTTTCCTTCACTACATAAGACACCCCCCCCCCCCCCGCCCTGTACCCACCACCTGTTAAGGAACTGTCCCTCGTTGTCCCATCCCTTCCTCCTATCCTTGTATGTAGAGGTGCCTCTGCGTGTGCGTGTGTGTGTGTGCCTCTGCGTGTGTGTGTGTGTGTGTGTGTGTGTGTGTGTGTGTGTGTGTGTGTGTGTGTGTGTGTGTGTGTGTGTGTGTGTGTGTGTGTGTGTGTGTGTGTGTGTGTGTGTGTGTGTGTGTGTGTGTGTGTGTGTGTGTGTGTGTGTGTGTGTGTGTGTGTGTGTGTATGGCATCTTGTGTGCGTTCCGGTGCAGTGACACGGTCATAAATCACCATACTGACTGACTCTTGTTTACGTTGCAGGGGTAATTATGCCCACAGTGTCTAAGCACTCACTGCCATGATGAATTAGCCACCGTAAATAGGTCAATTCTGACTGACACCAACAGCTAGACTAGCGTCGGTTAGCCCCTAACCATTTTAGCCACACCCACTGGCATAGCAAGGGAATGGGAAAAAGCGAAAGGTAGAGTGGAAGAAATAAAGAGAGGGATGAACGCATAAAATGGATGGTAGCCTTGTGTTGCCATGGATGCTAACACAGCTCGGAGAGAATGAGCAAGGGAGAGAGGGAGAGAGGGAGAGAGGTAGAAAGGGTGAGAGGGAGAGAGGTAGAAAGGGTGAGAGGGAGAGAGGGAGAGAGGTGAGAAATAAAGAAAGGGAGAGAGGGAGAGAGGTGAGAAATAAAGAAAGGGAAAGAGGGAGAGCGAAAGGAGGAATATAGTAAAGAATGATTGCGGGATTAAAGGGATGGTAGCCAGAAGTAGAGAGGAATAGAGAGAGTGACGAGAAGAGAGGCAGAGCAATTGGGTGAGAATGGTATGAGATGGTAGAATAATAAGGATAGTGGCTAAGTGTTAGCAGACACTGCTACAGTATGCTGCCATTCAGCAGGCCAGCAATGCACAGTCCCTATGAGTCCTTACGCGGACGACAAAATGGTCTATCGCACCGTCAGCTGGCTAGACAGCGTAAAGAGAGAGGGAGAGATAAAGAGAGAGAGAGAAAGGGAGAACGAGAGGGAGGGAGGGAGAAGAGGGCAGGTTGAGACGTGAGGGAGAGGAAAGAGGGGAGGGAGAAAGCAACACAGAGAGGTTAAGACAAGAGGTGAGGGGAAAGAGTTACAAGGGGAGAGCGAAAAAAAGGTATAAGGAGAAGCAGAGGGTGAAGAGAAGAGAGACAGAGACAGAGAGACAGAGAGAGAGACAGAGAGAGAGACAGAGAGAGAGACAGAGAGAGAGACAGAGAGAGAGACAGAGAGAGAGACAGAGAGAGAGAGACAGAGAGACAGAGAGAGAGAGAGACAGAGAGAGAGAGAGACAGAGAGACAGAGACAGAGAGAGAGAGAGAGAATAGATAATACATTCAGGGTGTGGGATATAAATACACTTTTTTTTCTCCTCATGCTAATGTTTTTATTCATCACTGGCAAGACATTGTTCCTGTGAATAATATATCTTCCATGCACGAGCAGGGCTATAGTGTGTGTTTGTGCGTGTGTGTTAGAGAGAGAGAGAGAGGAGAATTCTTGTCAGACAGTCTTGGCAGGTTCAATATTTCTCAGACACACACACACACTAGTATTGTGCAAGTTGACTCATAACCCTCAGTCCCCGTGGTTATATCCCGCGAGGCGGGCAAGTTTAGGGTTATATAATATTGTGTGGATGAAGGGTGGGTGGGTGGTGCGGGGGGTGGGTTGAATAAAGAGAAAACAATATCTTAAAAAATCCATAAATGTATCAAATAGCCTACAATGCTTTTGGTAATGGGCAGAAACAGCTAATGTCACCCATGGAGTCAAGAAGGACAACAGCAGCAGGCAGTGGGAGAAAAGCTGTGAAATGGAGAGTTGAAAATAAATAGAAGGAAGGGCCAGAAAACATTTGGTGATGTGGTAAAAGAGGATGATTGAAGCTATGTTATGTGTGATGTGAGGCACTATGCAAATTTGATAGTCACATGAAGGGGACTTCAAATAGGCCTATAGCACGTCAAGACTACTGGTCAGACGGCTTGAATGGAAACTGAAATCTGGACACTGATTGCAGGTCTATAACCTCTCACATAGTTTTAATACTAATTCTTGCAGAAATAAGCATTTCTTTCCGTAAAATGATACCCCAAATACAGGCAAAAAAAAAAAGGACCGGGAAGAGGAGTGGAGGAATAAGATTTCTTTCATTCGGCATCTTAAAAGAATGCACATGCACAGTTAGATACCGTGTGCAGAGGTGGTAGAGGTGGAACCTTTATAAAATATGCATCCAAGCTGAAATCGTATTAGAAACATGTCAGGTCATTTTCACAGGTTTCTATTTCAAACTGATGTCATTTGGACAAAATGTTTTGCTTTGAGTTATTGCATTTTCTCCCTGGTACCTAAACGTCTTTCCGCCGTGAAAGAAGCAGAAATTACAGAACAACTTTTAATCAAATCAAATGGGATTTATCACATGCGCCGAATACAATAGACCTTACAGTGAAATTCTTACTTACAAGCCTAAACCAACAATGCAGTTTTAAGAAAATACCCCAAAAATACATTTAAAAAAGTAAGAGATAAGAAAAACAAATAATTAAAGAGCTACAGTAAATAACAATAGCGGGGCTATATAAAAGGGGTTCCAGTACAGAGTCAATGTGTCAATGCGTGGGGGCACCAGTGTCAAGGTAGTTGAGGTAATTATGTACATGGAGGTAGGGTTATTAAGGTGGCTAGATGAGAACAGAGAGTAGCAGCAGCGTAAAAGGAGGGGGGGGGGTGGTAGTCTGGGTAGCCCTTTGATTAGCTGTTCAGGAGTCTTATGGCTTGGGGTAGAAGCTATTTGGAAGCCTCTTGGACATAGATTTGGCGCTCCTGTACCGCTTGCCATGCGGTAGCAGAGAGGACAGTCTTTGACTAGGGCCATACGTACTTTGTACTGGGACATACGTACTACCCTCTGTAGTGCCTTGAGGTCGGAGGCCGAGCAGTTGCCTTACCAGGCAGTGATGCAACCCGAGTACACATCCTGGTAATCCGTCTGGCCCAGTGGCCTTGTGAATGTTGACCTGTGTAAAGGTCTTACTCACATCGGCTGCGGAGAGCGTGATCACACCGTCATCCGGAACAGTTGATGCTCTCATGCATGTGTTACTTTCCTCAGCTCTCAGCTGGGCTTTCCTTTGTAGTCTGTAATAGTTTGCAAGCCCTGCCACATCCGACCAGCGTCGGAGCCGGTGTAGTACGATTCGATCTTAGTCCTGTACTGACACTTTGCCTGTTTGATGGTGCGTCAGAGGGCATAGCGGGATTTCTTATAAGCTTCTGGGTTAGGGTCCCACTCCTTGATAGCGGCAGCTCTACCCTTTAGCTCCGTGCGAATGTTGCCTGTAATCCATGGCTTCTGGTTGGCGTATGTACGTACAGTCACTGTGGGGACGACCTCCTTGATGCACTTATTGATAAAGCCAGTGACTGATGTGGTGTACTCCTCAATGCCATCGGAAAATCCCGGAACATATTCCAGTCTATGCTAGCAATACAGTCCTGTAGTTTAGCATCTGCTTCATCTGACCACTTTTTTATAGACTCAGTGCTTCCTGCTTTAATTTTTGCTTGTAAGCAGGAATCAGGAGGATAGAGTTATGGTCAAATTTGCCAAATGGAGGGCGAGGGGGAGCTTTGTAAGCGTCTCTGTGTGTAGAGTAAAGGTGGTGTAGAATTTTTTTCCCTCTGGTTGTACATTTAACATGCTGTTAACAACAATTCGGTAAAACTGCATTAAAGTCACCGGCCATTAGGAGCGCCACCTCTGGATGAGCATTTTCCTGTTTGCTTATGGCGGAATACAGCTCATTAAGTGTGGTTTTAGTGCCAACATCACTCTGTGGTGGTATGTAGACACCTATGAGAAATACAGATGAAAATTCTCTAGGCAGATAGTGTGGTCTACAGCTTATCATGAGATACTCTACCTCTGGCTAGCAAAACTTTGAGACTTCCTTAGATATCATGCACCAGCTGTTGTTTACATAGATGCATAGACCCCCGCCCTGTGTCTTACCAGAGGCTGCTGTTCTGTCTTGCCGATCGTGTAAAAACCCGCCAGCTGTATGTTCTTAATGTCGTTGTTCAGCCACGACTCGATGTCAACTAGATTGAATCATTCTATTCTACATTACTCTGCTGGGGTTATGTCGTCTTCTAGGGCAACACATAATAATAACCGAAGATAGACAAGTTGTCTAACAAATAGCTGTCCAGAATATCCAAAATTATAAGCAGAAAAATATCTAAATCAGGCCCAAAAAATTGTGCATGTCATGTCAAAAAATCTGCACGTGATTTTGATCCCTGAGCTGAGCAGACGTTGACAAACCGAGCTCTTCAAAGCTCATCCTATTATTACCTAAATAACTATGTTGAAACAATTTTCTTACATCGGCTGTTAAACTGTCAAGTACTTACCTTCCCAACTGTCAAGTACTTACCTTCTTGATTCCCAACATAATGATAACGCCACAGCTAGCAAGATTAGCATTAGCCCTCATAACTCCAAAGACAGATCCAGACTGTTGCTCTCAGCAGCCTCTTCCAAGCCTGCCGACATGATTTGCTAATTCACGATGGTAACAAAGGTCTTTCTCTGAAAATTGACAAGAAATCTGCTGAACTCCATTCTTCCATTGACAACCTGAAATCCTCCCTGAATGATCTCCTTTTGAGAACGATTGAGGCTGAGTTGTGCATTAGCACAGTTGAAGATACCGTCACTCGACATGACCAGGTTCTGATACAGCTGCAGAAGGACAATGCCTACCTCAAAAACAAGGTAGACCAGATGGAGAACCAAAGCAGATGTAGAAATATCTTTTGTGGTGGGATTGAAAGAGGACAGCGAGGGCCCTGTCCCGGTCCGATTCTGCACTCAATGGATCCCGGATGTCCTAGGCATAATCATCTTCACCAAGCCGCTGGAAATCGAAGGTGCCCGCAGAACATCAGCACCAAAACCCCGGCCAGGTGAGCCCCCACAGGCCATCCTGATCAGGTTCCTCCGTTTCCAGAACAGGGAGAAGATACTGCGATTCGCAAGAGCCAAAGGGGACATCACCATTGATGGCAAGAGGGTCAGCTTTTTCCCGGATATGAACGTGGATCTTGCCAGACGTTGCAAGCAGTTCAGACCAGCCGCCAAAGCACTGAAGGAGAAGAACATCACCGGCTACCACATTCACCCTGCGAGGATGAAAGTTCAGTACAATGGCCGAAGCCATCTTTTTGACACACCAGGAAAAGTATTCACTTTTCTCAAAGAACTGAACCGCGTTTGATTCACGATGGTCTTTCTGTGGGATAAGATGCAGTATATTGTTTGTTTTCTTATTCGTGCTATCCTGGGAGTGAACTGCTGCTGTCTACTTGGAATTTGGATCCGTTTACCCCGCTATCGGGTTGCTACAGCTGATTTGGACATTTTCAACTGACAGTTTTTTTCCCCCGTGGTGAGTTCTATTACATTTACAGGAGAGTATATCTTGGTTTTTGTCAATATCCACTGGGAGAAGCAAATTAGTAGGCTTAGTCCCACTGCTTTTTCCTCCATTTATGTTTCGCCTCTCCTGAAAAGACCCACAAGCAGCCCTTACTGTGGTCAGTAAATATTCAGCCATAAATGTCTATTCACAACGTTTGTTTTCAACATAGAGAGCTTGTAGGTTTTAGTTAACGCCAAGGTTTAGCTAGTAAGAGCAAGATGGAAAGCGAGCAACAACATATCTCTACAAGTGTTTTCATGTTTGATTGTTGGGATTGTGGTTTTAGTCCGACAGTCGGGGTGGGTGTGGTTTCTGTTTGTTCTATGTTTATTGTCGTTTCCTTCCTAAAGAGACACATAGGTCACTGCAGTGTTCAAACTAAAGTTGAAACATTACCTGACTATTTACATATGAGGGATTACCATTCTGTTATACTGTATATTTGAAACTCAACCTACGCTTAATCCACTAAAATATGTCACATTCAACATAAAAGTTCTTAACAGCCCGATTAAGAGGAAAAGAGTCTATACATACCCTAAGAAATTAAAGGTAGACATGTTTTTACAGGAAACACATCTTACAGCCAGTGAACACAACGAACTAAAGAGGGATTGGGTAGGACAAGTTTTTTGCGTCCTCTTTAAACTCCAATACAAGAGGAAATGCAATTTTAATAAGTAGACACATCCCCTTCTGCGTCAATAACACCATCTCTGATCCCTCAGGCTGGTTTGTTTTGGTGCAGGGGCATATGTTCTCGGAGTCTTGGACCCTATTGAATATTTATGCTCCCAACTTCGATGACCAAATGTTTATTCAGAATGTCTTCCTTCAGGTTGCACAAGCACCACCAGGATGGCTACTGGCTGGAGGAGATTTTAATTTTAGTTTAGATACAGTTATTGATAGGTCCTCTGATAAACCCTCTCTTCTTAACAAAGCCTCCAAGCTCACCATGTCATTCATGGATCTCAATTTACTAGACATCTGGATACAGTTGCACCCACAGGATAGGGACTACTCTTTTTGTTCACACCCACACAAGACACACACACGCATAGATAACTTTTTACTATCGACCCAACTGTTTCATAGAGTGTTCGATACCGATTATCTCCCCAGATTGCTTAGTGAATATTCTCCTCTGGTATTATCAATCTCCATTCCTACCAAGGTAAATGGAGCATATAGATGGAGACTAAATCCTACACTCCTGAAGCAACCTGAATTTTGTGCATTCATCAAAGAGCAGATCAGTTTCTTAACTTTGACAAACAAACCCTTTAATTCTTTGGGACGCATTGAAAGCCTATCTGAGGGGACAGATAATTTCCTATACTAAAGGGTTGAAGAGAAAACATGGTGCCGAATTGAATGTCCTTGAATCTGAAATCTCGGAGCTAGAGAAAACCTACCAAAGAGGCCGACTAAAGACCTATACGGGCTTTTGGTAAATAAAAAACTGAAATATAATACTCTGAACACATATCAAGCTGAGAGGGACAACATTAAATAAAAACAGCGTTACTACGAGCTTGGAGAGAAAGCACACAAAGTATTGGCATGGCAACTGAAAGCAGAGGAAAGTAAGATGACAATTAATGCGATAGAAACTCTTACTAATGAGATATCTTTCGACCCTACTGAAATTAATGCTACGTTTAAGAAATATTACGAAGACCTCTACACTTCCCAATCAAGCGATGATCTATCAGAGATCGACTCCTTTCTCTCCTCTCTCAACCTCCCATGCCTGTCAGAGGAAGACAGAGAGTGCCGGAGTGAACAGTTCTCAGTCCCTGAATTGTTGGAGGCCATTAAATCCTTACCTTCTAATAAATCTCCTGGGGAGGATGGCTTCCCTCCAGAGTTCTATAAAGAATTTAAGGAGCTGTTGGTCCCCTACCTTATGGAGGTACTTAAAAAAACCGGAGAGGACAATTGCTTTCCAGTGTCTTTCTCTCAAGTGGTGATTACAGTAATTCACAAGAAAGGGAAAAAGTGCGCCTCCTATAGACCAATCTCTCTCCTTAACACAGATTGTAAACTTGTCACAAAGATGCTTTCTAAGAGACTGGAGCCATGTCTTCCCCTGTTGGTCAATCCAGATCAGACTGGCTCAT
Organism: Salvelinus alpinus; assembly: GCF_045679555.1. NCBI lineage: Eukaryota > Metazoa > Chordata > Actinopteri > Salmoniformes > Salmonidae > Salvelinus > Salvelinus alpinus. Next base: position 18,227,947 of record NC_092114.1, on the reverse strand, counting down.
AATGAATAGATTTCAGTTGTTTTTATATAATTCACCTTGCTAACAAAAACAAAATACCTAGCGTCGCAGTCTCTCTAGATGCCGAAAAAGCCTTTGATAGGGTTGAATGGCCATATCTCTTTCGCGTCAGGGAAAAGTTTGGTTTAGTCGCCGTGTTTGTAAATTTGATAAACTCACTCTACAAATCTCCTAAAGCTATAATTGTTACCAATGGGATTACTTCCTCCTCTTTCCCTCTCTATAGGGGGGAACAGACAAGGTTGCCCAATTAGCCCCACCTCTTCGCCCTCACCATCAAACTGTTTGCTGAGGCCATTAGAACGTGCCCTGACACACATGGCTTTGAGGTGGGCCCCCATACCCATAAGTTATCACTTTTTGTGGACGACCTTATCTTATTTCTAACGAACCCAGAACATTCCCTCTCTCACTTACAGAACCCATTACAGTATTATAGTTCTTTCTCTGGATATAAGGTCAATTTTGATGAAAGCTAAATCTTACCGTTGTCTGTCTTTGACCATCATACCATCAAGCATAAGTTTCCTTTTAGATGGTCGCCTATGGGCTTCACATATTTGGGCATACAGGTGGATGGTAACCTGAACAACCTCAATCTGGCCAGCTTGTTGCAAAAGGTGTAGGGTGACCTATGTAAATGGAGGACTTACCTCTCACTCTACTGGGTAGAATCAATGTAATTAAAATGAATGTCCTGCCCAGATTTCTATATTTGTTTCAATCTCTCCCTATCCATGTGCCCACAGCATTCTTTTCCTCTCTCGACAAGCTGACCAGACGGTTTATCTGGCACGGCAAAACCCCTAGGGTTGGCCTGGATAAACTGACCCTTGATTACGGTCAAGGGGGCTTAAACCTCCCCAATTAAAGAATTTACTACTGGGCTGCGCAGTCTAGATTTCTGGCTCAGAGGTTTGACTATGGTCCTTCTCCCTCATGGTTGAACATTGAAAAGTTTGAGGTAAATGAGGACACTGAGGCAGAATTGTTTTAAAAATGGAACAGGAAATCTATAAAAACCATCCAAGACAACCCTTTAATTATACATTCTGTCCTGGCATGGTGCAAACTACATGAGCTGTTCAGACGAGAGGGATTTCTTTCCCCTAAAACCCCTTTATGGAACAACAGATTGATTCCTATGTATTTCCAGAATAGTAACTTTAGACCATGGTCTGATAAGGGGATCAATCTTCTGGAACATTGTTATGAGGAGGGAATTCTTATGTCTTTCGTACAGCTGAAACAGAAATACCACTTGTCTAACAGGGACTTCTTTAGTTGCCTACAACTACAACATTTTATTAGGGTGACTCTCAAGGGACAATGGAACCTACTTAAGATGTCACCTATTGAACAACTCTGCCACGCAGACCAACCACTGTTCAAGACCATTTCCCGTGTTTACGATGCTCTTATGTCAGGACTAACACTGACCGGGCTAGATAAACCCCGACTTAGATGGGAAAAAGATCTGGGTATTGATCTTGATGAGGGTCTATGGAGTGACCTATGCAGGGATGGTGTTACATCCACATTGAACTCCAGATACAGACTGATCCAGTTTAATTTCCTCCATCAGCTCTATATCACCCCATCTAGATTGCACAAGTTCAACCCTGATATCTCCTATCTATGTTTTAGATGTGGCTCAGATGAAGGAAAATTCCTCCATTCCACTTGGCAGTGTTCAAAACTACACCATTTCTGGCAGGGGGTATGTGATACCATATCCTCAATTCATGGGGTGATATTCCTTTTAGACCCGGACGTCTGGCTACTGGGTAACTTTACTAATTCTAATCTTAGGCAAAGCCATACTATGAAGCTAACAGAAATATTGCAAGTGATTGCCAAGAAATGTATTGCCTTGAATTGGAAATCGGATTCCCCATCTGCCAGTTGCAATGTCAGAAGTTAAGTTAGAGACATTTTACAGAATTTGGCAACCTTTTATTGGTTATATGGGGAACCTCCCCTCACCACACATTGATTGAATCTCTATATTTTCCTCACGTAATGTTTCACACGTAATGTATAATATTTATGTAAGGTTCGTCGTCTGAAGATGAGGAATCATCGGACCAAAGCGCAGCGTGGCAAGTGTTCATGTTATTTTTATTAGAAAAGAAACACTAAACAAAATAACAAAGAGAGTGAAACGAACCAGTCCTGTAAGGTGCAGCAATACAAAACAGAAAACAACTACCCACAAAACCAACATGGAAAATGGCAACGTAAATAGGCTCCCCAATCAGAGACAACGAGAAACAGCTGTCTCTGATTGGGAACCAACTCAGGCCACCATAAACCTACATACCCCTAGACCATACAAAATCCCCATAGATAAACAAAAACCCCTAGACAATACAAAAACTAAACAAACCACCCTTGTCACACCCTGACCTAACCAAAAAATAAAGAAAACAAAATATAACTAAAGTCAGGGTGTGACAATGTAGTCTACGGCAGGTGACCATATGATCAAATGTCTCATTATTTTTGTATTATGACTTTCATTTATTGTACTTTTGTATATATATGTATTTTTTTACACTCATCTGTTGTCTTGTAAGGTTATTGTCACTTTATTATATTGTTGTCTAATATCTTTTCATTTTTGTTTTGAATGTTCTTAATTGGAAAATGCCAAAATAAAATATTCTAAAAAAATTCGAATCTTTCCTCCATCTGACTGTAGACAACAGTGCATTTTCTATATTAGCGGGTTAGTGTCAGGTGTGGGCCTCAGATTTTCACTTTATCACATATAGTTGGGTGGTTGCGGATGGGTTATTAGCAATTGCGGGTGGGTGCGGGTGAACAAACCAGGCTGAGCAGTGCACCACTAATGCACACACGCGCGCACAAACACACCCACAAAGACACGCACGCACGCACAAACACAACAGCCAGGTCGCTCAAGATCTACTGTGAAATGTGTACTTCATGACGTGCAGCAGTCTCATCGCCAGAACACACGCACACACACACACTCAGTCTTGTACAGCTAACCTTATGGGTACACACAATTTAATTTTCACTAACCCCTAAGCATAAACCTAACCCTAACACTAACCCGTGCTCTTACCTTTACCCTAACCCTAACCTTAACCTTAACCCTAACCTTAACCCAAAAACCTAACCTTAACCCTAATATTAAACCTAACCCTAGCCTTAATATTAAACCTAACCCTAGCCCTAATATTAAACCTAACCCTAGCCTTAATATTAAACCTATCCCTAGCCCTAATATTAAACCTAAACCTAACCCTAGCCCTAATATTAAACCTAACCCTAGCCCTAATATTAAACCTAACCCTAGCCCTAATATTAAACCTAACCCTAGCCCTAATATTAAACCTAACCTTAACCCTAATATTAAACCTAACCTTAACCCTAATATTAAACCTAACCCTAGCCCTAATATTAAACCTAACCTTAGCCCTAATATTAAACCTAACCCTAGCCCTAATATTAAACCTAACCTTAACCCTAATATTAAACCTAACCCTAGCCCTAATATTAAACCTAACCCTAGCCCTAATATTAAACCTAACCCTAGCCCTAATATTAAACCTAACCCTAGCCCTAATATTAAACCTAACCCTAGCCCTAATATTTAACCTAGCCCTAATATTAAACCTAACCCTAGCCCTAATTTTAAACCTATCCCTAGCCCTAATATTAAACCTAAACCTAACCCTAGCCCTAATATTAAACCTAACCCTAGCCCTAATATTAAACCTAACCCTAGCCCTAATATTAAACCTAACCCTAGCCCTAATATTAAACCTAACCCTAGCCCTAATATTAAACCTAACCCTAGCCCTAATATTAAACCTAACCCTAGCCCTAATATTAAACCTAACCCTAGCCCTAATATTAAACCTAACCCTAGCCCTAATATTTAACCTAACCCTAATATTAAACCTAACCCTAGCCCTAATATTAAACCTAACCCTAGCCCTAATTTTAAACCTATCCCTAGCCCTAATATTAAACCTAAACCTAACCCTAGCCCTAATATTAAACCTAACCCTAGCCCTAATATTAAACCTAACCCTAGCCCTAATATTAAACCTAACCCTAGCCCTAATATTAAACCTAACCCTAGCCCTAATATTAAACCTAACCCTAGCCCTAATATTAAACCTAACCCTAGCCCTAATATTAAACCTAACCCTAGCCTTAATATTAAACCTAAACCTAACCCCAGCCCTAATATTAAACCTAACCCTAATATTAATATTAAACCTAACCCTAGCCCTAATATTAAACCTAACCCTAGCCTTAAAACTGAACTCTATCTCCTAACCCTTAATGTAGTTCTAACCCTAACACTAATTCTAACCTTAACCCTAAACCCCCTAGAAATAGCATTTGACCTTGTCCCCAGCTGGTTGAATTTTTGTTTGTTTACTATTTTTGTGTGACTTCTGGTCCCCACAAGACAACAAGAATTAAAGACGTCCACACACACACAAACGCACACACAAACGCACACGCGCACGCACGCACGCACACAGCCGGGTTGCTCAAGATCGACTGTGAGCAGAATGTCTGGAGTTGACTAGAAAACCGGCCACTAGGGGCAACGATGAGTGCTATATCCATCAAGTTGGCTTGGGTATGCCGCTCCCAAGATCACATATTCAATCCCAGTACTTGACACACATTTATTTGTATTTTTTTTTAACTCTATCCCAAACCTTAAAGGTCCAATGAAGCCGTATTTATCTCAAAATCAAATCATTTCTGGGTAACAATTAAGAACTTTACTGTGATTGTTTTCACACACTCGCGCACACACACACACACACACACACACACACACACACACACACACACACACACACACACACACACACACACACACACACACACACACACACACACACACACACACACACACACACACACACACACACACACACACACACATTTGGACGGAGGTCACCATGATGGGTGTGTGTGTGACTCTTTCCCAGCTTCCTCTCTCCATCAGCACCTTTTCTGCACCTGCTTCACTGTGTGTGTGTGTGTGTGTGTGTGTGTGCATGCGTGTGTGCGTGCGTGCGTGTGTGTGTGTGTGTGCATGAGTGCGCATGTGTGCATGTGCATTCAGCTGGTGTGTGTTCTGCTCTGTAATGAGCTCCGTGACCTAAAGAGATGATGGGAGAGCAGTTGGACACACACACACACACACACACACACACACACACACACACACATGCACATCACACACCTCCCATCCCACACACCACCAGTTATATTTAATCTGATTATTAAACAACTGTAACTGTAATCAGTTACGTTACCAGCTAAAATATTCAGGATGCAGATTATATTGAAAAACTAGAAAATTAATTATTAGACTTTTAAAATCGGAAAGGATGTTGGGGGGGGGGGGGGGGCTTTAATATTGCAGATATATTGTAGTTTCCATCAATGTAATTGTCTCCATCATTTCCAATACCCCATAGTTTATTTTTGTCAATTTATACAGTTTACACAGTTGAAGTCGGAAGTTTACATACACTAAGGTTGGAGTCATTAAAACTCGTCTTCTAACCACTCCACAAATGTCTTGCTAACAAACTATACTTTTGGCAAGTTGTTTAGGACATCTACTTTGTGCATGACACAAGTAATTTTTCCAACAATCGCTTACGGACAGATTATTTATTTTAGAATTCACTGTATCACAATTCCAGTGGGTCAGAAGTTTACATACACTAAGTTAACTATGCCTTTAAACAGCTTGGAAAATTCCAGAAAATGATGTCATGGCTTTAGAAGCTTCTGATAGACTAATTGACATAATTTGAGTCAATTGGAGGTGTACCTGTGGATGTATTTTAAGGCCTACCTTCAAACTCAGTGCCTCTTTGCTTGACATCATGGGAAAGACCAAAGAAACCAGCCAAGACCTCAGAAAAAAAATTGTAGACCTCCACAAGTCTGGTTCATCCTTGGGAGCAATTTCCAAACGCCTGAAGGTACCACGTTCATCTGTACAATAGTACGCAAGTATAAAAACCATGGGACCACGCAGCCATCATACCGCTCAGGAAGGAGACGCGTTCTGTCTCCTAGAGATAAACGTTATTTGGTGCGAAAAGGGCAAATCAATTCCAGAACAACAGCAAAGGACCTTGTGAAGATGCTGGAGGAAACAGATATAAGAGTATTTATATCCACAGTAAAACGAGTCCTATATCGACATAACCTGAAAGGCCTCTCAGCAAGGAAGAAGCCACTGCTCCAAAACCGCCATAAAAAAGCCAGACTACGGTTTTCAACTGCACATGGGGACAAAGATCATACTTTTTGGAGAAATGTCTTCTGGTTTGATGAAACAAAAATTGAACTGTTTGGCCATAATGACCATTGTTATGTTTGGAGGAAAAAGAGGGAGGCTTGCAGGCCGAAGAATACCATCCCAACCGTGAAGCACGGAGGTGGCAGCATCATGTTGTGGGGGGGCTTTGCTGCAGAAGGGACTGGTGCACTTCACAAAATAGATGGCATCATGAGGCAGGAAAATTATGTGGATATATTGAAGCAGCATCTTAAGACATCAGTGAAGAATTTAAAGATTGGTTGCAAATGGGTCTACGAAACGGACAATAACCCCAAGCATACTTCCAAAGTTGTGGCAAAATGGCCTAAGGACAACAAAGTCAAAGTATTGGAGTGGCAATCACAAAGTCCTGACTTCAATCCTTTAGAAAATTTGTGGGCAGAACTGAAAAAGCGTGTGTGCGCAAAGAGGCCTACAAAACGGCCACAGTATATTTTACGTCTTTTGTTTGTTTTTAGTCCCACCTTTTAGTTACCGTCACCCCCTCCAATCTATCTCTGAACACCATCCAGTTTTGATTTCTATTTGCCATATATTGTTCTGTGATGTTTCACAAAAGTTCTGAACATTTCTATTCTAGTTTCTTCAGATTGTAAAATAAAGATAAGCATTTTTGCTATAAGTATTATTATATTTTTGATTGATTGACTATGACTTTTCAAATCACCCAGCATGAAAGGATTTTTGTGAAAAATTACATTGACACATTTCTGTTTCTAAATGACATTTAAAAAAGGTACAAGTTTAAACGTTTGTTCCACCTGAGCACAATGATGACACACCAAATGTGTTTGTCTTTTTCTAACGCCTCTTAAGAGGAAAGTAATCCAAAAGTAACTGGATTACATTACTGCGTTTGGGTAATCCAAAAATTACTGATTAGAATTTTGGACAGGTAACTAGTAACTGTAACAGATTACAGAAAGTAACCTACCCAACCCTGCACACTCGCAGGCACACTTGCATTGGCATCTTCAGATCTACAGTACAAAGGGAGGTGCAGGGGCTAAGTTTTTTTGTTATGGACAACCCAATATATGCCATGTAGCAGACGCTTTTATCAAACTCACAATCCTGGTGTTGCAAGCACCATGCTCGACCAACTGAGCTATACAGGTTCCCAAGTGCCCTTTAAGTCTGCCCACGTATATGCCTGGACTTCATCCATTAAACATCAGAAGAGAAGGAAAGAGGGAAAGAGGAAGAGAGTAGGCGATGAACTTGAAAACATCTGAAGATTGATGGGTTGCATAAAAAAAAACGGATGATAAATCCAACTTTCCTATTTGAGCAGAGCAGGGCAGAGCCAGAAGGATCTCTGGATCCTATCCTTGTTTTGACTTCAAAACCATCTGGCCCTGTAAATGATTTAAGAAACCTAGATCATATTTTATACAACAAGTTTATGGATGTATACACATAAATGCATAAAAACACATATCTGGGCGCACACATGCACACAGAGACACGTACACGTGCACACACATTGCTGAAACTAGAGAAGCAAGATGCGACGCTCCATCTGTGTGTTAGTGAGTCAGAGGTACTTGAACACCTCTGTTTGTGTGTGTGTGTGTGTGTGTGTGTGTGTGTGTGTGTGTGTGTGTGTGTGTGTGTGTGTGTGTGTGTGTGTGTGTGTGTGTGTGTGTGTGTGTGTGTGTGTGTGTGTGTGTGTGTGTGTGTGTGTGTGTGTGTGTGTGAGAGAGAGGGAGAGAGGGAGAGGGAGAGGGAGAGGGAGAGGGAGAGGGATAGGGAGAGAGGGAAAGGGAAAGGGAGAGGGAGAGATCACTGAGAAGAGAAAGATGAAGACGAGAGCAAAGCAAGGGACAGACTGAGGGTAAAAGATCTGGAGATGGGGAGATAAAAAGAGAGGGGGAGAGAGGTAGAGGGAGAGAGAGGTAGAAAGGAGAGGTAGAGGAGAGCGAGGTAGAATGGAGAGATGGGTAGAACGAGCTGGAGGGAGAGAGCTTCAGATGAAGTGAGAGAGTCAATGAAAAAGAGACAAGGAGATAAAAAGAGGGTGTGAGATAGTGATGAAGATGCAAAGAGCAAGCAAGGGAGAGGGAGGGATGAGAAAGAGGGATGGAGAGAGGGTTTGGACAGAGAAGGATGGAGAGAGAGGGATGGACAGTGAGGGGTGGAGAGAGGGGGGTGGACAGAGAGGGATGGAGAGAAAGGGATGACAGAGGGACGAGAGAGTGGTTGTACAGAGAGGGATGGACACAGAGGGATGAACAGAGAGGAATGGAGAGAGAGGGATAGAGAGAGAGGGATGGAATGAGAGGGATAGAACGAGAGGGATGGAGAGGGATGAGAGAGGGATGGAGGGAGAGGGATGGACAGAGAGGGGGAGAGTGAGATTGGTGTGGTGGAGCGTGTGGTGGCAGGCACACACAGCTACATTATTAATGAGAGAATACCCCCTGCCTTCCATTCTCCCATGCATACATACACCTAACTCTCTACCCCGAGGGCAACTGTCACTCAAACAAGTCTGGATATATTAATTGGAGGTGGAGACGTGAGAATCCCAGAATCCATTTCTGTTTCCTCTCTGTATTCGGACTGTCTCCACAGGGCAAAGCCATCCAGGGCTACGCATTCTTTCTCTGTCAGCTTTTTCTGTGTTTGTGTTTTGCGTGTGTGTGCAAGTGTGCGTGTGTGGGTGCTTGCATGCGTGTGTGTGTGTGCGTGCGTGCGTGCATGTGTGTGTGTTTCGTTCTCTGTCTGTTCTCTGGCTTTCTCCCCTCATCCCTCCAATACTATATAAGAGCTGATTACATCCAATCAGAAGGCCTGATAACGGAGCGCTATTATTGGCTCAAATCACTCAATCCTCACTTGGCAATCAGAGGAAATACCTCTGTTGTTGAAAGACCAAAGAGAAGACAGGATAAATGAGAAAGAGACGAAGAAAGATATCACTCTGAGAGATAGAGGGATAGAGAGAAGGGTTAGGACAGACAGTAAGAAAGACAACGAGATACAACATAGCAGTTGAGGCTCCTCAGAGGAGAAAGGGGAGGACCATCCTCCTCAGCGAAATTTCATAGAAATATAAATTGTGAAACACGAAAAAAGTTATCCTGTTTAGATAAAACTATACGAAATATGTCAGCAAATAATTGATTAAAACATACTGTTTTGGGGGGGTTGGAGGGACGCCATGTGCGACTGACGTATTTTCCGTTTGCTCCCGTGGTATTCTTAAAGTTTATGTGAATTTTGCAGCAGAACCGTATTTATTTTCAAATATTCGTTTGGTGATCCCTTTCCGTAAAAAACAAGACTACTTTGCTTTAGAATGTCAGCATGTCGACGAAACATAAGGCCAAAAACATGACTTTGAGAAAACACGGCCTACAAGACCCACTCTCATCACCGCCCTCTCCTGAGTCTGAGGGCCCGGGGACTCATACTTTACCCGGGGGTGCGGCTTGGCCTGGCGGCGCTGAAATTAACATTCTCAAGGCCATCAAACTACTACGCTCTGAGATAGTTGAAATGAAAACGGAGGTAGTTGCTACGATTGAGGGCCGAATACAGGAGGTTTCTGATACTTTAAAAGCAGATCTAACCATCCTGCGGAACGAGACTGTGCCAGCAATCACATCACTCAAAACAACAACAGCGTCGCACACTACAACGATTGCAGCACCGGAAACCTCTGCTACAAATGTCTCCGACTTAACTACATCCCTGGAGGCTGACGTGAAACGCCTAGCTGCGGATTTGAAAAAGGTGAAGGAGAGCTGTGTGAGTTTAGAGGGATTCTCTCGCCGCAATAACCTGAGACTTGTATCGGTCCCAGAGTCAGCGGAAATGCCTCGCGCCACAGATTTCATTTCTGGCCTACTGAAGGATGTTCTTGGCTTAGATGAGAAGACTCTGATTGATCGTGCCCACCGGTCGCTGCGCCCAAAGCCCCGGGATGGTGAGAGGCCCCGTGACATAATTCTTCGAGTGCACTTTTTCCATGAGAAGATGGAGATTTTCCGAGGAGCCCGCAATACCACTCTGAGCTTTCAAGGACAGAGCTTCTCCATCTACCAGGACTACTCCCCCACTGTTTCCAAGCAGTGCGCAGCGGGACCATCCAGGTGTGAATTATGGACTGCGATTCCCGGCCCATTTATGGCTATCTCATGATGGTAAAGACTACACATTTGAGTCTCCGGATGAGACTATGACTCACATTCAACGTCACATCAAGACGTCTTGAACTTGCTCATAGATCAGCAACTGTTGCTTGCGAACTGTGGATAGTAAGCAGCCCACCTGTGGTACAATTATGTTTAGTTATAACTTGTATAGTTGGGGAGTTGGCGAACCCATTCAGGCTTATTTGATGTGATCTAATGTTTTGATCATCTAGTGTGCTTGCCTTACAAGCATTCAGTCATTTTAATTTCATTGTATTAAGGTTTTACTTAACTCCTGTGTTCCTAGGCTGTCTCGTTCACCTATTCAGTTTGTTTACATAGTGTCTCAGTGACTCAAAATATGGTTGGTTATTTGTTTACTGCATCCGTTGGCACCGACCCAGTAAACAGTAAATGTTCCGAGGCTACACGTTTTTGGGGGTCTTCACTTCAATTTTAAAGGTTTTGAGCGTCATTTATGCCCAGCAAATGTTCAATGTTGCGCACACATAGTTTTTTGGTCTTGGTTGTAAGTTGTCTCAGCGTCAAACTAGACAATTATTATAATTTTTTTGATTGTCTTACTACAATTTGCTTACTTTAAATGAGGTTTTTGGTTGAGAGCCTTTATACATTTAATTTATTTTCTCTCTCAATGCCTGTTATAAGACTGGGAATATAATTATATACATCTACAAGTGGTGCTTTTGTCATATCGATTGCACAAGGGATTCACTTTTATTTTGTATTTTTGTATTTTTTTGCTGTTTGATCCACTAACACAAAACGCAACTTTAAAGAGCGGGACTGTGGGTTTAGGTTTAAGACTGCACTCTCACAAACATACTGTGTGAAGAGAACATGTTCTATTTAGGCTTGTACCTCGTTTGGGGAGGTACTGTCTGGGATGGGGGGAGGGGGTGGGGGGTGGGGGGAGGGGGTGGGGGGTGGGGGGAGGTAGGTTGAATTGTTCAGTTCTTATGTTGTCATTCTGTCTTTTTAGTTTTTTTTCTGTACTTTTTCCAAACATCTTGCACCGTACATTATTACTCTGAGACAAGTTATTCAGGGGTTTTTGGGCACTCATTGCTTTTCCACTCTATGCTCTAATGACAGGGTTGTATAACGAGAGCGCCCAGGGTGGCCGAAATAATGCGATCAAGTACATATCGTGGAACATCAAAGGGGTTAACATCCCTGTGAAGCGTAAGAGGGTGTTGACACACTTAAAGGGTTTGAATGCAAATGTTGCATTTCTACAAGAGACTCACTTGAGGACTGGTGAGAATTTTAGGATGCGTAGGGACTGGGTTGGTCAAGTGTTCCACTCTAACTTTCATAGTAAATCAAGAGGTGCTGCCATTTTGGTTGATGAATCTACTCCCTTTGTAGCTTCTGAGGTTATTGCTGATCCTTAGGAACGATACGTCATAGTAACCGGTGAACTGTTTTCTACCCCTCTTGTTTTGGCTAGTGTTTATGCTCCCAATTGGGATGACACAAGTTTAATTTCTTCCTTTTTATCTGCTATACCCAATTTAGATTCTCATTTGTTGATTTTAGGGGGGGATTTCAACTGTACAATGTCCCCAGTTCTTGACAAGTCCTCACGAACAAATACAGGCCCATCTAAATGTGCCCTACTTATTCAACCCTTTCTTCAGAAATATGCTATGTTTGAGGCCTGGCATTTCCTACATCCTACAGATAGACAGTATTCCTTTTATTCTCATGTTCATCAAACATACTCCCACATTGATTACATATTTTTGGACAAAAAACTTCTGCCTAACCTTCGGCAGTGTACTTACAAGAGTATTGTTATTTCTGACCATTCACCATTAGTGCTTGAACTAGTTTACCCAGCGACCTCCTATGTGTTATCAATGGCGTCCTAACCCCATTTTACTCTCAGATAAGGAGTTTGTCAATTGAATTTCTTAAATCACCTTATTCCTAGAAACTAATTCAACACCAAGTATGTCCTGCTCTACCATATGGGAGTCTCTCAAAGCATACCTACGTGGCCAAATTATTTCTTATACAGCCAACCAAAACAGAGTTCGCTCTCAGCGACTTTGGGACCTGAGCGAATCCATAGCCACATTGGATGAGAAGTATGCTACGGATCCTTCCTCTGATCTACATAAAGAGCGCCAACTACTCCAATCTGAATTTGATGAGCTTTCTACCAGGCAAGCTAAACAGTTACTCTTGCGAGCTCGGTACAGAGTGTATGAACAAGGCGACAAGGCCAGTAAACTCCTTGCACATCAGATCCGTAAATCTGAGGCCTCACGTTTAATCCCACAAATAAGGACCCCGTCTGGTGCCACCACAGTTATACATAAAGAGATCAATGATCAATTCAAACAATTTTACTCTGCGCTATACACCTCTGAATCCCCTCAAGACCCTTTGCTGATTGATTCGTTCTTTAATGGCTTGAATATGCCTTCAATTGATACAGACTCCCATGACTGTCTAGATCAGTGCTTCTCAATTATTTTCTGTTACGCCCCCCCTAGGAAGAAGTAAACATTTTGCGCCGCGGGCTGCTTACTCTCCGCCGCGACTGTAAATAGTATCATTTGTCTATAAAATTGTAACAAGTACACCTCTGCATAACATTGTATCCTTATTAACATTAAAGAAAACAAAAAAAGAAAAAAGAAAGAAATACAGATCAACAAAGAATAACTTTATTAACATTGTTTTTTAGTCTGTAACAGAAAAGACTTAAAGTGCTTCAATATACCTGAAATGTAAAAAAAAATTCAACCCTTATTTAAACTGTAATTTTTATTTGACCATTTGATACTGAAAAATAAAATTGAATATAATCAATAAATAATAATACATTCAAATTGATCAGCAACATTAACTCAGGAGCACAATATATGAAACACTTTGACCTATAAAACAAAAAAGAATAAAACAATTTGTGCTGATTTTTTAAAATCAAAATGAGGAAGTCAGGATTAATGGCTACAATGAGCATGTTTTGCAGAGCACAGCTTTTCGAAGCGGGCTTTGAAGCATGATACTGCAACTCTCAGCTCCTGCTCAATGTTTAGCTGGGACCTGTACTTGGTCTTCAGTGCAGCAACAGCAGAGAAGCCAGTCTCACAAAGATAAGATGTTGCAAAAGGAAGAAGAATGCCCATGGCCCTCTGCCCTAAGAGTGGATACTGCCTCTCTACACTCAGCCAGAATTCACTCAGTGTCTGTGATGTGAACCTCAGTCTCAATGTGGAGTCAGACGTCATATCAATGAACTGGTCCTCCTCTGCAGAGCTGAAACCAGTTGGAGCTGGTGCATTGAAAGGATCTCTCACCCAGTCATATTGGGAACTGTTTTCAGGGAAGTACTTTTTAAAGAATCACATCAGTGATGAAATATGGTCCTTAATATATGGAATCACTGAGGTGGCATCATAGTCAGTAGTGTCAACAAATTCATGCAGGTTCTCGAATGAATCAGTATTTCCTTCATCAAGTCGCCTGCCCCACATTGCAAGCTTTCGAGTGAAAGAGCTGATCTTGTCTGTGACCTGAGGGAGGTGTTTATCTTTCCCTTGAAGCTGTAGATTTAGTTCATTTAGATTTCCAAATATGTCACTCAGGTAGGCCAGTTTTGCCAGGAAGTTCTCATCACAAAATCTTTCTGCGAGGTCATACTTGTGCTCCTGCGCCGAAAACATTCTTATCTGCTCTCTGAGCTCAAAAACTCTGGACAAGACTTTTCCTCGCGACAGCCACCTTGCTTCACTGTGAAACAGCACAGCTTGATGTTCAGCTCCCATCTCCTCACAGATAGCAGAGAAGACACTTGTTTTTAGTGGTCTGGTCTTTATAAAATTGACTACACCTACAATGTCAGTCATAACCTCACTTAATTCAGAGGAAAGGTGCCTTGATGCCAGTGCTTCTCTGTGTATAACACAGTGTGTCCACTCAGCATTAGGTGAGGCCTTCTTGATGAGTGCCCGAAGTCCTTTTCTCATCCCTGCCATGGTCTGTGCACCATCACTGCAAACACCAATGCAGTTCTCCCACTTTAGCCCATTCTCAGTCAGGAAGCAGTCCAGGATTTTGAATAGCTCTTCAGCTCTGTCTCTGACATATTTACAAAAAAGTAGATCCTCACACAGGGAGTTTGTCATGTCAAAACGTACATAAGCGATAAACAAACAGTCTTTGTTGCTGTCAGTTGCTTCATCGAACTGTAAGGCAAAACGTTTGTCTTTGAGTTTATCTACCAGCTGTTCTTTAAGATCGTTAGCAATGTCATGTATACATCTGGCGACAGTGTCATTGGACAGAGGGATAGTTTTTATTTTTGCAGCACTTGCGTCATCCAGCATGACAGAGACCATGTCTAATGCTGCAGGCAGTATCAGCTCCTCTGCTATGGAGTGTTTTTTTTGTTGCACTGAGCAATTTGGTACGCCACCTTATATGATGCTAACAGTGCGCGCTGGTTTACTGAAGTAGCATTCACAAAGCGGGACGATTGTTGGCAATATTCGGCACGTTTTCGCTGAAAAAACTCAAGCGGCTTATCAGCGTGATTGGGGTGTAATGTCTTTAAGTGACGCCTTAATTTATTTGGCTTCATGCTGTCCGCTGCCAACATTTTTAGACACAGTAAACATACCGGTCTTTCCTCGTCTCCCACCGTAGTCACAGTGAAGCCAAGCGCTACATACGCTTCATCATATTTCCTCGTCTTAGCTTTCGGGAGACTTACGTTTGTCTAATTATCTCCGTCTCTCTCCGCCTTTCTTTTCATCCCTGTTAAATATTTTTCCATGGTGTCTCTTAAGGGTTTGTAATCTGCACTTCATATCTCCTGCTCTGTGCTGTGTGCTCTTGTTCGGTGCAAAAAAAAAACTACTCCCTGCGGCAAAAAAAAGCATGTTACCCGGGGTCACGTGCCCCCCCCCCTTGGCATCGCTCCGAGCCCCCCCAGGGGGGCGCGCCCCACTATTTGAGAAGGACTGGTATAGATGAACAATTTACACCTGAGGATATTGCAAGGTGTCCACAATGAAAGTGGTAAATCACCGGCTCCGGACGGTTTTCCAACCAAATTTTACAGGACATTTTCTGGTCTGCTTTGCCCATTCTTGTCTCGATTATTTGCACATTGCCGTAATACCTCAAAGCTACCACATAGTCTTTATCAGGCTTCAATTTCATTACTATTAAAGAAAAACAAAGACCCCCTGGAATGTGGATCCTATCGCCCAATCTCGCTTTTAACTTGTTATGGATAAGGGGCAGTATTTTCACGTTTGGATGAAAAGCGTGCCCAGAGTAAACTGCCTGCTACTCAGTCCCAGTTGCTAATATATGCATATTATTAGTGGAGTTGGATAGAAAACACTCTGAAGTTTCTAAAACTGTTTGAATGATGTCTGTGAGTATAACACAACTCATATGGCACGCAAAAACCTGAGAAAAAATCCAACCAGGAAGTGGGAAATCTGAGGTTGGTCATTTTTCAACTCATTCCCTATTGAAGATACAGTGGGATATGAGTCATGTTGCACTTCCTAAGGCTTCCACTAGATGTCAACAGTCTTTAGAACCTTGTCTGATGCTTCTACTGTGAAGTGGGGCCGAATGAGAGGGGAATGAGTCAGAGGTCTGGCAGAATGCTTTGAGCTCATGACGCTCGTTCATGTGAGAGCGAGCTCTGTTCCATAGCTTTTCTACAGACAAAGGAATTCTCCGGTTGGAACATTATTGAAGATTTATGTTAAAAACATCCTAAAGATTGATTCTATACTTCGTTTGACATGTTTCTACAGACTGTAATATGACTTTTCGTCTGAACTTTTGCATGGACCTGCCCGCGAGTCGTGAGTTTAGATTGTGCACTGAACGCGCGAACAACAAGGAGGATTTTGGACATAAATTATGGACTTTATTGAACAAATCAAACATTTATTGTGGAACTGGGATTCCTGGGAGTGCATTCTGACGAAGATCATCAAAGGTAAGTGAATATTTGTAATGCTATTTCTGACTTATGTTGACTCCAACATGGCGGATATCTTCTTGGGTTGTGTTGGTCTCTGAGCGCCGTACTCAGGTTATTGCATGGTTTGCTTTTTCTGTAAAGTTTTTTTGAAATCTGACACAGCGGTTGCATTAAGGAGAAGTATATCTTTAAATCTGTGAATAACACTTGTATCTTTTATTAATGTTTAGTATGAGTATTTCTGTGATTTGATGTGGCTCTGTGCAAATTCACGGGATGTTTTGGAGGCAAAGCCAAATGTAAACTGAGGGTTTTGGATATAAATATGAACTTGATCGAACAAAACATACATATATTGTGTAACATGTTGTCCCGGGAGTGTCATCTGATGAAGAATATCAAAGGTTAGTGATTAATTTTATCAATATTTCTGCTTTTTGTGACTCCTCTCTTTGGTTGGAAATCGCTGTATGCTTTCTGTGACTAGTTGCTGACCTAACATAATGATATGTTCTGCTTTCGCCGAAAAGCTTTTTTGAAATCGGACATTACGGTTGGATTAACGAGAATTTTATCTTTAAAATGGTGTCTAATACTTGTATGTTTGAGAAAGTTGAATTATGAGATTTCTGTTGATTGAATTTGGCGCCCTGCAATTTCATTGGCTGTTGGCGAGGGGTTCGGAACCCCAGTCCTAGACAGGTTAAACTGTGATTACAAAATCCTATCCAAGCTTTTAGCCATCCGTATGGAAGGCTCGCTGCACCAAGTAACACTATTCTGACCAGACTGGCTTTGTGAGAAATAGGTATTTGTCTTATGAAGGCGCCTAATATCCCACTCATATCCCACTTACTCCCCAGCGTCAGGGGACCCGGAGGTGGTGGTCTCACTTGATGCGGAAAAAGCTTATGACCGCGTTGAGTGGGACAACCTAACAGCTGCCCTTTATAGATTTGGCTTTGGCCCCAAATTCACTGCGTGGATAAAGATTCTTTATTTTTCCCCCATGGCTTCGGTATGGACTAACAACTGTCCTCTGACTATTTTCCCTTGCACCGCGGATCTAGACAGGGTTGTCCACTCTCCCCCTTGTTGTTTGCTTTGGCAATCGAGCCTCTCGCCATTGCACTACGCTCTAATGATGCCATTCAAGGAATAATCAGGACAGGCATACAGAAGAAAGTCTCGCTATATGCTGACGATCTCCTTTTGTTTATCTCTAACCCTGATACCACATTGCTACGTGCCTTATCTGTTCTTAAAAAGTTTGGATCAATCTCAGGGTACAAGCTGAATCTAGGCAAGAGTGAGCTTTTTCCTGTAAATAACATTGCTTTAAAGTTAAAGTTTTCAGTTTAGGATTGTCCGGGATCAATCCACCTACTTGGGAGTTAAAGTGACAAGGAAATATTCAAAATAGTTTCAGGAAAACTTTGTTGCTCTAGCAGACAGTTTGAGGCAATATTTTATTTTTTGGAATTCGCTACCTCTTTCTCTCATCGGAAGGATTAATGATATTAAAATTAATCTGTTACCCAAATGTTTATATTTATTTCAATGTTTACCCATTTTCATTCCAAAATATTTTTTAATTTACTGGATCAAACATTAATGTATTTTATTTGGGATGGCAAGGTACCACGGATTGGTAGAAAACATTTACAGAAGCCTAAGGCATTGGGAGGTTTAGCTCTACCAAATTTTCAGACATACTATTGGGCTGCAAATTTCAAAGCCCTTCTGTACTGGCTGCAGACTGATCCCACTGGCCCTAGACCACTCTGGGTCCAGATGGAGTCTGAATCGTGTAAACCTTCTGCACTTTCTTCTGTGTTGTGCTCGTCTCTCCCAGTGTCCCTAGGCAAACGGTGTGTCAACCCAATTGTAAAGCAGTCTCTTAAAATGTGGAATCAGTTCCGTTTAGCCTTTAGCCTCTGAGGCTTTTCTCTATCAGGCCCAATCAATCAGAACATTTTATTTCCTCCATCTTTGAATGATGGGGCTTTTGCCATCTGGCACTCACTAGGCCTCTCCTCACTAGCCCAATTATTCTTTGATGATACATTTGCCTCTTTTGCTCAGCTACAGGAAGAGTTCAACCTCCCCCAATCCCACTTTTTCTGCTATCTCCAGACTAGGAACTTTGTCAGAGCTAACACACCTGAATTTCCCCATAGGCCTGCAAATAAAGCTATAGAGAGCTTCTTTGAGCTGAACAAGCTTCCTAGGGGCGCAATTTCAGATGTATATGCAATCATTCATGACTTACAGAACCCTTCTTTGGTGCCTTTAAAGACTCGATGGGATAAAGATTTTGGGGAGGAACTTGGGGAAGACAACTGAGAATCTGTGCTGCACAGGGTGCATTCATCCTATTTTAGCACTAGACACAGCCTCATTCAATTCAAGGTGGTTCACCGTATCCACTGGTCTGGGGCCAAACTTGGAAGAATATTCTCTGATTTTGATCCTACCTGTGTCAGATGTAAAATGGAACCAGCCACACTGTTGCATATGTTTTGGGGCTGTCATAAACTGTCAGGTTTCTGGGAATTCATATTTAAATGTTTCTCTGATATATATGACTGATGATACATATACTGATATAGATCCGTCTCCCCTTACAGCTCTTTTTGGAGTACTGCCCATAGGTACCCCCCTGTCAAGAATCCAGTTGGACACTGTTGCTTATACAACTCTTTTAGCTAGATGGCTAATACTACAGAACTGGAAGATGGCAGGTCCCCCATCTTATACATATTGGGTGAGAGATGTATTGTGCTCGCTGAAACTAGAAAAAATGTAATTCAATACACGTGGGAACCCCAAACTGTTTTATGAGGCTTGAGCTCCATTCCGGTCTCACTTTAAACAGTCCATCCTCTGATGGCATTCATATTAAAACAAAAATAAGTCTGTATTTGACCCCCACTGTGACTTAAGGGTTGGATGAGCATTTCTTTGTGCTTTTTCTGGGGGAGGGGGGGGGCATTAAGGTTGATGATGTTCTTATTGATTGTGACCTGCCTTGTTCATCTTGCCCGGTCAGAGACTAAAATGTGAGCTTGTTTTTCCCAGTTTTTATTTATATTTTTTATTTAAAAATTTAGATCACCCTTACATAAAATGATTATTATTCATTTTTTAAATCATTTTTTTGTAAACTTTTTATTTTTGGTCCAGTGGATGGTCGGTCTGTGGCCATGACTGTCTGTGAGTGGTTGCATTTCTCCACCCCTATCCCTTGACTGTTTACAGGAACAATGGTGAGGTGTTTGCTCTGTCCCTGTACTATAGATTGCCCTTTAACCTTTGTAGCCTTCTGCCTGGTGTGTTTAACTTGTCTAAAGTATGGTATCTATAAAGCTATTTTTTAAATGTTTTATTACTTGAATTCTTTCTAGTTGAGTATGTTATTTATGTTGCTTTGTGTTGTCTTGTGTGTGTAAAACTGAATAAACAGAGTTTTCAACCAAAAAAACATGCTGTTTTGCAATGAAGATCTATAGCAACTTCAACAGCAATCTGGGGTAGCATAATGGTGTAGCTGGAGGACAGCTAGCTTTCTGTCCTGCTCTGGGTACATTGATTTAAATACAAAACCTAGGAGGCTGGTAGGCCTCACCCCCTTCCATAGACCTACATGGTAATTATGACCACTTCCGGAGGACGACCTCTAACCAATCAAAGCTTTTGCAGTATGAACTGACATGTTGTCCATCCAATCATAGTATTAGGATCAGAGAATTAACGTAGTGTGTTGTATTGGGAGTGTGCCGCAGAGCATTATGGGGGAGTTCTATGTGTTGAGAAGCTTGGTGAGTTGGTGACATTATTGGATAGAGATTAAAAAATTATAGTTGAGCATTTTGGGATATTATTCAATTCAAAACGAGTTTCTTTAAATTAGTTTCTTGGTTTTAGAACTTTATTTTTGTGGCCAGTTAGTGCAATATATTTCAATTTACCTTGCTTACTTCCGTAGCAAGGAGAAGTATCGAGCAATTTTTTTTGAGTTTTTGTTGAAGAACCCCTTTCATTCACTTTCATACACTGAAAAGGTGCAAATTAAAACCAAGGATCGACCTCTGCCTGTTTATTGAAGAAGGATGAAAAGGTGAGGGGGTTCACAACCAACTGGTATCAAAAGTATAGCTGATTAACAGGGAGCCTTTCATCAAGCCGCCTGTATTGCTGGCCTTTTTGGAAAGTCTGACCCTGGGCGAAAGAGGGCTACAGTGACCTGAAGAATACTGATCGTTCAGTTAAACGGCAAAACAAAAGAAGGGAGCATATAAATACCCACATCAGTTTCAAGCTTCTGGGAAAAAGCCGCATCGATCATGACGAAGGTCTACGTATTCAAACTGGAAAACATGGGAGAGTAAGAAGAAGCACTAAAATAATCATCTCTCCCTATGTTCTTTATCTCCATCTCTTTCTGTAGCTACAGATGTAGGATCTTAATGTTAGCCAGTTTGCTACAGCAGGAAAATATTCCTGGTGTGGCAGGTAGCATAGTGGATACAGCAATGGGCCAGTACTCCAAAGGTTGCTGGATCAAATCCCTGAGCTGACAAGGTAAAAATCTTTTGTTCTGCTCCTGAACAAGGCAGTTAACCCACTGTTCTTCAGTAGGCTGTCATTGTAAATAAGAATTTGTTTGTAACTGACATGCCTAGTTAACTTCTTCGGGATAGGGGGCAGCATTTTCACTTTTGGATAAATAGCGTGCCCAATTTCAACTTCCTTCTACTCATCCCCAGAATATAAGATATGCATATTATTAGTATATTTGGATAGACAACACTCTGAAGTTTCTAAACCTGTTTGAATCATGTCTGTGAGTATAAAATAACTTATGTAGCAGGCAAAACCCCGAGGACTAACCATTCAGATTTTTATTTTTTGAGGTCACTGTCTGTTCAATGAGCTTTCATTGGGATACTAGATCTCTAATGGACTTGTTTGCAGTTCCTACCGCTTCCACTGGATGTCACCAGTCTTTGGAAATTGGTTGAGGTTATTCCTTTGTGCAATGAAGAAGTACGGCCATCTTGAATCAGAGTAACGTTATGTCTACTGTTTGAGAGTTGCGCAAGACTAGAAAAGTAGCGTTAGTTTGTTGTCCTCCTGTATTGTAAACAGATAGACCCGTCTTCAATTTGATCGATTATTAACGTTTAAAAATACCTAAAGTTGTATTACAAAAGTAGTTTGAAATGTTTTGGCAAAGTATACCGTTAACTTTTGAGACATTTTGTAGTGACGTTGCGCAAATTGGAAGCTGTTTTTTTCTGGATCAAACGCGCCAAATAAATGGACATTTTGGATATATATGGACAGAATTAATCTAACAAAAGGACCATTTGTGATGTTTATGGGACATATTGGAGTGGCAACAAAAGAAGCTCGTCAAAGGTAAGGCATGATTTATATTTTATTTATACGTTTTGTGTTGCGCCTGCAAGGTTGAAATATGCTACACTCTCTTTGTTTACTGTTGTGCTATCATCAGATAATAGCATCTTATGCTTTCCCCGTAAATCCTTTTTGAAATCAGACACGTTGGCTGGATTCACAACATCTGTAGCTTTAATTTGGTGTATTTCATGTGTGATTTCATGAAAGATTGATTTTTATAGTAATATATTTGAATTTGCGAATTTGCTGAATTTGCTACCGTCCCACATATCCCAGAGAAGTTAACTTCTCTAGGATATGTGGGACGCTAACATCCCACTTGGCCAAAAGTCAGTAAAAATGCAGAGCGCCAAATTCAAATATATTATAATAAAAATCAAACTTTCATGAAATCACACAAGAAAGACACCAAATTAAAGCTACACTTGTTGTGAATCCAGCCAACATGTCTGATTTCAAAAAGGATTTACGGCGAATGCACACCAAACGATTATGTTAGGTCAGTACATAGCCACAGAAAAACACAGCCATTTTTCCAGCCAAAGAGAGGAGTAACAAAAAGCAGAAATAGAGATAAAATTAATCACTAACCTTTGATGATCTTCATCAGATGACACTCATAGGACATCTTGTTACACAATACATGTATGTTTTGTTCGGTAAAGTTCATATTTATATCCAAAAATCTGAGTTTAGGCGGGACGCTACTGTCTCACTTGGCAAAAAGCCAGAGAAAATGCAGAGCGCCAAATTCAAATTATTTACTATGAATATTACTATAAAAATCTAACTTTCATGAAATCACACATGAAAGATACCAAATTTTAGCTACTCTAGTTGTGAATCCAGCCAACATGTCAGAATTCAAATAGGCTTTTCGGCGAAAGCAAACGATGCTATTATCTGAGGATAGCACAATAGTAAACAAAGACAGAGAAGCATATTTCAACCCTGCAGGCGCTACACAAAACGCAGAAATAAAAATATAATTCATGCCTTACCTTTGACGAGCTTCTGTTGTTGGCACTCCAATATGTCCCATAAACATCACAAATGGTCCTTTTGTTTGATTAATTCCGTCGATATATATCCAAAATGTCCATTTATTTGGAGCGTTTAATCCAGAAAAACACTGGTTCCAACTTGCTCAAACGTGACTACAAAATATCTCAAAGGTTACCTGTAAACCTTGCCAAAAAATGTCAAACTACTTTTGTAATACAACTTTAGGTATTTTTTAACGTTAATAATCAATAAAACTGAAGACGGGATGATCTGTGTTCAATACAGGATCAAAACCAACTATAGCTAGCTTTCTGGTCACGCGCTTCTATCTAACAGGACCCTTCCTGTGACTCTCGTTCAAGATGGCCGTACTTCTTCATTACACAAAGGAATAATCTCAACCAATTTCTCAAGACTGCTGACATCCAGTGGAAGCGGTAGGAACTGCAAGCAGGTCCCTTAGAAATCTGGTTTCCCAATAAAAATCATTGAAAAGAGAGTGACCTCAAACAAAAAACAAATCTGAATGGTTTGTCCTCGGGGTTTCGCCTGCTAAATAAGTTCTGTTATACTCACAGACATGATTCAAACAGTTTTAGAAACTTCAGAGTGTTTTCTATCCAAATATACTAACAATATGCATATCTTATCTTCTGGGGATGAGTAGCTGGCAGTTGAATTTGGGTATGCTTTTCATCCAAACGTGAAAATGCTGCCCCCTATCCTAGAGAAGTTTTAAATAAAGTTGACATTTAAAAAAAAACAAGCAGATGTTAGAAATAGCGATAAAATAAATCGCTTACATTTGAAGATCTTCATCTTTTTGCAGTCCCAAATGTCCCAGTTATACAATGAATACCCAAAAACTCAGTTTAGCTGGCGCGCTTGATTCAATTATCCACCGGTTTCCCTCCTTCAAAATGCATACAAAATGAATCCCAAATGTTACCAGTAAACTTCTCCAAACAAATCAAACAACGTTTATTATCAAACCTCAGGTACCCTAATACGTAAATAAACGATAAAAATTAAGACGGAGAATCGTTATTGTCATTACCAGAGATAAACAACAAAGTACACGCATTCGCCAGTACGCGTAACAAACACTACAGCCAAAATGGGAGCCACTTAGAAAAACTACAAATTCTAGCTCATTTTTCCAAAAACAAGCCTGGAACTCTTTCTAAAGACTGTTGACATCTAGTGGAAGCCCTAGGAACTGCAATCTGGGAGGTTTTCCCTTCATATTAAAAGTGAGAGCCATAGGAATCAATGGTGGGCTGAATTCTTTTTTTTTCTGGGTGGTTTGTCCTTGGGTTTCGCCTGCCATATCAGTTATGTTTTACTCACAGACATTATTTTAACAGTTTTGGATGCTTTAGAGTGTTTTCTATCCTAGCTTCTGGGCCTTAGTAGCAGGCAGTTTACTTTGGGCACGCTTTTCATCCAAAATTCAGAATGCTGCCCCCTACCCTAGTGAGGTTAAAGAATGAATCAATCAGCAAAGGGTCTTGAGGGGATTCAGAGGTGTATAGCTCAGAGTACAATTGTTTGAATTGATCATTGATCTATTTATGTATAACTGTGGTGGCACCAGATGGGGTACTTATTTGTGGGATTAAACGTGAGGCCTCAGATTTACGGATCTGATGTGCAAGGAGTTTATATGCATATTCTAGCTCCTGGGCCAGAGTAACAGGCAGTTTTCTTTGGGCATGCTTGTCATCCACACGTCAAAATACTGCCCCCTAGCCAAAAGAGGTTAATATCCTACGTCTGTTTCTCTTCCACTGACCTTCACTTTTGTTAATCCAAAACTTTTACTTTGCAGAGCATATAAATTACCTTGTCTATGGATGCAAACATAGCCTGGATCTCTCTCTTTTTATTCTAGCTGTCTTCCTTTTCAACCACATCTCATCCTATTTCAGTCTGTCTTTTTACCCTTCCTCAATCCCCCCTCTGTCTCTCTCCCTCTCACTTTACCATTCTCCCTCCCTCCCTCCCTCTCTCCCTTATTCTCTCTCCAGCTGTGGGGTGATGTATGGTTCCTGTCAGTGCTGGAATCAAGTGGATGCCGCTTGTTTTAATTTAGCCCCGGAGCCCAGCGGATCCGGATCCTCCGCGTCAGGGAAGAGCGATGACCGTGGCCTTTCTCCCTCTGTTTTTACTCTCCTCCCCCATCCTCCCTCGCCTCTTCCCTTGTTCGCTACACTGATCAACACTTAGCCTCTGTCCCAAATGCAACCTATTCCCTATATAGTAACCTACTTTGGACCAGGGGCCCCCTATGGGCCCTGGTGAAAAGAAATTGCACTACGTAGGGAATAGGGTGCTATTTGGGACAGAGCCTAAACTAGAGTAGAACAGGCTCTGTGGGGACACCTGCCTGCTGGCATCTCAAAGTCCAGTGTGGTTGCTGACACTTTCTAAAATGATAGTGCCTACCTAATGATCAAAGAGAGACACATATGCATGCTAGCATTTGAAGCTAACGTATACCTGACCAGAAAAACACTCATTTGATGCTAAGCTAACACACACCTTACTCTTCGAACCAAGTGAAGTTGAGAAATTATGCTAATTGCGGCTAGTACCTGTGGTGATTAATCAATAAACATTGATGAAGACCGAAAGGTCCCGGTCTGACAGAGACACTGAGTCTCAAATGGAACCCTATCCCCCTATGGGCCTTGGTCAACAGTAGTGCACTGTAGGGAACAGGGTGCCATTTTGGATACAGGCAGATTGAGTGATGATCAGGACCTCCTCATCACCTAGATGTGCCATGACAGCTTTCTCTCTCTCTCTCTCTCTCTCTCTCTCTCTCTCTCTCTCTCTCTCTCTCTCTCTCTCTCTCTCTCTCTCTCTCTCTCTCTCTCTCTCTCTCTCTCTCTCTCTCTCTCTCTCTCTCTCTCTCTCTCTCTCTGTCTCATGTCATCTTACTTCTCCTCCTCACCCCCTCCCTTCATCCATTCATCAGCACCATCATTAATATAAATCATTTATCTCCATATTGCTCCGCTGGCACACTGCTCGTATGAGGGCTGTCGTGCAGAGATGGCCTGTACATGTGTGTGTGTGTGTGTGATCTGTGCGTGTGATCTGTGTGTGTGATCAGAGTCTAAGCAATTAATTAAGACAGAGAGAATGAGACAATGGATGGAACAGAAGAGAGGAATGAAAGAGAAAGAATATGCTTGCAAAAACCAGGCATTTGGCAGAGTAGCCTATTACTTCACTACAACAGGAATGAGATATCTACCCGGGCTTACTAAAAGAGAATACATGGATTTTGGACTGGTTAAAAATACATGTAGACAGATTAACACTTTGGGAATATTCTGCCATGGATCAAAAGACACATTTTCTATCATTTACTCAACAAGATCTCATGGTTTTAAAAATGTGACGTGTATCCATGTTTCTCCAATCGTCAAATTTGAAAGTGTTTTTAAATTCCTGGGTTGCTCCTCCTCCGTATCATTCCGCTTCTCCAAACATAACATTTTGAAGTTGTCTCAAACTTTAAGGGGTAAGAGTTAAGGTTAGGGATATAGTTTTAAAAAAGGTCTAATACCACTGGTATTGAACCTACAGATCCAGAGTCATGGGATTACACCCCAGTCCACAACGCCCTGGAAAAACCCATTACACCCACGTCCACAACGCCCTGGCAAAACCCATTACACCCCCGTCCACATCGCCCTGGAAAAACCCATTACACCCACGTCCACAACGCCCTGGCAAAACCCATTACACCCCCGTCCACATCGCCCTGGAAAAACCCATTACACCCCTGTCCACAACGCCCTGGAAAAACCCATTACACCCCCGTCCACAACGCCCTGGAAAAACCCATTACACCCCCGTCCACAACGCCCTGGAAAAACCCATTACACCCCCGTCCACAACGCCCTGGCAAAACCCATTACACCCCCGTCCACAACGCCCTGGCAAAACCCATTACGCCACCGTCCACAACGCCCTGGCAAAACCCATTACACCCCCGTCCACAACGCCCTGGCAAAACCCATTACACCCCGTACCACAACGCCCTGGCAAAACCCATTACGCCCCCGTCCACAACACCCTGGCAAAACCCATTACGCCTCCGTCCACAACACCCTGGCAAAACCCATTACACCCCGTACCACAACGCCCTGGCAAAACCCATTACGCCACCGTCCACAACGCCCTGGCAAAACCCATTACGCCACCGTCCACAACGCCCTGGCAAAACCCATTACACCTCCGTACCACAACGCCCTGGCAAAACCCATTACGCCTCCGTCCACAACGCCCTGGCAAAACCCATTACGCCTCCGTACCACAACGCCCTGGCAAAACCCATTACGCCTCCGTCCACAACGCCCTGGCAAAACCCATTACGCCACCGTCCACAACGCCCTGGCAAAACCCATTACACCCCTGTACCACAACGCCCTGGAAAAACCCATTACGCCTCCGTCCACAACGCCCTGGCAAAACCCATTACGCCTCCGTCCACAACGCCCTGGCAAAACCCATTACGCCTCCGTCCACAACGCCCTGGCAAAACCCATTACGCCTCCGTCCACAACGCCCTGGCAAAACCCATTACGCCTCCGTCCACAACACCCTGGCAAAACCCATTACGCCTCCGTCCACAACACCCTGGCAAAACCCATTACGCCTCCGTCCACAACACCCTGGCAAAACCCATTACACCCCCGTCCACAACGCCCTGGCAAAACCCATCGCGCCCCCGTCCACAACGCCCTGGCAAAACCCATTACACCCCCGTCCACAACGCCCTGGAAAAACCCATTACATCCCTGTCCACAACGCCCTGGAAAAACCCATTACACCCCCGTCCACAACGCCCTGGCAAAACCCATCGCGCCCCCGTCCACAACGCCCTGGCACAACCCCAAAAGCTCACTGTTGGTTCCTAGTGGCTGGTGTTGAAAGCATTTGTAGATGTCCTCAAGACGTTGGAAAGACGTCCAATTTCAAAGTCTGTTTTTTTCTTTTCTTCACTCTATTTACAGCATCAACTGTGATGTATGATACATTATGAAGAAGGAAAGGTGGCGAAGGAAGGAGAGAGAGAGATGCAGGGTGAGGAAGAGAGAACGGTAGATGGCATATGGTAATTCTGATTGGGGAGACTGAAGGTTAGAAGGGTAGGAAGAGGCAAGAGACGAGGAAAGGAAAGTGAGAGGGAAGATTAGAGTGAAAGGTAGAGAAACATTTTAGAGGAGGAGTGACAGGGGTTAGTGTAGCATTAGGGAAGCACCTGTGTCTCTCCCTGGTTCTACGGAGCGTACCATGTTTGCATCCCAAATGGCACGCTATAAATATAGTGCACTACCTTTGACCTTACACTATAGCGAATAGGGAGCCATTTGGGACGCACACTAGTACTTCATTTAGCTTGCTGCTTTGTGTTTGGCCCTGGGGCCGAGGCAGAGGAAGTGTTAACTGTTATCTCCAGCTGTCAGCTTGGATCTGTGTCACCCTCTGACTTATATGGATCTCCTGCTTATGACACCACAGAGGAGAGGAGTGATGGTTAGATGAGGGTAGGGCAGGGAGGGAGGATGGGAGGATGGTGGTTAGAGAGAAGGGACGGGGGAGGGGAGGGAGGGAGGGTGGAGAGAAGGGGGATATGGCGAGAGAGCGGAAGGAAGGTGTTAGAAGCAGAGAGGGGTGGGAGAGAGGAAGGGAGGGATAGTGGTTAGAGAGAGAGGTAGAGATGGCAACAGACAGGTGGATGGGGAAGGAAGTTAAATAAAGGAAGAGAAAGAGGAGGGTGGAAGAAGGAGAGATACAGGGATCGACGGAAGAAAGGGAAAGCAGGAAAGGTGAAGATTGGAGGGAGAAAAATAGAAAGAGGTAACAGGAGAAGACTAGAGACAGTTAACAGAAGACTTGAGAGAGGTAAAAGGAGAAGACTAGAGAGAGGTAACAGGAGAAGACTAGAGAGAGGTAACAGGAGAAGACTAGAGACAGGTAACAGAAGACTTGAGAGAGGTAAAAGGAGAAGACTAGAGAGAGGTAACAGGAGAAGACTAGAGAGAGGTAACAGGAGAAGACTAGAGACAGGTAACAGAAGACTTGAGAGAGGTAAAAGGAGAAGACTAGAGAGAGGTAACAGGATAAGACTAGAGAGAGGTAACAGGAGAAGACTAGAGACAGGTAACAGAGGACTTGAGAGAGGTAAAAGGAGAAGACTAGAGAGAGGTAACAGGAGAAGACTAGAGAGAGGTAACAGAAGACTACAGAGAGGTAGCAGAAGACTAAAGAGAGGTAACAGAAGACTAGAGAGAGGAAACAGGAGAAGACTAGAGACAGGTAACAGTAGACTAGAGAGAGGTAACAGAAGACAAGAGAGAAGTAACAGGAGAAGACTAGAGAGAGGTAACAGGAGATGACTAGAGACAGGTAACAGAGAAGCTAGAGAGAAGAAACAGGAGAAGACTGAGAGCAGAAGACTACAGAGTAACAGAAGACTAGAGAGAGGTAACAGAAGACTGGGGACAGAAAGCTAGAGACAGGTAACAGTAGACGAGAGACGTAACAGAAGACAGAGAGGTAACAGGAGAAGACTAGAGACAGGTAACAGGAGAAGACTAGAGAGAGGTAACAGGAGAAGACTAGAGAGAAGAAAAAGGAGAAGACTAAAGAGGTAACAGGAGAAGACTAGAGAGAAGTAACAGAAGACTAGAAAGAAGTAACATGAGAAGACTGGAGAGAGGTCACTTGAGACTAGAGAGAGGTAACAGAAGACTAGAGAGAGGTAACAGAAGACTAGAGAGAGGTAACAGAAGACCAGAGAGGGTAACAGAGGACTAGAGAGAGGTAACAGAAGACTAGAGAGAGGTAACAGAAGACTAGAGAGACTAGAAAGAGGTAACAGAAGACTAGAGAGAGGTAACAGAAGACCAGAGAGAGTAACAGAGGACTAGAGAGAGGGAACAGGAGAAGACTAGAGAGAGGTAACAGAAGACTAGAGAGAGGTAACAGGAGAAGACTGGAGATAAGAAACAGGAGAAGACTAGTGAGAAGTAACAGGAGAAGACTAGGGATAAGTAACAGAAGACTAGAGAGAAGTAACAGGAGAAGACTAGAGAGGTAACTTGAGAAGACTAGAGAGAGGTAACAGAGGACTAGAGAGAGGTAACAGGAGAAGACTAGAGAGAGGTAACAGAAGACTAGAGAGAGGTAACAGGAGAATACTAGAGACAGGTAACAGAAGACTAGAGAGAAGTAACAGAAGACTAGAGAGAAGTAACAGAAGACTAGCGAGAGGTACCGGAGAAGACTAGAGAGAAGTAACAGGAGAAGACTAGTGAGAAGTAACAGGAGAAGACTAGTGAGAAGTAACAGGAGAAGACTAGAGAGAGGTAATAGGAGAAGACGAGAGAGAAGTAACAGAAGACTAGAGAGAAGTAACAGGAGAAGAAAAGAGAGAG
This sequence comes from Salvelinus alpinus, assembly GCF_045679555.1. NCBI lineage: Eukaryota > Metazoa > Chordata > Actinopteri > Salmoniformes > Salmonidae > Salvelinus > Salvelinus alpinus. Next base: position 18,197,533 of record NC_092114.1, on the reverse strand, counting down.
GTAACAGGAGAAGACTAGAGAGAGGTAGCAGAAGACTATAGAGAGGTAACAGGAGAAGACTAGATAGAGGTAACATGAGAAGACTAGAGAGAGGTAACAGAAGACTAGAAAGAGGTAACAGGAGAAAATTACAGAGAAGTAACAGGAGAAGACTAGTGAGAAGTAACAGAAGAAGACTAAAGAGGTAACATGAGAAGACTAGAGAGAGGTAACAGAAGACTCAATAGAGGTAACAGGAGAAGACTAGAGAGAAGTAACAGAAGAAGACTAAAGAGGTAACATGAGAAGACTAGAGAGAGGTAACAGAAGACTCAGTAGAGGTAACAGGAGAAGTCTAGAGAGAAGTAACAGAAGAAGACTAAAGAGGTAACATGAGAAGACTAGAGAGAGGTAACAGAAGACTAGAGAGAGGTAACAGGAGAACACTAGAGAGAGGTATCAGAAGACCAGAGAGGGTAACAGAGGACTAGAGAGAGGTAACAGAAGACTAGAGAGAGGTAACAGGAGAAGACTAGAGAGAGGTAACAGAAGACCAGAGAGGGTAACAGAGGACTAGAGAGAGGTAACAAAAGACTAGAGAGAGGTAACATAAGACTAGAGAGAGGTAACATAAGACCAGAGATGGTAACAGAGGACTAGAGAGAGGTAACAGAAGACTAGAGAGACTAGAGAGGTAACAGAAGACTAGAAAGAGGTAACAGAAGACTAGAGAGACTAGAGAGAGGTAACAGAAGACCAGAGAGAGAAACAGAGGACTAGAGAGAGGGAACAGGAGAAGACTAGAGAGAGGTAACAGAAGACTAGAGAGAGGTATCAGGAGAAGACTGGAGATAAGAAACAGGAGAAGACTAGTGAGAAGTAACAGGAGAAGACTAGAGATAAGTAACAGAAGACTAGAGAGAAGTAACAGGAGAAGACTAGAGAGGTAACTTGAGAAGACTAGAGAGGTAACAGATGACTAGAGAGAGGTAACAGGAGAAGACTAGAGAGAAGTAACAGAAGACTAGTGAGAAGTAACAGAAGACTAGCGAGAGGTACCGGAGTAGACTAGAGAGAAGTAACAAAAGACTAGAGAGAGGTAACATGAGAAGACTAGAGAGAAGTAACAGAAGACTAGAGAGAGGTAACAGAAGACTAGAGAGAGGTAACAGGAGAAAATTACAGGAGAAGATTAGTGAGAAGTAACAGGAGAAGACTAGAGAGAAGTAACAGAAGACGACTAGAGAGAAGTAACAGGAGAATACTAGAGAGAAGTAACAGGATAAGACTAGAGAGAGGTAACAGGAGAAGACTAGAGAGAAGTAACAGAAGACTAGAGAGAAGTAACAGGAGAAGACTAGAGAGAGGTAACAGGAGAAGACTAGAGAGAAGTAACAGAAGACTAGAGAGAAGTAACAGGAGAAGACTAGAGAGAGGTAACAGGAGAAGACTAGAGAGAGGTAACAGAAGACTAGAGAGAAGTAACAGGAGAAGACTAGAGAGAGGTAACAGGAGAAGACTAGAGAGAGGTAACAGAAGACTAGAGAGACTAGAGAGAGGTAACAGGAGACTAGAGAGAGGTAACAGAAGACCAGAGAGAGTAACAGAGGACTAGAGAGAGGGAACAGGAGAAGACTAGAGAGAGGTAACAGAAGACTAGAGAGAGGTAACAGGAGAAGACTGGAGATAAGATACAGGAGAAGACTAGTGAGAAGTAACAGGAGAAGACTAGAGATAAGTAACAGAAGACTAGAGAGAAGTAACAGGAGAAGACTAGAGAGGTAACTTGAGAAGACTAGAGAGAGGTAACAGAGGACTAGAGAGAGGTAACAGGAGAAGACTGGAGATAAGAAACAGGAGAAGACTAGTGAGAAGTAACAGGAGAAGACTAGGGATAAGTAACAGAATACTAGAGAGAAGTAACAGGAGAAGACTAGAGAGGTAACTTGAGAAGACTAGAGAGAGGTAACAGAGGACTAGAGAGAGGTAACAGGAGAAGACTAGAGAGAGGTAACAGAAGACTAGAGAGAGGTAAAAGGAGAATACTAGAGACAGGTAACAGAAGACTAGAGAGAAGTAACAGAAGACTAGAGAGAAGTAACAGAAGACTCGCGAGAGGTACCGGAGAAGATTAGAGAGAAGTAACAGGAGAAGACTAGTGAGAGGTAATAGGAGAAGACGAGAGAGAATTAACAGAAGACTAGAGAGAAGTAACAGGAGAAGAAAAGAGAGAGGTAACAGGAGAAGACTAGAGAGAGGTAGCAGAAGACTATAGAGAGGTAACAGGAGAAGACTAGATAGAGGTAACATGAGAAGACTAGAGAGAGGTAACAGAAGACTAGAAAGAGGTAACAGGAGAAAATTACAGAGAAGTAACAGGAGAAGACTAGTGAGAAGTAACAGAAGAAGACTAGAGAGGTAACATGAGAAGACTAGAGAGAGGTAACAGAAGACTCAATAGAGGTAACAGGAGAAGACTAGAGAGAAGTAACAGAAGAAGACTAAAGAGGTAACATGAGAAGACTAGAGAGAGGTAACAGAAGACTCAATAGAGGTAACAGGAGAAGTCTAGAGAGAAGTAACAGAAGAAGACTAAAGAGGTAACATGAGAAGACTAGAGAGAGGTAACAGAAGACTAGAGAGAGGTAACAGGAGAAGACTAGAGAGAGGTAACAGAAGACTAGAGAGAAGTATCAGGAGAAGACTGGAGATAAGAAACAGGAGAAGACTAGAGAGAAGTAACAGAAGAAGACTAAAGAGAGGTAACAGGAGAAGACTAGAGAGAAGTAACAGAAGACTAGAGAGAGGTAACAGAGGACTAGAGAGAGGTAACAGAAGACTAGAGAGAGGTAACAGGAGAAGACTAGAGAGAGGTAACAGAAGACCAGAGAGGGTAACAGAGGACTAGAGAGAGGTAACAGAAGACTAGAGAGAGGTAACATAAGACCAGAGAGGGTAACAGAGGACTAGAGAGAGGTAACAGAAGACTAGAGAGAGGTAACAGAAGACTAGAGAGACTAGAGAGAGGTAACAGAAGACCAGAGAGAGAAACAGAGGACTAGAGAGAGGGAACAGGAGAAGACTAGAGAGAGGTAACAGAAGACTAGAGAGAGGTATCAGGAGAAGACTGGAGATAAGAAACAGGAGAAGACTAGTGAGAAGTAACAGGAGAAGACTAGAGATAAGTAACAGAAGACTAGAGAGAAGTAACAGGAGAAGACTAGAGAGGTAACTTGAGAAGACTAGAGAGGTAACAGAGGACTAGAGAGAGGTAACAGGAGAAGACTAGAGAGAAGTAACAGAAGACTAGCGAGAGGTACCGGAGTAGTCTAGAGAGAAGTAACAAAAGACTAGAGAGAGGTAACTGGAGAAGACTAGAGAGAAGTAACAGAAGACTAGAGAGAGGTAACAGAAGACTAGAGAGAGGTAACAGGAGAAAATTACAGGAGAAGATTAGTGAGAAGTAACAGGAGAAGACTAGAGAGAAGTAACAGAAGACGACTAGAGAGAAGTAACAGGAGAAGACTAGAGAGAAGTAACAGGATAAGACTAGAGAGAGGTAACAGGAGAAGACTAGAGAGAAGTAACAGAAGACTAGAGAGAAGTAACAGGAGAAGACTAGAGAGAGGTAACAGGAGAAGACTAGAGAGAAGTAACAGAAGACTAGAGAGAAGTAACAGGAGAAGACTAGAGAGAGGTAACAGGAGAAGACTAGAGAGAGGTAACAGAAGACTAGAGAGACTAGAGAGAGGTAACAGAAGACTAGAGAGAGGTAACAGAAGACCAGAGAGAGTAACAGAGGACTAGAGAGAGGGAACAGGAGAAGACTGGAGATAAGAAACATGAGAAGACTAGTGAGAAGTAACAGGAGAAGACTAGAGATAAGTAACAGAAGACTAGAGAGAAGTAACAGGAGAAGACTAGAGAGGTAACTTGAGAAGACTAGAGAGAGGTAACAGAGGACTAGAGAGAGGTAACAGGAGAAGACTAGAGAGAAGTAACAGAAGACTAGTGAGAAGTAACAGAAGACTAGCGAGAGGTACCGGAGTAGACTAGAGAGAAGTAACAAAAGACTAGAGAGAGGTAACAGGAGAAGACTAGAGAGAAGTAACAGAAGACTAGAGAGAGGTAACAGAAGACTAGAGAGAGGTAACAGGAGAAAATTACAGGAGAAGACTAGTGAGAAGTAACAGGAGAAGACTAGAGAGAAGTAACAGAAGACGACTAGAGAGAAGTATCAGGAGAAGACTAGAGAGAAGTAACAGAAGACTAGAGAGAAGTATCAGGAGAAGACTAGAGAGAAGTAACAGGAGAAGACTAGAGAGAAGTAACAGAAGACTAGAGAGAAGTAACAGGAGAAGACTAGAGAGAGGTAACAGGAGAAGACTAGAGAGAGGTAACAGAAGACTAGAGAGAAGTAACAGGAGAAGACTAGAGAGAGGTAACAGGAGAAGACTAGAGAGAGGTAACAGGAGAAGACTAGAGAGAGGTAACAGAAGACTAGAGAGAAGTAACAGGAGAAGACTAGAGAGAGGTAACAGGAGAAGACTAGAGAGAGGTAACAGGAGAAGACTAGAGAGAAGTAACAGAAGACTAGAGAGAAGTAACAGGAGAAGACTAGAGAGAGGTAACAGGAGAAGACTAGAGAGAGGTAACAGAAGACTAGAGAGAAGTAACAGGAGAAGACTAGAGAGAGGTAACAGGAGAAGACTAGAGAGAGGTAACAGGAGAAGACTAGAGAGAGGAAACAGGAGAAGCAGAAGGATAGATACAGTGACAGTAACAGTAACAGTGACAGTAACAGTGACAGTGGCAGTAACAGTAACAGATACATACACAGTGACAGTGACAGTTACAGTGACAATGACAGTGACACTGACAGTGACAGTAACAGTGAAATAATGACTTTAGGGGGAGCAGCAGGTAAGGGACCATTGAGGGTTTGGGGGGGATGTCAATAGCAGGGGGAGGTGGAGCAGGTAAGGTAAGGGACCATTGAGGGTTTGGGGGGGGATGTCCATAGCAGGGGGAGGTGGAGCAGGTAAGGTAAGGGACCATTGAGGGTTTGGGGGGGGATTCTCATAGCAGGGGGAGGTGGAGCAGGTAAGGTAAGGGACCATTGAGGGTTTGGGGGGATGTCCATAGCAGGGGGAGGTGGAGCAGGTAAGGTAAGGGACCATTGAAGGTTTGGGGGGGATGTCCATAGCAGGGGGAGGTGGAGCAGGTAAGGTAAGGGACCATTGAGGGTTTGGGGGGATGTCCATAGCAGGGGGAGGTGGAGCAGGTAAGGTAAGGGACCATTGAGGGTTTGGGGGGGATGTCCATAGCAGGGGGAGGTGGAGCAGGTAAGGTAAGGGACCATTGAGGGTTTGGGGGGGATGTCCATAGCAGGGGGAGGTGGAGCAGGTAAGGTAAGGAACCATTGAGGGTTTGGGGGGGATGTCCATAGCAGGGGGAGGTGGAGCAGGTAGCTGACTAGTGGTGGCTATTCAGCAGCCTGATGGTCTGAAGGTAGAAACTATTGGCCAGTCGTTTTTTTACACGATGCTCCGGTACTGCTCGTGTCTGAGTGATTGAAGTGGGGAGAACAGGGCATGGCTTGGGTGGCTGGGGTCCCTGATGATGTTCTTGGCCTTCCTGCGACACCTGCTGTTGTAGGTGTCCTGTAGGTCAGGTAGTGTGATGTTCTTGGCCTTCCTTCGACACCTGCTGTTGTAGGTGTCCTGTAGGTCAGGTAGTGTGATGTTCTTGGCCTTCCTTCGACACCTGGTGTTGTAGGTGTCCTGTAGGTCAGGCAGTGTGATGTTCTTGGCCTTCCTGCGACACCTGCTGTTGTAGGTGTCCTGTAGGTCAGGCAGTGTGATGTTCTTGGCCTTCCTGCGACACCTGGTGTTGTAGGTGTCCTGTAGGTCAGGCAGTGTGATGTTCTTGGCCTTCCTGCGACACCTGGTGCTGTAGGTGTCCTGTAGGTCAGGCAGTGTGATGTTCTTGGCCTTCCTGCGACACCTGGTGTTGTAGGTGTCCTGTAGGTCAGGCAGTGTGCACCCAATCGAGTGTTTCGGCTTTCTGTTTCTAATGTTGAGAGAGAGTTTTTTTATCTGGCACCATGTCATCAGAGTCTCCTCCTCCTCCCTGTAGACTGTCTCGTTGTTGTTGGTAATCAACATCATAAGTTAACTTTATGATGCAGTTAGAACTGTGGGAGGCCACACAGTCGTGGATATACAGAGAATACAAGAGGGGACTGAGGACGCACCCTTGTGGTCCCCGTGTTGAGAACCAGTGTGGAGGAGGTAATGTTGCCTACCTGTCAGGAAGTCCAGAGCCCAGTTGCACAGGGAGGAGTTCAGACCCAGAGCCCTGAGCTTTGTAATGAGCTTAGGACAGTCACAGTAACAGTGACAGTAACAGTGGAAGTGACAGTGACATTAGCAGTCACAGTGACCGCAACAGTGACAGTGACTGCAACAGTGACAGTGACTGTGACAGTGACAGTAACAGTGACAGTAACAGTGACAGCAACAGCAACAGCAACAGTGACAGTGACAGTAACAGTAACATAGACAGTCACAGTGACAGTGGCAGTGAAAGTGATAGTCACAGTGACAGTCAGAGTGACAGTGACAATAACAGTGACAGTGACAGTAACAATAACAGTAACAGTTCCAGTGACAGTAACAGTAACAGTCACCGTGACAGTCACAGTGAAGGTGACAGTATCATAGACAGTCACAGTGACAGTCACAGTCACAGTGACAGTGACAGTCACAGTCACAGTAACATAGACAGTCACAGTGACAGTGACAGTGACAGTAACAGTGACAGTAACAGTAACATTAACAGTCACAGTGACAGTCACAGTGACAGTGACAGTAACATAGACAGTCACTGTGACAGTGACAGAGACAGTGATAGTCATCGTGACAGTGACAGTCACAGTACCAGCGACAGTGACAGTTACAGTAACATAGACAGTCACAGTGACAGTGACAGTGGCAGTGAAAGTGATAGTCACAGTCACAGTCACAGTTACAGTAACATAGACAGTCAGAGTGGCAGTGACAGTGATAGTCACAGTGACAGTAACAGTGACAATCACAGTAACAGTGACAGTAACAGTAACAATCACAGTGATAGTGACGGTAACAGTAACAGTAACAGTGACAGTCACAGTGACAGTCACAGCGACAGTCACAGTGACAGTGACAGTGATAGTCACAGTGACAGTAACAGTGACAATCACAGTAACAGTGACAGTAACAATAACAATCACAGTGATAGTGACGGTAACAGTAACAGTGACAGTCACAGCGACAGTCACAGTGACAGTCACAGTAACAGTCACAGTCACAGTAACAGTAACATAGATAGTCACTGTGACAGTGACAGTGACCGTGATAGTCACAGTATCAGTAACAGTAACAGTGACAGTTACAGTAACATAGACAGTCACAGTGACAGTGACAGTGGCAGTGAAGGTGATAGTCACAGTGACAGTCACAGTGACAGTAACGGTAACAGTCACAGTGACCGTGACAGTAACAGTAACAGTCACAGTGATAGTCACAGTGACAGTGACAGACACATTAACAGTAACAGTCACAGTTACAGTAACAGTAACATAGACAGTCACAGTCACAGTCACAGTGACAGTGACAGTGACAGTGACAGTGACAGTGACAGTGATAGTCACAGTGACAGTAACAGTAACAGTGACAGTAACAGTCACAGTGATAGTGACAGTAACAGTAACAGTGTCAGAAACAGTAACAGTCACAGTGACAGCAACAGTGACAGTCACAGTCACAGTGACAGTAACAGTGTCAGTCACAGCGACAGTGACAGTGACAGTGACAGTGACAGTGACAGTCACAGTCTGTACAGACTGTAATGAGTTGTAGGTGTTGTTCCAGTTTAGATGGTTTAGGTAGTATTGTATATTAAGTATTTCACCATAGCAGTCATTCTGAGTGCAGGCTGTGAGTGATAACATATTCCTATCGTTGGATATTAGTGATGGGAAGTTCAACTCTTTTTACTGACTCTTATTGAGTCATTTAGTCAAAATAACAAATCGTTGGCATTAGACACGTTTATTTCATTTGAGTCAGTAATGCCCAGAGACCATAACATTCAATAATCCATTCATTCCATTCATTCCTGCACCATGTGATCAATGATCAGTTCTGAAGATATTATTCTTCTCTGACTGCAGCATGATGTATTTTCCCTCGCTCACATGGTAGACTGTTAGTGGATGGGACACGTTCCCGGGGCCGCTGATCCGGCTGTAGCATTCATTGTGGCCAGCAGGTCAAATGACGAACTAAAATTAACGAGTCAATCTGCAAAAATCTATAACGACTCTCGCGTCAGTAAAAATACTTGTTCAAAAGGAAGAAATCGTTCGCGAACTGAACATAACTTTTGGATATCCTCTGACTGGAGTCATAATAATAATAATGATAATAATAATTACTAATCACTTCACAAACCAGCATATTGTAACATGCAGGTCTGATGTGGCCCATCACCACAATGTCGAGGGTAACTGGGACATAACTAAAGACTGATGATAACTAGGACATAACTAAAGGCTGAGGATAAGTAGGACATAACTAAAGTCTGAGGCTAACTAGGACATAACTAAAGACTGGGGATAACTAGGACATAACTAAAGACTGATGATAACTAGGACATAACTAAAGGCTGAGGATAAGTAGGACATAACTAAAGGCTGAGGCTAACTAGGACATAACTAAAGACTGATGATAACTATGACATAACTAAAGGCTGAGGATAAGTAGGACATAACTAAAGACTGAGGCTAACTAGGACATAACTAAAGACTGATGATAACTAGGACATAACTAAAGGCTGATGATAACTAGGACATAACTAAAGACTGAGGATAACTAGGACATAACTAAAGACTGATGATAACTAGGACATAACTAAAGACTGATGATAACTAGGACATAACTAAAGACTGAGGATAACTAGGACATAACTAAAGACTGATGATAACTAGGACATAACTAAAGGCTGAGGATAACTAGGACATAACTAAAGACTGATGATAAGTAGGACATAACTAAAGACTGATGATAACTAGGACATAACTAAAGGCTGAGGATAACTAGGACATAACTAAATACTGAGGATAACTAGGACATAACTAAAGACTGATGATAACTAGGACATAACTAAAGACTGATGATAACTAGGACATAACTAAAGACTGATGATAACTAGGACATAACTAAATACTGAGGATAACTAGGACATAACTAAAGACTAATGATAACTAGGACATAACTAAAGACTGATGATAACTAGGACATAACTAAAGGCTGAGGATAAGTAGGACATAACTAAAGGCTGAGGCTAACTAGGACATAACTAAAGGCTGAGGCTAACTAGGACATAACTAAAGACTGATGATAACTAGGACATAACTAAAGGCTGAGGATAAGTAGGACATAACTAAAGGCTGAGGCTAACTAGGAAATAACTAAAGACTGATGATAACTATGACATAACTAAAGGCTGAGGATAAGTCGGACATAACTAAAGACTGATGATAACTAGGACATAACTAAATACTGAGGATAACTAGGACATAACTAAAGGCTGAGGATAACTAGGACATAACTAAAGGCTGAGGATAACTAGGACATAACTAAAGGCTGAGGATAACTAGGACATAACTAAAGGCTGAGGATAACTAGGACAAAACTAAAGACTGAGGATAAGTAGGACATAACTAAAGGCTGAGGATAACTAGGACATAACTAAAGACTGATGATAACTAGGATAAAACTAAAGACTGAGGATAACTAGGACATAACTAAATACTGAGGATAACTAGGACATAACTAAAGACTGATGATAACTAGGACATAACTAAAGACTGAGGATAACTAGGACATAACTAAAGACTGATGATAACTAGGACATAACTAAAGGCTGAGGATAACTAGGACATAACTAAAGGCTGAGGATAACTAGGACATAACTAAAGACTGAGGATAACTAGGACATAACTAAAGGCTGAGGATAACTAGGACATAACTAAAGGCTGAGGATAACTAGGACATAACTAAAGACTGAGGATAACTAGGACATAACTAAAGACTGAGGATAACTAGGACATAACTAAAGACTGATGATAACTAGGACATAACTAAAGGCTGAGGATAACTAGGACATAACTAAATACTGAGGATAACTAGGACATAACTAAATACTGAGGATAACTAGGACATAACTAAAGACTGAGGATAACTAGGACATAACTAAAGACTGATGATAACTAGGACATAACTAAAGGCTGAGGATAAGTAGGACATAACTAAAGGCTGAGGCTAACTAGGACATAACTAAAGGCTGAGGCTAACTAGGACATAACTAAAGACTGATGATAACTAGGACATAACTAAAGGCTGAGGATAAGTAGGACATAACTAAAGGCTGAGGCTAACTAGGAAATAACTAAAGACTGATGATAACTATGACATAACTAAAGGCTGAGGATAAGTCGGACATAACTAAAGACTGATGATAACTAGGACATAACTAAATACTGAGGATAACTAGGACATAACTAAAGGCTGAGGATAACTAGGACATAACTAAAGGCTGAGGATAACTAGGACATAACTAAAGGCTGAGGATAACTAGGACATAACTAAAGGCTGAGGATAACTAGGACATAACTAAAGACTGAGGATAACTAGGACATAACTAAAGGCTGAGGATAACTAGGACATAACTAAAGGCTGAGGATAACTAGGACATAACTAAAGGCTGAGGATAACTAGGACATAACTAAAGACTGAGGATAAGTAGGACATAACTAAAGGCTGAGGATAACTAGGACATAACTAAAGACTGAGGATAACTAGGACATAACTAAAGGCTGAGGCTAACTAGGACATAACTAAAGACTGATGATAACTAGGACAAAACTAAAGACTGAGGATAAGTAGGACATAACTAAAGGCTGAGGATAACTAGGACATAACTAAAGACTGATGATAACTAGGACATAACTAAAGACTGAGGATAAGTAGGACATAACTAAAGACTGAGGATAACTAGGACATAACTAAAGACTGAGGATAACTAGGACATAACTAAAGACTGATGATAACTAGGACATAACTAAAGACTGAGGATAACTAGGACATAACTAAAGACTGAGGATAACTAGGACATAACTAAAGACTGAGGATAACTAGGACATAACTAAAGACTGAGGATAACTAGGACATAACTAAAGACTGATGATAACTAGGACATAACTAAAGACTGAGGATAACTAGGACATAACTAAAGACTGGGGATAACTAGGACATAACTAAAGACTGAGGATAACTAGGACATAACTAAAGGCTGAGGATAACTAGGACATAACTAAAGGCTGAGGATAACTAGGACATAACTAAAGGCTGAGGATAACTAGGACAAAACTAAAGACTGATGATAACTAGGACATAACTAAAGACTGATGATAACTAGGACATAACTAAAGACTGAGGATAACTAGGACATAACTAAAGGCTGATGATAACTAGGACATAACTAAAGACTGATGATAACTATGACATAACTAAAGACTGATGATAAGTAGGACATTACTAAAGACTGAGGATAACTAGGACATAACTAAAGGCTGAGGATAACTAGGACATAACTAAAGACTGAGGATAACTAGGACATAACTAAAGGCTGAGGATAACTAGGACATAACTAAAGGCTGAGGATAACTAGGACATAACTAAAGACTGGGGATAACTAGGACATAACTAAAGACTGAGGATAACTAGGATATAACTAAAGGCTGAGGATAACTAGGACATAACTAAAGACTGAGGATAACTAGGACATAACTAAATACTGAGGATAACTAGGACATAACTAAAGACTGATGATAACTAGGACATAACTAAAGGCTGAGGATAACTAGGACATAACTAAAGACTGAGGATAACTAGGACATAACTAAAGACTGATGATAACTAGGACATAACTAAAGACTGAGGATAAGTAGGACATAACTAAATACTGAGGATAACTAGGACATAACTAAAGACTGATGATAACTAGGACATAACTAAATACTGAGGATAACTAGGACATAACTAAAGACTGGGGATAACTAGGACATAACTAAATACTGAGGATAACTAGGACATAACTAAATACTGAGGATAACTAGGACATAACTAAAGACTGGGGATAACTAGGACATAACTAAAGACTGAGGATAACTAGGACATAACTAAAGACTGATGATAACTAGGACATAACTAAAGGCTGAGGATAACTAGGACATAACTAAAGACTGATGATAAGTAGGACATAACTAAAGACTGATGATAAGTAGGACATAACTAAAGGCTGAGGATAACTAGGACATAACTAAAGACTGAGGATAACTAGGACATAACTAAAGACTGATGATAACTAGGACATAACTAAATACTGAGGATAACTAGGACATAACTAAAGACTGGGGATAACTAGGACATAACTAAAGACTGGGGATAACTAGGACATAACTAAAGACTGAGGATAACTAGGACATAACTAAAGACTGATGATAACTAGGACATAACTAAAGGCTGATGATAACTAGGACATAACTAAAGGCTGATGATAACTAGGACATAACTAAAGGCTGAGGATAAGTAGGACATAACTAAAGACTGAGGATAAGTAGGACATAACTAAAGGCTGAGGATAACTAGGACATAACTAAAGACTGATGATAAGTAGGACATAACTAAAGACTGAGGATAACTAGGACATAACTAAAGACTAATGATAACTAGGACATAACTAAAGGCTGAGGCTAACTAGGACATAACTAAAGGCTGAGGATAACTAGGACAAAACTAAAGGCTGAGGGTAACTAGGACATAACTAAAGGCTGAGGATAACTAGGACATAACTAAAGGCTGAGGATAACTAGGACATAACTAAAGGCTGAGGATAACTAGGACAAAACTAAAGGCTGAGGGTAACTAGGACATAACTAAAGGCTGAGGATAACTAGGACATAACTAAAGGCTGAGGATAACTAGGACATAACTAAAGGCTGAGGATAACTAGGACAAAACTAAAGGCTGAGGGTAACTAGGACATAACTAAAGGCTGAGGATAACTAGGACATAACTAAAGGCTGAGGATAACTAGGACAAAACTAAAGGCTGAGGGTAACTAGGACATAACTAAAGGCTGAGGATAACTAGGACATAACTAAAGGCTGAGGATAACTAGGACATAACTAAAGGCTGAGGATAACTAGGACAAAACTAAAGGCTGAGGGTAACTAGGACATAACTAAAGGCTGAGGATAACTAGGACATAACTAAAGGCTGAGGATAACTAGGACATAACTAAAGGCTGAGGATAACTAGGACATAACTAAAGGCTGAGGATAACTAGGACAAAACTAAAGGCTGAGGATAACTAGGACAAAACTAAAGGCTGAGGGTAACTAGGACATAACTAAAGACTGATGATAACTAGGACATAACTAAAGACTGATGATAACTAGGACATAACTAAAGACTGATGATAACTAGGACATAACTAAAGGCTGAGGATAACTAGGACATAACTAAAGACTGATGATAACTAGGACAAAACTAAAGGCTGAGGATAACTAGGACATAACTAAAGGCTGAGGATAACTAGGACATAACTAAAGACTGATGATAACTAGGACATAACTAAAGACTGATGATAACTAGGACAAAACTAAAGGCTGAGGATAACTAGGACATAACTAAAGACTGATGATAACTAGGACTTAACTAAATACTGAGGATAACTAGGACATAACTAAATACTGAGGATAACTAGGACAAAACTAAAGGCTGAGGATAACTAGGACATAACTAAAGACTGATGATAACTAGGACTTAACTAAATACTGATGATAACTAGGACATAACTAAAGACTGATGATAACTAGGACTTAACTAAATACTGAGGATAACTAGGACATAACTAAATACTGAGGATAACTAGGACTTAACTAAATACTGAGGATAACTAGGACATAACTAAAGGCTGAGGATAACTAGGACATAACTAAAGACTGATGATAACTAGGACATAACTAAAGGCTGAGGATAACTAGGACATAACTAAAGACTGATGATAACTAGGACATAACTAAAGACTGAGGATAACTAGGACATAACTAAAGGCTGAGGCTAACTAGGACATAACTAAAGACTGATGATAAGTAGGACATAACTAAAGACTGAGGATAACTAGGACATAACTAAAGGCTGAGGCTAACTAGGACATAACTAAAGACTGATGATAACTAGGACATAACTAAGGACTGAGGATAACTAGGACATAACTTAAGACTGATGATAACTAGGACATAACTAAAGACTGATGATAACTAGGACATAACTAAAGACTGATGATAACTAGGACATAACTAAAGACTGAGGATAACTAGGACATAACTAAAGACTGATGATAACTAGGACATAACTAAAGACTGATGATAACTAGGACATAACTAAAGGCTGAGGCTAACTAGGACATAACTAAAGACTGATGATAAGTAGGACATAACTAAAGACTGAGGATAACTAGGACATAACTAAAGGCTGAGGCTAACTAGGACATAACTAAAGACTGATGATAACTAGGACATAACTAAGGACTGAGGATAACTAGGACATAACTTAAGACTGATGATAACTAGGACATAACTAAAGACTGATGATAACTAGGACATAACTAAGGACTGAGGATAACTAGGACATAACTTAAGACTGATGATAACTAGGACATAACTAAAGACTGATGATAACTAGGACATAACTAAAGACTGATGATAACTAGGACATAACTAAAGACTGAGGATAACTAGGACATAACTAAATACTGAGGATAACTAGGACATAACTAAAGACTGATGATAACTAGGACATAACTAAAGACTGATGATAACTAGGACATAACTAAAGGCTGAGGATAACTAGGACATAACTAAAGACTGGGGATAACTAGGACATAACTAAAGACTGATGATAACTAGGACATAACTAAAGGCTGAGGATAACTAGGACATAACTAAAGACTGGGGATAACTAGGACATAACTAAAGGCTGATGATAACTAGGACATAACTAAAGGCTGAGGATAACTAGGACATAACTAAAGACTGATGATAACTAGGACATAACTAAAGGCTGAGGATAAGTAGGACATAACTAAAGGCTGAGGATAAGTAGGACATAACTAAAGGCTGAGGATAACTAGGACATAACTAAAGGCTGATGATAACTAGGACATAACTAAAGGCTGAGGATAACTAGGACATAACTAAAGACTGATGATAACTAGGACATAACTAAAGGCTGAGGATAAGTAGGACATAACTAAAGGCTGAGGATAACTAGGACATAACTAAAGGCTGATGATAACTAGGACATAACTAAAGGCTGAGGATAACTAGGACATAACTAAAGACTGGTGATAACTAGGACATAACTAAAGGCTGAGGATAACTAGGACATAACTAAAGACTGGGGATAACTAGGACATAACTAAAGGCTGATGATAACTAGGACATAACTAAAGGCTGAGGATAACTAGGACATAACTAAAGACTGATGATAACTAGGACATAACTAAAGGCTGAGGATAAGTAGGACATAACTAAAGGCTGAGGATAACTAGGACATAACTAAAGGCTGAGGATAACTAGGACATAACTAAAGACTGATGATAACTAGGACATAACTAAAGACTGGGGATAACTAGGACATAACTAAAGACTGATGATAACTAGGACATAACTAAAGGCTGATGATAACTAGGACATAACTAAAGACTGGGGATAACTAGGACATAACTAAAGACTGATGATAACTAGGACATAACTAAAGACTAATGATAACTAGGACATAACTAAAGGCTGATGATAACTAGGACATAACTAAAGGCTGAGGATAACTAGGACATAACTAAAGACTAATGATAACTAGGACATAACTAAAGACTGATGATAACTAGGACATAACTAAAGGCTGAGGATAACTAGGACATAACTAAATACTGAGGATAAGTAGGACATAACTAAATACTGAGGATAAGTAGGACATAACTAAATACTGAGGATAAGTAGGACATAACTAAAGACTGATGATAACTAGGACATAACTAAAGACTGATGATAACTAGGACATAACTAAAGACTGATGATAACTAGGACATAACTAAAGGCTGAGGATAACTAGGACATAACTAAATACTGAGGATAACTAGGACATAACTAAAGACTGGGGATAACTAGGACATAACTTAAGGCCTCATGACATGTCAAATATGTGGTCCATAAGGGTTTACTTTTAATTGATACATGTTCACGTAGCCTGTCACTTGGTGAAGGCTTCAGGACTAGGAGTCTTTGAATGCAACAACCATGTCTGTCGAAAGGCATGTTGGGAAATATGCAAGTACAACTTTATACCCTACAGTGTTATTTAAATCCTAAACGCCTTGTACTGAAAAAATGTGTTTAAATAATGTTACAGCGCATAAACATGTTATGGTGTTTACAATTTAAAGACTGTGACACGTTTGAATTTAAATTCTAAATGCCTTGAGGTGTTTAAAAAGGGTTACAGAAATTAGTTCAGTTAGGATTTTAGATCCTAAACACTTGGTTTTACGGTGTCTGTTCACTGAGGCACACACACACACACACACACACACACACACACACACACACACACACACACACACACACACACACACACACACACACACACACACACACACACACACACACACACACACACACACACACACACACACACACACACACACACACACACACACACACACACACAAAAGGCAGCAGGGAGAGTGGAAGGGAAGAAGGGGGAATGTCTGACATTTCAAGTTCAGCTCCAGCTACAGGGTATGAAATGCCATATTATTCTGTCAGACGAATCTATCAAAGTCACAAGGAGTTTTCCAAAGGTAGACAGAGTTGAGCCATTATCACTGTATTACATGACCTCTCTCTATATCTGTCTGCTGACACAGGCTACACACAGACAGGTTTACACACACAAACACACACACCAGCCTGGTCACCTGTGATACAAGTCAGTATTAGATGTCCATCCGTGTCTGAGGATGTTGGGAGATGATGTGGAAACAGGCCACTAGGGGCAACAGTGAGCGTGTTTTAAGCCTATCCCAAACCTTAACCCTTACCCTAACCATTTGGAGTTAATGCCTAAACGTAATCTTAAAATAAACACTTTGAATTTTGACGTTTGAGAAACATGGATGAACGTCTAATTCTGACATGAGACTGTGAGAGCTTGTTGACCCACACACCCCTAACACACCCTACACATACAGGCCAAATAAAACATGTCTCTGGAACATCAGTCCAGCATGTATGGACCTGCCTCTATTATAGGAGAGAAGCCCTGGGGAAATAATTTCTAATGAGATTTACATCTGCAGTTCTTCAGCAAACACTGAAGCCATGCTGAAAGTACTGTAGACAAAATAATGAAAGGTGGTGAGGAGCGGAGGAGAGGGGTGAAGAGAGAGCGATAGACGGACAAGCAGAAGCACACACAAACACCTAAGCAGAGTGGCAGAAACACACACATGCATGCACACTCTGACGGGAGGGAGGGAGGGAGTGAGAGAGAGAGGGGGAAGGAGAGAGCGAGAGAGAGAGAGAGCGAGATCGAGCGAGCGTGTGAGCGAGAGATAGAGAGGGAGAGAGAAAGAGAGAGAGCGAGACAGACAGAGACAGAGACAGAGACAGAGAGCTGTGTTACTGTTAATTATGACTTCCAGAGCCCTGGGGTGAGTTACATCAAACTCCTATAAGCGTTAGCGGCAGGGGGTAGAGAGAGGCAGAGCGGGAAGAACTGCCTTCAGGGGAGACAGGAGTGAAGCAGTAAGTGGAGGGAAAGAGGGATGGAGAGGGGAAGTGGAGAGGGAGAGAGGAAGTTAGGGAGAGAGGTTGTGGGATAGATATGGGATGGAGAGAGGCAGGTTGAGGAAATTTGGGAGAAAGAACGAGAAAGAGAGAAAGGAGAGAGAGAGAGAGAAAGACACAGATAGAGAAAGATACAGAGAGTCAGTCAAGTGTGTGATTCTAATGAAGTATCACAACTCTCTCACCCTCTCTCCTCCCTCTCTCCTCTCCCCTTCCCTTCTCCATCCCCCACCTCTCTCTCCCTCTCCTCCCTCTCTCCTCTCCCCTTCCCTTCTCTATCCCCCACCTCTCTCACCTCCCTCTCTCCTCTCCCCTTCCCTTCTCCATCCCCCACCTCTCTCTCCCTCTCCTCCCTCTCTCATCTCCCCTTCCCTTCTCCACCCCCCACCTCCCTCACCCTCACCTCCCTCTCTCCTCTCCCCTTCCCTTCTCTATACCCCACCTCTCCCTCACCTCCCTCTCTTCTCTCCCCTTCCCTTCTCTATCCCCCACCTCTCCCTCACCTCCCTCTCTCCTCTCCCCTTCCCTTCTCTATCCCCCACCTCTCCCTCACCTCCCTCTCTCCTCTCCCCTTCCCTTCTCCATCCCCCACCTCTCTCTCCCTCTCCTCCCTCTCTCCTCTCCCCTTTCCCTTCTCTATCCCCCACCTCTCTCACCCTCTCCTCCCTCTCTCCTCTCCCCTTCCCTTCTCTATCCCCCACCTCTCCCTCACCTCCCTCTCTCCTCTCCCCTTCCCTTCTCTATCCCCCACCTCCCTCACCCTCTCCTCCCTCTCTCCTCTCCCCTTCCCTTCTCTATCCCCCACCTCTCCCTCACCTCCCTCTCTCCTCTCCCCTTCCCTTCTCTATCCCCCACCTCACCCACACCTCCCTCTCTCCTCTCCCCTTCCCTTCTCTATCCCCCACCTCTCTCACCCTCTCCTCCCTCTCTCCTCTCCCCTTCCCTTCTCTATCCCCCACCTCTCCCTCACCTCCCTCTCCTCTCCCCTTCCCTTCTCTATCCCCCACCTCCCTCACCCTCTCCTCCCTCTCTCCTCTCCCCTTCCCTTCTCTATCCCCCACCTCACCCTCTCTTCCCTCTCTCCTCTCCCCTTCCCTTCTCTATCCCCCACCTCCCTCACCCTCTCCTCCCTCTCTCCTCTCCCCTTCCCTTCTCTATCCCCCACCTCTCCCTCACCTCCCTCTCTCCTCTCCCCTTCCCTTCTCTATCCCCCACCTCTCCCTCACCTCCCTCTCTCCTCTCCCCTTCCCTTCTCTATCCCCCACCTCCCTCACCCTCTCCTCCCTCTCTCCTCTCCCCTTCCCTTTTCTATCCCCCACCTCCCTCACCCTCACCTCCCTCTCTCCTCTCCCCTTCCCTTCTCTATCCCCCACCTCTCCCTCTCCTCCCTCTCTCCTCCCCCCTTCCCTTCTCTATCCCCCACCTCTACCTCACCTCCCGCTCTCCTCTCTCCTTCCCTTCTCTATCCCCCACCTCTCCCTCTCCTCCCTCTCTCCTCCCCCCTTCCCTTCTCTATCCCCCACCTCTACCTCACCTCCCGCTCTCCTCTCTCCTTCCCTTCTCTATCCCCCACCTCACCCTCACCTCCCTCTCTCCTCTCCCCTTCCCTTCTCTATCCCCGACCTCCCTCACCCTCTCCTCCCTCTCTCCTCTCCCCTTCCCTTCTCCATCCCCCACCTCTCCCTCACCCCCCTCTCTCCTCTCCCCTTCCCTTCTCTATCCCCCACCTCTCCCTCACCTCCCTCTCTCCTCTCCCCTTCTCTATCCTCCACCTCTCCCTCACCTCCCTCTCTCCTCTCCCCTTCCCTTCTCTATCCCCCACCTCTCCCTCTCCTCCCTCTCTCCTCCCCCCTTCCCTTCTCTATCCCCCACCTCTCTCACCCTCTCCTCCCTCTCTCCTCTCCCTTTCCCTTCTCTATCCCCAACCTCTCCCTCTCCTCCCTCTCTCCTCTCCCCTTCCCTTCTCCATCCCCCACCTCCCTCACCCTCTCCTCCCTCTCTCCTCTCCCCTTCTCTATCCCCCACCTCCCTCACCCTCTCCTCCCTCTCTCCCCTCCCCTTCCCTTCTCTATCCCCCACCTCACCCTCACCTCCCTCTCTCTTCTCCCCTTCCCTTCTCTATCCCCCACCTCTCCCCCACCCTCTCCTCCCTCTCTCCTCTCCCCTTCCCTTCTCTATCCCCCACCTCTCTCACCATCTCCTCCCTCTCTCCTCTCCCCTTCCCTTCTCTATCCCCCACCTCTCTCTCCTCTCCCCTTCCCCTCTCTATCCCCCACCTCCCTCACCCTCTCCTCCCTCTCTCCTCTCCCCTCCCCTTCTCTATCCCCAACCTCACCCTCTCCCCCCTCTCTCCTCTCTCCTCTCCCCTTCCCTTCTCTATCCCCCACCTTCCTCACACTCTCCTCCCTCTCTCCTCTCCCCTTCCCTTCTCTATCCCCCACCTCTCTCTCCCTCTCCTCCCTCTCTCCTCTCCCCTTCCCTTCTCTATCCCCCACCTCTATTTCCTCTCCCCTTCCCTTCTCTATCCCCACCTCCCTCACCCTCTCCTCCCTCTCTCCTCTCCCCTTCCCTTCTCTATCCCCCACCTCCCTCACCCTCTCCTCCCTCTCTCCTCTCCCCTTCCCTTCTCTATCCCCCACCTCTCCCTCTCCTCCCTCTCTCCTCCCCCCTTCCCTTCTCTATCCCCCACCTCCCTCACCCTCTCCTCCCTCTCTCCTCTCCCCTTCCCTTCTCTATCCCCCACCTCTCCCTCTCCTCCCTCTCTCCTCCCCCCTTCCCTTCTCTATCCCCCACCTCTCTCTCCCTCTCCTCCCTCTCTCCTCTCCCCTTCCCTTCTCTATCCCCCACCTCTCTCACCCTCTCCTCCCTCTCTCCTCTCCCCTTCCCTTCTCTATCCCCCACCTCTCTCTGCTCTCCCCTTTCCTTCTCTATCCCCCACCTTCCTCACCCTCTCCTCCCTCTCTCCTCTCCCCTTCCCTTCTCTATCCCCCACCTTCCTCACCCTCTCCTCCCTCTCTCCTCTCCCCTTCCCTTCTCTATCCCCCACCTCCCTCACCCCCTCCTCCCTCTCTCCCCTTCCCTTCTCTATCCCCAACCTCACCCTCTCCCCCTCTCTCCTCTCTCCTCTCTCCTCCCCCCTTCCCTTCTCTATCCCCCACCTTCCTCACACTCTCCTCCCTCTCTCCTCTCCCTTCCCTTCTCTATCCCCCACCTCTCTCTCCCTCTCCTCCCTCTCTCCTCTCCCCTTCCCTTCTCTATCCCCCACCTCTCTCTCCTCTCCCCTTCCCTTCTCTATCCCCCACCTCCCTCTCCCTCTCTTCCCTATCTCCTCTCCCCTTCCCTTCTCTATCCCCCACCTCTCTCTCCTCTCTCCTTTCCCCTTCCCTTCTCTATCCCCCACCTTCCTCACCCTCTCCTCCCTCCCTCTCTCCTCTCCCCTTCCCTTCTCTATCCCCCACCTCTCTCTCCCTCTCCTCCCTCTCTCCTCTCCCCTCTCCCCTTCCCTTCTCTATCCCCCACCTCTCTCACCCTCTCCTCCCTCTCTCCTCTCCCCTTCCCTTCTCTATCCCCCACCTCTCTCTCCTCTCCCCTTCCCTTCTCTATCCCCCACCTCCCTCACCCTCTCCTCCCTCTCTCCTCTCCCCTTCCCTTCTCTATCCCCAACCTCACCCTCTCCCCCTCTCTCCTCTGACCTCTCTCCTCTCCCCTTCCCTTCTCTATCCCCCACCTTCCTCCCACTCTCCTCCCTCTCTCCTCTCCCCTTCCCTTCTCTATCCCCCACCTCTCTCTCCCTCTCCTCCCTCTCTCCTCTCCCCTTCCCTTCTCTATCCCCCACCTCTCTCTGCTCTCCCCTTTCCTTCTCTATCCCCCACCTTCTTCACCCTCTCCTCCCTCTGTCCTCTCCCCTTCCCTTCTCTATCCCCCACCTTCCTCACCCTCTCCTCCCTCTCTCCTCTCCCCTTCCCTTCTCTATCCCCCACCTCCCTCACCCCCTCCTCCCTCTCTCCCCTTCCCTTCTCTATCCCCAACCTCACCTTCTCCCCCCCCTCTCCTCTCTCCTCTCTCCTCACCCCTTCCCTTCTCTATCCCCCACCTTCCTCACACTCTCCTCCCTCTCTCCTCTCCCTTCCCTTCTCTATCCCCCACCTCTCTCTCCCTCTCCTCCCTCTCTCCTCTCCCCTTCCCTTCTCTATCCCCCACCTCTCTCTCCTCTCCCCTTCCCTTCTCTATCCCCCACCTCCCTCTCCCTCTCTTCCCTATCTCCTCTCCCCTTCCCTTCTCTATCCCCCACCTCTCTCTCCTCTCTCCTTTCCCCTTCCCTTCTCTATCCCCCACCTTCCTCACCCTCTCCTCCCTCCCTCTCTCCTCTCCCCTTCCCTTCTCTATCCCCCACCTCTCTCTCCCTCTCCTCCCTCTCTCCTCTCCCCTCTCCCCTTCCCTTCTCTATCCCCCACCTCTCTCACCCTCTCCTCCCTCTCTCCTCTCCCCTTCCCTTCTCTATCCCCCACCTCTCTCTCCTCTCCCCTTCCCTTCTCTATCCCCCACCTCCCTCACCCTCTCCTCCCTCTCTCCTCTCCCCTTCCCTTCTCTATCCCCAACCTCACCCTCTCCCCCTCTCTCCTCTGACCTCTCTCCTCTCCCCTTCCCTTCTCTATCCCCCACCTTCCTCACACTCTCTTCCCTCTCTCCTCTCCCCTTCCCTTCTCTATCCCCACCTCTCTCTCCCTCTCCTCCCTCTCTCCTCTCCCCTTCCCTTCTCTATCCCCCACCTCTCTCTGCTCTCCCCTTTCCTTCTCTATCCCCCACCTTCCTCACCCTCTCCTCCCTCTCTCCTCTCCCCTTCCCTTCTCTATCCCCCACCTTCCTCACCCTCTCCTCCCTATCTCCTCTCCCCTTCCCTTCTCTATCCCCCACCTTCCTCACCCTCTCCTCCCTCTCTCCTCTCCCCTTCCCTTTTCTATCCCCCACCTCCCTCACCCTCTCCTCCCTCTCTCCTCTCCCCTTCCCTTCTCTATCCCCCACCTCTCTCACCCTCTCCTCCCTCTCTCCTCACCCCTTCCCTTCTCTATCACCCACCTCTCGCACCCTCTCCTCCCTCTCTCCTCTCCCCTTCCCTTCTCTATCCCCCACCTCCCTCACCCTCTCCTCCCTCTCTCCTCTCCCCTTCCCTTCTCTATCCCCCACCTCTCCCTCTCCTCCCTCTCTCCTCCCCCCTTCCCTTCTCTATCCCCCACCTCTCCCTCTCCTCCCTCTCTCCTCTCCCCTTCCCTTCTCTATCCCCCACCTCTCTCACCCTCTCCTCCCTCTCTCCTCTCCCCTTCCCTTCTCTATCCCCCACCTCTCTCACCATCTCCTCCCTCCCTCTCTCCTCTCCCCTTCCCTTCTCTATCCCCCACCTCTCTCTCCTCTCCCCTTCCCTTCTCTATCCCCCACCTCCCCCACCCTCTCCTCCCTCTCTCCTCTCCCCTTCCCTTCTCTATCCCCAACCTCACCCTCTCCCCCCTCTCTCCTCTCTCCTCTCTCTTCTCCCCTTCCCTTCTCTATCCCCCACCTTCCTCACACTCTCCTCTCTCTCTCCTCTCCCCTTCCCTTCTCTATCCCCCACCTCTCTCTCCCTCTCCTCCCTCTCTCCTCTCCCCTTCCCTTCTCTATCCCCCACCTCTCTCTCCTCTCCCCTTCCCTTCTCTATCCCCCACCTTCCTCACCCTCTCCCCCCTCTCTCCTCTCCCCTTCCCTTCTCTATCCCCCAACTCCCTCACCCTCTCCTCCCTCTCTCCTCTCCCCTTCCCTTCTCTATCCCCCATCTCTCTCTCCCTCTCCTCCCTCTCTCCTCTCCCCTTCCTTTCTCCATCCCCCACCTCTCTCTCCCTCTCATCCCTCTCTCCTCTCCCCTTCCCTTCTCTATCCCCAACCTCTCTCTCTCCTCTCCCCTTCCTTTCTCCATCCCCCACCTCTCTCTCCCTCTCATCCCTCTCTCCTCCCCCCTTCCCTTCTCTATTCCCCACCTCTCTCACCCTCTCCTCCCTCTCTCCTCTCCCCTTCCCTTCTCTATCCCCAAACTCTCCCTCTCCTCCCTCTCTCCTCTCCCCTTCCCTTCTCCATCCCCCACCTCTCTCTCCCTCTCCTCCCTCTCTCCTCTCCCCTTCCTTTCTCCATCCCCCACCTCTCTCTCCCTCTCATCCCTCTCTCCTCTCCCCTTCCCTTCTCTATCCCCCACCTCTCTCACCCTCTCCTCCCTCTCTCCTCTCCCTTTCCCTTCTCTATCCCCAACCTTTCCCTCTCCTCCCTCTCTCCTCTCCCCTTCCCTTCTCTATCCCCCACCTCTCTCACCCTCTCCTCCCTCTCTCCTCCCCCTTCCCTTCTCTATCCCCCACCTCTTTCTCCCTCTCCTCCCTCTCTCCTCTCCCCTTCCCTTCTCTATCCCCCACCTCTCTCACCCTCTCCTCCCTCTCTCCTCTCCCCTTCCCTTCTCTATCCCCCACCTCCCTCACCCTCTCCTCCCTCTCTCCTCTCCCCTTCCCTTCTCTATCCCCCACCTCTCCCTCTCCTCCCTCTCTCCCCCCTTCCCTTCTCTATCCCCCACCTCTCTCTCCCTCTCCTCCCTCTCTCCTCTCCCCTTCCCTTCTCTATCCCCCACCTCTCTCACCCTCTCCTCCCTCTCTCCTCTCCCCTTCCATTCTCTATCCCCCACCTCCCTCACCCTCTCCTCCCTCTCTCCTCTCCCCTTCCCTTCTCTATCCCCCACCTCTCCCTCTCCTCCCTCTCTCCTCCCCCCTTCCCTTCTCTATCCCCCACCTCTCTCTCCCTCTCCTCCCTCTCTCCTCTCCCCTTCCCTTCTCTATCCCCCACCTCTCTCACCCTCTCCTCCCTCTCTCATCTTCCCTTCCCTTCTCTATCCCCCACCTCCCTCACCCTCTCCTCCCTCTCTCCTCTCCCCTTCCCTTCTCTATCCCCCACCTCTCCCTCTCCTCCCTCTCTCCTCTCCCCTTCCCTTCTCTATCCCCCACCTCTCTCTCCCTCTCCTCCCTCTCTCCTCTTCCCTTACCTTCTCTATCCCCCACCTCTCTCACCCTCTCCTCCCTCTCTCCTCTCCCCTTCCCTTCTCTATCCCCCACCTCTCTCTCCTCTCCCCTTCCCTTCTCTATCCCCCACCTCCCTCACCCCCTCCTCCCTCTCTCCTCTCCCCTTCCCTTCTCTATCCCCCACCTCTCTCTCCTCTCTCCTCTCCCCTTCCCTTCTCTATCCCCCACCTCTCTCTCCTCTCTCCTCTCCCCTTCCCTTCTCTATCCCCCACCTTCCTCACCCTCTCCTCCCTCTCTCCTCTCCCCTTCCCTTCTCTATCCCCCACCTCTCTCTCCCTCTCCTCCCTCTCTCCTCTCCCCTTCCCTTCTCTATCCCCCACCTCTCTCTCCCTCTCCTCCCTCTCTCCTCTCCCCTTCCCTTCTCTATCCCCCACGTCTCTCACCCTCTCCTCCCTCTCTCCTCTCCCATTCCCTTCTCTATTCCCCACCTCTCTCTCCTCTCCCCTTCCCTTCTCTATCCCCCACCTCCCTCACCCTCTCCTCCCTCTCTCCTCTCCCCTTCCCTTCTCTATCCCCAACCTCACCCTCTCCCCCTCTCTCCTCTGACCTCTCTCCTCTCCCCTTCCCTTCTCTATCCCCCACCTTCCTCACACTCTCCTCCCTCTCTCCTCTCCCCTTCCCTTCTCTATCCCCCACCTCTCTCTGCTCTCCCCTTTCCTTCTCTATCCCCCACCTTCCTCACCCTCTCCTCCCTCTCTCCTCTCCCCTTCCCTTCTCTATCCCCCACCTTCCTCACCCTCTCCTCCCTCTCTCCTCTCCCCTTCCCTTCTCTATCCCCCACCTCCCTCACCCTCTCCTCCCTCTCTCCTCTCCCCTTCCCTTCTCTATCCCCCACCTCCCTCACCCTCTCCTCCCTCTCTCCTCTCCCCTTCCCTTCTCTATCCCCCACCTCCCTCTCCCTCTCCTCCCTCTCTCCTCTCCCCTTCCCTTCTCTATCCCCCACCTCTCTCTCCTCTCTCCTCTCCCGTTCCCTTCTCTATCCCCCACCTCCCTCACCCTCCCCTCCCTCTCTCCTCTCCCCTTCCCTTCTCTATCCCCCACCTCACCCTCTCCCCCCTCTCTCCTCTCTCCCTCTCCTCCCTCTCTCCTCTCCTCTCCCCTTCCCTTCTCTATCCCCCACCTCTCTCTCCTCTCTCCTCTCCCCTTCCCTTCTCTATCCCCCACCTCCCTCACCCTCTCCTCCCTCTCTCCTCTCCCCTTCCCTTCTCTATCCCCAACCTCTCCCTCTCCTCCCTCTCCCCTCTCCCCTTCCCTTCTCTATCCCTCACCTCTCTCTCTCCTCTCATTCCACTTTCCTCTCCACCTCCCTCTCCCCTCTCCATTTACTCCCCCCCCGTCTCCCCTCTCCCCCTTCTCCATCACCACCGTGACATCTCGCCACAGCAGGTGTTGCAGTGACTATCGCCCTCATGCCACCGCAGAAGAAATCCTAACTAATGTCAACAGGACCCGGGTGTACAGACCCTGAAATGGATTACACTGTGCGGCTAATGCGATTCTCAAGCGTTTCCCTCTGAAATTAAAGAGTGCATTGGTGTTATTAATACACATGAGAGGAAATCAATATTCTCCCTCCGTGTCTCTCACTGCTCTCTGTCTGTCTATATCTCTCCATACATCCTGATCCTCTGCTCTCTGTCTCCCTCCCTCCCAATTCAATTCAATTCAATTCAAGGGGCTTTAATGTCTCTCTCTCTCTCTCTCTCTCTATCTCTCTCTCTCTCTCTCTCTCTCTCTCTCTCTCTCTCTCTCTCTCTCTCTCTCTCTCTCTCTCTCTCTCTCTCTCTCTCTCTCTCTCTCTCTCTCTCTCTCTCTCTCTCTCTCTCTCTCTCTCTCTCTCTCTCTCTCTCTCTCCTCTAGGAGACAGCTGACACAGCAGGCCTAGAATAACAAGATCTCCATAATTGTAGTTGAGCTGGAATACTGTGAAGCAGCACTCAGCTGGCTGTGTGTGTGTGGCTGTGTTTGTGTGTGTGTGAGGCAGCAGCAGTAGTGTGAGGCCATGGTGATTGGGTGCTGTAAAGGAAGCCCTGCGTTTCGAGCAGCAGAGGAGCGATCAGGGAGCCACTTTAAATCAAGCACCTTTTAATCAGAGATCTCACAAAGGAGGACATAAAGATAATGAGTAGCTCTCTGTCAATGTGTCCCAAATGGCACCCTATTCCCTATGTAGCTAACTACTTCTGACCAGAGCCCATAGGGGAGCCATTCCCCATCTCTCTTTACCCCCACTCTCTTTATCCCCCTCTCTCCTTACCCCCTCTCTATATATCCCCCTCTCTCTTTACCCCCACTCTCTTTATCCCCTCTCTTTACCACATCTCTCTTTACCCCATCTCTCTTCACCCCCACTCTCTTTATCCCCCTCTCTCTTCACCCCCACTCACTTTATCCCCCTCTCTCTTTATCCCCCACTCTCTTTACCCCCCTCTCTCTTTACCCCCTCTCTCTTTACCCCATCTCTCTTCACCCCCACTCTCTTTACCCCCTCTCTCTTTATCCCCCACTCTCTTTACCCCCCTCTCTCTTTACCCCCTCTCTCTTTACCCCATCTCTCTTCACCCCCACTCTCTTTATCCCCCTCTCTCTTTATCCCCCACTCTCTTTACCCCCTCTCTCTTTACCCCCTCTCTCTTTATCCCCCACTCTCTTTACCCCCCTCTCTCTTTACCCCCCTCTCTCTTTACCCCCTCTCTCTTTATCCCCCACTCTCTTTACCCCCCTCTCTCTTTACCCCCCTCTCTCTTTACCCCCCTCTCTCTTTACCCCCTCTCTCTTTACCCCATCTCTCTTCACCCCCACTCTCTTTTCCCCCTTTCTCTTTTCCCCCCACTCTCTTTATCCCCCTCTCTCTTTATCCCCCTGTCTCTATATCCCCCCTCTCTTTATCCCCCACTCTCTTTATCCCCCTCTCTCTTTTCCCCCACTCTCTTTACCCCCTCTCTCTTTACCCCCTCTCTCTTTATCCCCCACTCTCTTTACCCCCCTCTCTCTATATCCCCCCTCTCTTTATCCCCCACTCTCTTTATCCCCCTCTCTCTTTTCCCCCACTCTCTTTATCCCCCACTCTCTTTACCCCCTCTCTCTTTACCCCCTCTCTCTTTATCCCCCTCTCTCTTTCCCCCACTCTCTTTATACCCCTTTCTCTTTTCCCTCCACTCTCTTTTCCCCCTCTCTCTTTACCCCCTCTCTCTTTACCCCCTCTCTCTTTATCCCCCTCTCTCTTTCCCCCACTCTCTTTATACCCCTTTCTCTTTTCCCCCCATCTCTCTTTATCCCCCTCTCTCTTTAACCCCCTCTCTCTTTAACCCCCTCTCTCTTTAACCCCTCTCTCTTTACCCCCTCTCTCTTTACCCCATCTCTCTTTACCCCCTCTCTCTTTATCCCCTCTCTTTACCCCATCTCTCTTTATCCCCCTCTCTCTTTACCCCATCTCTCTTTACCCCCTCTCTCTTTACCCCCTCTCTCTTTACCCCCTCTCTCTTTACCCCATCTCTCTTTACCCCCTCTCTCTTTATCCCCTCTCTTTACCCCCTCTCTCTTTATCCCCCTCTCTCTTTACCCCATCTCTCTTTACCCCCTCTCTCTTTATCCCCTCTCTTTACCCCCTCTCTCTTTATCCCCCTCTCTCTTTACCCCCTCTCTCTTTACCCCCTCTCTCTTTACCCCCTCTTTCTTTACCCCATCTCTCTTTACCCCCTCTCTCTTTATCCCCTCTCTTTACCCCCTCTCTCTTTATCCCCTCTCTTTACCCCCTCTCTCTTTATCCCCCTCTCTCTTTACCCCATCTCTCTTTACCCCCTCTCTCTTTATCCCCTCTCTTTACCCCCTCTCTCTTTATCCCCCTCTCTCTTTACCCCATCTCTCTTTACCCCCTCTCTCTTTATCCCCTCTCTTTACCCCCTCTCTCTTTATCCCCCTCTCTCTTTACCCCCTCTCTCTTTACCCCCTCTCTCTTTATCCCCCTCTCTCTTTACCCCCTCTCTCTTTATCCCCCTCTCTCTTTTCCCCCACTCTCTTTACCCCCTCTCTCTTTACCCCATCTCTCTTTACCCCCTCTCTCTTTATCCCCTCTCTTTACCCCCTCTCTCTATATCCCCCCTCTCTTTATCCCCCTCTCTCTTTATCCCCCTCTCTCTTTACCCCCTCTCTCTTTACCCCCTCTCTCTTTATCCCCCTCTCTCTTTATCCCCCTCTCTCTTTATCCCCCTCTCTCTTTAACCCCTCTCTCTTTATCCCCTCTCTCTTTACCCACTCTCTCTTTATCCCACCCTCTTTCTATCCCCCTCTCTCTTTAACCCCTCTCCCCTTTCCCCCTCTCTCTTTACCCCCTCTCTCTTTATCCCACCCTCTTTCTATCCCCCTCTCTCTTTATCCCCTCTCTCTTTACCCCCTCTCTCTTTATCCCCCCCTCTCTTTACCCCCTCTCTCTTTGTCTCCCCTCTCTTTATCCCCCTCTATATTTATCCCCCCTCACTTTACCCCCTCTCTTCTTACCACCTCTCTCTATATCCCCCTCTCTCTTTACCCCCTCTCTTTATCTCTCTTTCTCTGTCACACACTACATGAGACATGAGAGAGAGATGGATATGATGACATCCAATATGTTCATCAGTACCTTGAGAAGGCTGATTATAAATCATTCTAATAGTCCATACATCACATCCAATATGTTCATCAGTACCTTGAGAAGGCTGATTATAAATCATTCTAATAGTCCATACATCAAAATTCCCATTGAGTTGTAGAACATGACCGATAGCAAAATTAGTAATGTAATGTAATAATGTAAGTTATTTAACAAGCACACACACACACACACACACACACACACACACACACACACACACACACACACACACACACACACACACACACACACACACACACACACACACACACACACACACACACACACACACACACACACACACACACACACACACACACACACACACAGAGACACACACACACAGAGACACACACACACAGAGACACAGCACACACACACACACACACACACACACACACACACACACACACACACACACACACACACACACACACACACACACACACACACACACACACACACACACACACACACACACACAGCGGGTGCATCAATGGATCTTCTCCCACAGTAGGAGCTCCAGAGCAGAATTTTACCCAATCACTACAGAGACCACCAAAAACAGGACCTTATAGTTTGTGTGTATGCATGTGTGTGTATGTGTGTGTGTGTGTGTGTGTGAGTGAGTGAGTGAGTGAGTGAGTGAGTGAGTGAGTAAAAAATACATTCCTGTATAACATACTCAAATAAGAACTCTTCAATATAAGTACAGTGCCTTTGGAAAGTATTCAGACCCTTTGCCTTTTTCCGCAACTTGTTGGATTACAGCTTTATTCCAAAATTGATAAAATCGTTTTTACCTACACAGTTGAAGTGGGAAGTTTACATACACCTTAGCCAAATGCATTTAAACTAAGTTTTTCACAATTTCTGATATTTAATCCAAGTAAAAATTCCCTGTCACCACTTTATTTTAAGAATGTGAAATGTCAGAATTATAGTAGAGAGAGAATGATTTTTTTCAACTTTTATTTATTTCATTACATTCCCAGTGGGACAGAAGTTTACATACACTCAATTAGTATTTGGTAGCATTGCCTTTAAATTGTTTAACTTGGGTCAAATGTTTCGGGTAGCCTTCCACAAGCTTCCCACAATAAGTTGGGTGAATTTTGGCCCATTCCTGCTGACAGAGCTGATGTAACTGAGTCAGGTTTGTAGGCCTCCTTGCTCGCACACACTTTTTCAGTTCTGCCCTAAAATCTTCTATAGGAATGAGGTCAGGGCTTTGTGATGGACACTCCAATACCTTGACTTTGTTGTCCATGAGCCATTTTGCCACAACTTTGGAAGTATGCTTGGGTTCATTGTCCATTTGGAAGACTCATTTGTGACCAAGCTTTAACTTCCTAACAGATGTCTTGAGATGTTGCTTCAATATATCATTTTCCTGCCTCATGATGTCATCTATTTTGTGAAGGGCACCAGTCCTTCCTGCAGCAAAGTACCCCCACAACATGCCGCTGCCACCCCCGTGCTTCACGGTTGGGATGGTGTTATTCGGCTTGCAAGCCTCCCCCTTTTTCCTCCTAACATAACAATGGTCATTATTGGCAAACAGTTCTATTTTTGTTTCATCAGACCAGAGGACATTTCTCCAAAAAGTACGATCTTTGTCCCCATGTGCAGTTGCGAACCGTAGTCTGGCTTTTTTATGGTGGTTTTGGAGCAGTGGCTTCTTCCTTGCTGAGCGGCCTTTCAGGTTATGTCGATATAGGACTCGTTTTACTGTGGATATAGATACTTTTGTACCTGTTTCCTCCAGCATCGTCACAGGGTCCTTTGCTGTTGTTCAGGGATTGATTTGCACTTTTTGCACCAAAGTATGTTCATCTCTAGGAGACAGAACGCGTCTCCTTCCTGAGTGGTGTGATGGCTGTATGGTCCCATGGTGCTTATACTTGCATTCTGTTGTTTGTACAGATAAACGTGGTACCTTCAGGTGTTTGGAATTTGCTCCCAAGGGTGAACCAGACTTGTGGAGGTCTACAATTTTTCTGAGGTCTTGGCTGATTTCTTTTGATTTTCCCATGACATCAAGCAAAGAGGCACTGAGCTTGAAGGTAGGCCTTGAAATAAATCCACAGTTACACTTCCAATTGACTCAAATTATGTCATTTAGCATATCAGAAGCTTCTAAAGCCATTACATTATTTTCTGGAATTTTCCAAGCTGTTTAAAGGCACAGTCAACTTAGTGTATGTAAACTTCTGACCCACTGGAATTGTGATACAGTGAATTATAAATTAAATAATCTGTAGCCAATTGTTGGAAAAATGACTTGTGTTATGCACAAAGTAGATGTCCTCACCGACTTGCCAAAACTATAGTTTGTTAACAATACATTTGTGGAGTGGTTGAAAAACGAGTTTTAATGACTCCAACCTAAGTTTATGTAAACTTCCGACTTCAACTGTATATAAGTTTTCAGACCCTTTACTCAGTACTTTGTTGAAGC
Source organism: Salvelinus alpinus (assembly GCF_045679555.1). Taxonomy (NCBI): domain Eukaryota; kingdom Metazoa; phylum Chordata; class Actinopteri; order Salmoniformes; family Salmonidae; genus Salvelinus; species Salvelinus alpinus. Next base: position 18,165,362 of record NC_092114.1, on the reverse strand, counting down.
ACCTATTGCAGAAATTACATCCTTGAGTCTTCTTGTGTATGATGCTACAAGCTTGGCAGACCTGTATTTGGGAAGTTTCCCCATTCCTCTCTGCAGATCCTCTCAAGCTCTGTCAGGTTGGATGGGAGAGTTGCTGCAAAGCTATTTTCAGGTCTCTCCAGAGATGTTCGATCGGGTTCAAGTCCGGGATCTGGCTGGGACACTCAAGGACATTCAGAGACCTGTCCAGAAGCCACTCCCGCATTGTCTTGGCTGTGTTCGTTGGGTCGTTGTCCTGTTGGAAGGTGAACCTTCGCCCCAGTCTGAGGTCCTGAGCTCTCTGGAGTGGGTTTTCATCAAGGGTCTCTCTGTACTTTGCTCCATTCATCTTTCCCTAGATCATGAATTGTCTCCCAGTCCCTGCCGTTGAAAAACATCCCCACAGCATGATGCTGCCATCACCGTGCTTCACCTTAGGGATGGTGCCAGGTTTCCTCCAGAAGTGACGCTTGGCATTCAGGCCAAAGAGTTCAATCTTGGTTTTATTAGACCAGAGAACCTTGTTTCTCATGGTCTGAGAGTCTTTATGTGCCTTTTGGCAAACTCCAAGCATACTGTCATGTGTCTTTTACTGAGGAGTGGCTTCCGTCTGGTCACTCTACCATAAAGGCCTGATTGGTAAAGTGCTGCAGAGATGGTTGTCCTTCTGGAAGGTTCTCCTATCTCCACAGAGGAACTATGGAGTTGGTTACCTCCCTGACCAAGGCCCTTCTCCCCCGATTGCTCGGTTTCGGCCGGGCTGCCAGCTCTTTGAAGACTATTTGTTGTCCCAAACTTCTTACATTTAAGAATGATGGAGGCCACTGTGTTCTTGGGGCTTTCAATACTGCAGAAATGTTTTGGTACCCTTCCCCAGATCTGTGCCTCAACACAATCCTGTCTCGGAGCTCTACGGACAATTCCTTCGAACCTCATGGCTTTGTTTTTGCTCTGACATGCACTGTCAACTGTGGGACGTTATATAGGTAGGTGTGTGTCTTTCCAAATCATATTCCATTGAATATACCACAGGTTGACTCCGATCAAGTTGTACAAACATCTCAAGGATCATCAATGGAAAGGTGATGCACCTGAGCTCAATTTCGAATCTCATAGCAAAAGGTCTGAATACTTATGTAAACAAATTTCTGTTTTTTATTATAAATGTGCTTACATTTCTGAAAACCTGTTTTCGCTTTGTCTTTATGGGGTATTGTGTGTAGATCGCGGAGGATTTAAAAAAATGGAATCAATTTTATATTAAGGCTGTAACAGAAAGTGAATGAAGCCAAGAGGTCTGAATACTTCCCGAAAGCACTGTAAAGGGTTACTTCAAAGTGAGTAAGTTATTGAGCGCCAGAGTGTGTATGACATTTCAACCAGTAGGCCCAGCCCGTCCTGTCTGGTTGGTCCAACGATAGCTCAACTCTGCCCTGGCCGCCTGGCTGGTCAGTGCTGGGCCATAGGGCCTTCTCACCATGCCTGCCTGGAAGTCACTCTGCATCCCAGAGCTACATGCCCTTCCTCTGGCTCACTGACACAACAGCCCCCAAAACCTCATAGCACAGCCAGAGAGAAGAGAGATGGAAGGGGATGAGGGAGGGAGAGAAGGGACATAAAGGACCAAGAAAGAGGACAGGGGATGGATGACGGCAGAGAGGGGGCATAGAGAGGAGGGATAGAGAGAGATTAGAGATGGGGGAACACAGCAAGGGAGGGAGGGAGGGAGGGAGGGAGGGAGGGAGGGAGGGAGGGAGGGAGGGAGAACATGCTGCCTCACAGTGAGTGAATGAGAGGGAGAGGAGGGATGGAGAGGAAGGAAGGATGGAGGAGAGAGCCATCTCAGATACTGTAGATACTGTAGATACTGTAGATTCTATAGATACTGTATATACTGTATATACTGTAGATACTGTATATACTATAGATACTATAGATACTGTAAACACTGTAGATACTGTATCTACAGAGCCGTACAAAATATTTGTTTATCAAATTGCGTTTTTTGGCAGAAATGCCTTATTGAACATGTGAATTTCATGTGCCTCAATAACAAACGTGTATGCCATCTGTATTACAAACAACATTGATAAATTACGAACCTTGTTGGTTAAGCCAGATAAAAAGTTGGCAACCTTCCCACTAGCCATGATTGGCTGAGGTAATGAGTGGGCTGGACATGCCGAGAGAGGAGTTCGGATTGGTCTGCCATAGAAGCTCATCAGTCTGTGTTGGTATTCCTGTCGAAATCGGCTTTACATATTTTTTTTTGTGTTGTGGAGCTGCATAAGGTTCTCCACTTAGGAGGATCAAGTTTTGAAATCAGTGTAATTAGAGTTTGATAGCTAAAGAGATGGAGGAAATACCTGTCTCTGGATTACATCTTCAAACTAAGGGCAACCATGGCATGGCATTCCTGACAGGGAGACGGGTCCATGCATGATGAAGTATACAGGTAAGATAGTCTAGCATTAGCGTGCTACATGTTTTCTAATTTTGACAGAAAGTGGTTTCATTTCAAGCTAAAGTGTACTGTTAGCTAGCTAGCTAACATTAGCTGGCTGGATCCCCAGCTGATGTTGTTATTCATTTCCCAGAGCCGTTTGCTGTTCTAGTTAGAGCCTAATGTGAGCTAGCTAACAATGAACATGGTTGGTTAGCTCCCTTCATTGTGGCATTGTTGGCACTGTTCATTGTTGTTTAACTAGCTAACTTTAAATGGCTGGCTCATTAGCGAACGTGACGTGTGTAAACTTACACTTTGTTTACCTAGCTAGGTACATTGTTTATCTAGCTAGCAAGCTATATGTCTTAAACTAAAGTGTACTGTTATCTAGCTAGCTAACATTAGCTGGCTGGCTCCCCAGCTGATGTTCTTATTCATTTCCCAGAGTCGTGTGCTGTTCTAGTTAGAGCCTAATGTTAGCTAGCTAACAATGAACATGGTTGGTTAGCTCCCTTCATTGTGGCATTGTTGGCACTGTTCATTGTTGTTTAACTAGCTAACTTTAAATGGCTGGCTCATTAGCGAACGTGACATGTGTAAACTTACACTTTGTTTACCTAGCTAGGTACATTGTTTATCTAGCTAGCAAGCTATATGTCTTAAACTAAAGTGTACTGTTATCTAGCTAGCTAACATTAGCTGGCTGGCTCCCCAGCTGATGTTCTTATTCATTTCCCAGAGTCGTGTGCTGTTCTAGTTAGAGCCTAATGTTAGCTAGCTAACATTGAACATGGGTGGTTAGCTCCCAGCACTGTGACATTGTTGGCACTGTTCATTGTTGTTTAACTAGCTAACATTGGCTGGCTGGCTGGCTCGTTAGCTAACGTTACGTGACGTGTGTACAACACCCATGAAATATGGCAGGTGTCTGCAAAAAAATGGAATGAAATTGTTGCCAGCAGAGCTGGTTAGGCTGTTTTCATGTTATCCAGAGGTAAACAAATCATCGTCCAGAGTGTCAAGTGTGCACTTCGAGAGCAAAACGAGATGGGTGGAGTTAAAGCTTAGGGTGAGGGTGTGAACGATGCTGAATGGGTGTAGACAAAGAAGAGCTCTTCACTAGATAGCAAAAACATTCAAAGGCGATTTTATCAAAAGTGAGTTTACAAGTTGATCTACTTTCAATGCAGAATTACTTTCCCATTGTTCCTCAAATGCAGTGTATGATATACCATTTTGTAGCTCTGTCTCTACTTTAATCTAATGTAAAAAACACAATTTCAATTGTTGCTACATAAGACCAAGTCCAGGTGGAGCGTCACGTATACTGTATATACTGTATATACTGTAGATACTGTAGATACTGTAGATACTGTAGATACTGTATATACTGTAGATACTGTATATACTGTAGATACTGTAGATACTGTAGATACTGTATATGCTGTAGATACTGTAGATACTGTAGATACTGTAGATACTGTAGATACTGTATATACTGTAGATACTGTATATGCTGTAGATACTGTAGATTGATATATTGATAGACAGAAAGGCAAAAGGGTAGACAGACACGCAGACAGACAGGCACGCTGCGTGTTTTGGACAGAGCTCCATACATGCCTAATCCTAACCTTGTCCAGTGTCTCTGCTCCTTAGCCCAGAGGTAACAAATCACCTTGTCACATGTCAGCACATTGTCATAACACAGACTGTTAACATCAACATTTTAACAGCACCACCTAAAACATACAACTTATTCTTATGAGTCACCAGGCACCAGACAGAGCCATATATCATAGCAAGCAGTTCAAGGAGATCTGGAGGATGACTGTGTGTGTGTGAGTGAGTGAGTGAGTGAGTGAGTGAGTGAGTGAGTGAGTGAGTGAGTGAGTGAGAGAAAGAGAGAGAGACAGCGAGACAGAGAGACAGCGAGACAGAGAGAGACAGAGAGAGACAGAGAGACAGAGAGAGACAGAGAGAGAGAGAGACAGAGAGACAGAGAGACAGAGAGACAGAGAGACAGAGAGACAGAGAGACAGAGAGAGAGAGAGGGGGGTGAAGAGAGAAACTGGAGAGGGGTACAGACAGATGATATAGAAGAGAGAGAGAGAGAGAGAGAGGGGGTGAAGAGAGAAACTGGAGAGGGGTACAGACAGATGATATAGAAGAGAGAGAGAGAAACAGATGGAGACAAAATGCGAGAGTGTGTGTGTGGGTGCATGTGTGCGTGTGTGTCTACTACCAGGATCATATCTGATGTTCCATCCCATGAGTCATTACCAATAGCAGCATCAATACTATGACCCTGTATATAATATGCTTACTTACTTTATCGTGGTCTTCTGATTTATTTATTTGATATCTCGGGTTTTCGTTTCTACCTTGATATTTTTTATATTACATTGTTATTAATTACTGCATTGTTGGGGTTAGAGCTTGCAAGAAAAGGCATTTCACTGTACTTGTGCATGACATTAAAACTTGAAACTTTAATCAATATCTTTTAAATTCTAAACTAGGAAGCCATTCCATTAGCCTCTGCTCTGTGTATCGGTTTCTTTTGAAAGACTGGAGAATGGGACAACACGGCACACCATCGGTTTGGTTACAGGTGCAAACACACTTCAAAGAGTTCTGCTGATCTTACTTGTGAAACATTGATGAGGGAGGGAAAATATAAACCTTCCGGCAGCTTCAAGTGACTCTAATAAGCCTGGATGTAAGATGTCTGCATGTGTGGGTATGTGTTTGTCATGTCCTCTATTTACTCCTTATATGTTCAAAGTATGACTCATGTCCGTTTTAGCTGCTGTTTTCCAGTTGTCCTGTTTAGCAATTTTGAGTTTGAGAAGGAAAAAGTGTGTGAAAATAAAATGATATAGTCATTATTATTCAGCAAGCGACGACCATGACATATTGAAAGAGACAGCGACAGTGTGAGTCTCTGGATCTTCCGATACTATGTTTGGGTCACTTCATCAGTCCAGAATGAAGGAAGCTCTGTCTAATCTAGACAGCGTAATGTTTGGGTCACTTCATCAGGCAGAAAGGAAGCTCGGTCTAGTCTAGACAGCGTAATATGCGTCTAGCTGTTGTGACAGAATGGACTAATTAATCTGTTACACAACCGATGGAGAGGGATGAGGGATGACGTGTTAGAAACATTGGCGGCATCGGGTCAACTTAACTTTGACGGACGAGTCACAGTTTGCCTCAAGAAATTCCCTTCAGCATGAATATCTGTAACCCGGTAGGTTGAGAATCTTCAACATTTCCAACGAGACGTTACCGGAGCACCTTACAGAGAGAAACACATGAGATGTCCCTTTCATGGTAAGTCTATGTTACATATTCACGTATGATAACGATTCACACACCAAGCGCAAAGCCCCACGAAGGTGCCTTGATGTGCTGCTCGTGTACCTGCAATTCCTTACGCATTTCCCCAGTTAGTTGCGATCTTTCAGATTCCCCTGAAAGGACGGATGAAAACAGGGAGAGATAAGTGAGGGGAAGAAAAGGTGAACTTTGGGGTCACTTAGAAATGTCCTTGTTTTTGAAAGAAAATCATTTTTTTTGGTCCATTAAAATAACATCAAAATTATCAGAAATACAGTGTAGACATTGTTAATATTGGAAATGACTATTGTAGCTGGAAAAGGCAGATTTTTTCATGGAATATATGCATAGGCGTACAGAGGCCCATTATCAGCAACCATCACTCCTGTGTTCCGATGACACGTTGTGTTAGCTAATCCAAGTCTATCATTTAAAAGGATAATTGATCATTAGAAAACCCTTTTCAATTATGTTAGCACAGCTGAAAACTGTTGCTCTGATTAAAGAAGCAATACAACTGGCCTTCAACAGACTAGTTGAGTATCTGGAGCATCAGCATTTGTGGGTTCGATTACAGGCTCAAAATGGCCAGAAACAAATAACTGTCATCTGAAACTCATCAGTCTATTCTTGTTGTAAGAAATGAAGGCTATTCCATGCGAAAATTGCCAAGAAACTGAAGATCTTATACAACGCTGTGTACTTCTCCCTTCACAGAACAGCACAAACTGGCACTAACCAGAAAATAAAGACGAGTGGGAGGACCCAGTGCATAACTGAGCAAGATGACAAGTGCATTAGAGTGTCTAGTTTGAGAAACAGACACCTCATAAATCCTCGACTGGCAGCTTCATTAACTTCTTTGGGAAAGGGGGGCAGTATTGAGTAGCTTGGATGAATAAGGTGCCCAGAGTAAACTGCTTGTTACCCAGGCTCAGAAGCTATGATATGCATATAAGTAGTAGATTTGGATAGAAATCCCTCTAAAGTTTCCAAAACTGTTAAAATAATGTCTGTGAGTATAACAGAACTCATATGGCAGGCAAAAACCTGAGACAAATCCAACCAGGAAGTGGGAAATCTGAGGTTTGTAGTTTCATTTAAGTGATTGCCTATCCAATATGCTGTGTCTATGGGGCCAGATTGCACTTCCCAAAGCTTCCAGCAGATGTCAACAGTATTTAGAAAGTTGTTTGAGGCTTCTATTGTGGAAGGGGGTCGGATAAGAGCTGTTTTAACAAGTGGACTAGGCTGTGGCCGATCAGTTGTTTACAGCGTGGTTACGCAGGCGCGCCGTTCCTTCTTTTTCCTCTGTAATGAATACGCTATTGTCCGGTTTGAATATTATTGAAGATTTATTATAAAAAGACCCTAAGGATTGATTGTAAACATCGTTTGACATGTTTCTACAAACTGTAATGGAACTCTTTTGACTTTTCGTCTGGATTTTGCGCTCGCGCATTGTGCCTTTGGAATAGTGAACTAAATGCGCAGACAAAACGGAGGTATTTGGACATAAATATGGACGTAATCGAACAAAACAAACATTTATTGTGGAAGTGGGAGTCCTGGGAGTGCATTCTGACGAAGATCAGCAAAGGTAAGTGAAGATTTATAATGCTATTTATGACTTTTGTTGACTCCACAATTTGGCGGGTAACTGTATGGCTTGCTTTTGTGGCTGAACGCTGTTCTCAGATTATTGAATATTGTGCTTTTGCCATAAAGCTTTTTTGAAATCTGACACAGCGGTTGCATTAAGCACAAGTTTAACTTTAATTCTATGTAAAACATGTATCTTTCATCAAAGTTTATGATGAGTATTTCTGTAATTTGATGTGGCTCTCTGCAATTTCTCCGGATGTTTTGGAGGCATTTCTGAACATGGCGCCAATGTAAACTGAGGTTTTTGGATATAAATATGAACTTGATCGAACAAAACATTACATTATTGTGTAACATTGAGTCCTGGGAGTGTCATCTGATGAAGATCGTCAAAGGTTAGTGATTAATTTTATCTATATTTCTGCTTTTTGTGACACCTCTCTTTGGTTGGTAAATGGCTGAATGCTTTCTGTGACTAGTTGCTGACCTGACATAATGACAAGTTCTGCTTTTGCCGAAAAGCCTTTTTGAATTCGGACACTGTGGTTGGATTAACGAGAAGTGTATCTTTAAAATGGTGTAAAATACTTGTATGGTTGAGGAATTTTAATTATGAGATTTCTGGTGTTTTGAATTTGGCGCCCTGCAATTTCACTGGCTGTTGGCGAGGTGGGACGCTAGCGTCCCGAACGATCCTAGAGAGTTTAATGAAGCTGTCAGTTGAGGACCTCCAAACGGTAGTGTATGTTTTCTGTATATTATAGTGTGTAGCAAGCATGTGCTGTGTTTGTCTCACAAAACGTCATAGACTGGGGGTGTAAGGGGAAGGAAGGAGCTGCAGTGAAGATGAGAGATGGGGAGAAATGGACAGAAACAGACATAGAGATATAGCGAAATGGACAGAAACAGAGGTAGAGAAATAGGGAAATGGACAGGAACTGAGAGTGATAGAGATATAGAGAAATGGACAGAAACAGAAAGAGATAGAGATATAGAGAAATGGACAGAAACAATGAGTTAGAGGGAAAGGATGCCCAGTTAAAAAAGAGAGAGGGGTGGGGGGAGATAGGATGGGCAAATGAATGTGACATGAAAATAATTCACTTGTGTGTTTGTTTGAAACATTCTACGTCCTCCCACCATCTGAGTCTTAGCCTCACAGAAACACATGCCAGAAAAACTCTAGTTACTGCACATCACTGGCAAAGATCACAAGATCTTCCCTAGTTAAAAAAGGTGTGAGACAAAAAAGAGGTTTGACAGGGCTGTCCATGTTACCACACAGCATCACAGTGTCAAATGTTCATATCTTCCACTCCTTCCATTGGACAAAGGTCACATCCATGTAAGCACCTTTGTCCAATGGGAATAACATCACACCCAGGGTCTCATTTCTAGTTCATTTGGATGTGAAAAATCGTAAGCCAGCAGAAAGCCACCTGTGTGTTTGTGTGAGAAACAGCAAAACGATGTAACTTTAACATGCGCCGAGAGACAGCGTTTGAAGTGGCTCATCTGGAGCTCTCACGCCTGGTCAGCCCTCACTAGGAAGCTGGTGCTGAAGAGAAAGGCTGCGTGTGCTGTCTCATTACCCCAGCTACGAGGCACCTCCGCTGGGGAACATTGCACCTCCTTACCCCGTCCTTCTCAGACATCCATGAAAGGTGGGAAACACCTGACACTGTAGTGAAAAAGTCTGAGCAGGGCCAGAAGCAGTCATGTTGACTCTCCCATTACAGCCCTATAAAGCAGTCACGCCAGTGATAGGGATACAAAATAATTGTCTTAATGGACACTTTGTGGTTTCATCAATGCTTGGGTGATGCTTGATGTTAGCCACGACAATAGGATAATAATGTGCATATGGTCATGTGTGTGTTTGGAGGCAGGTGCATGTGTGATAGCTAATAAGTGAGATTCATCCCAGCTACTTTGAGTCCTTGAATCTCCCCCACGACACTCCTGCATTGTGCCAAACACTCCAGAGTGCTTGGAAGGATCCGCCACAAACTATTGTCTAGAGCAACAATGGCTCGCTCCGGTGCTTAGATTTTCACTCCAGTGTTCCACTGGGGTCTCTGCAGTGGACCACTCTACGGATCAGTGGGACTAGAATGTTGATGAAGCGCAACGGAAGCCCTTTCTGATAAATAGGATTCCAATGCCATTGTGACAGGGCAGTTGCCCAGATCCAGTCACTCTCCTGTCCCTGCCAATGCCAAAGGCTGGAGCCATCATTTAGAGTGCAATAGAGAGGTACTTAGGGGGATCTGATCCATAATGGTATGGATGAGGAAACTGAGTTACCTGGTCACGCTTCACATAATAAAGTATTTACAACTACTGTTAATAAAATGCTTTAGGACGGTTATAAGTGCATTCATAACTAGAGCTAGGCAAAATCTGCAGGGCGCTTGTGGTGGTAACACTGTCTTTGAACAACCTGTGTCTAAAATGCGTCTATTAAGATTACAGTGTATTCTATCACCCTGTAATGCATTGTAAGACTAGATTACATTAATTTACAGTATATCAACTGAATGGACGACTCTCCACAAGTTCAAGACCTGTACTGTAATGAAATCACACCTGTTTTCATCTGACCTTAAGTAAATCTACAACTACGTTCCTCCCTTCTCCTGTCCTGCTGTTCCATCCATCACTTTTGTTCTGTGTGTTTCTCTGCCAGACTGGGTTGGAGAGCCTGGGGGACTGAACCGTCTGCTGGCCACAGAGCAGGGAGTTTTAGGACAGGGAAACATGACATCAGCATCAACCCAATGGATTTTTCCTGTTCCCTTTCCCTTGGCCCGACTCTGACTACCTCGAATTGTCTCTGTTCTCGCCTCTCAATGTTTTTTAGTGATGTCCCACAGCTAGATCTCTCCCTCTCTGTTTCTCTCACTTGGGCTGCTCTTCTCTCTACCTTTTGTCTTTGTTAGTCATTCTCTCACCCCATGCCCTCTCCGGCTCCTTGCTTTCTCAATTTTCCATTAATTATTGTCCTCACTTCTCTCTCCCGCTTTGATTTTCTTACTCTCTTGACCTTTTTGTCTTTGAAATTTTCATGTCTCTCCATTTCTATGTCATCTTACTCCCTCCCACTCTTCTTCTCTCCCTCATTCCCTCTCTCCCTTCCTGTGTGAACTCTCAACGCAGAGTGGTCTCTCTCTGGGTGACATAAGGCTGCCACACAGGCGGACACGTCTGTAACTCTGAGTTCATTACCCACAAACCTCTGGGAGAACTCGAATTCCCGTAGACTACGAGAAAAATGTATCAATAAAGTATTCTTCTTCTTTTCCGTAGTGCTTCTAAAATTGTTCCTACTTTTTCTCTCTGTCTCAAATGGGTTATCTCTCTATGTAACCCGTTTCTTTCTCTTTCTTTCCTCCCTCCATCACTTTCAGTCCTCCTTTAAGTCCTTCCGCTCTCGTTCCCTTTCTACCTCTCAACTCTCATCTCAGAGTGGCCTCTCCCGAGGGGACGTATGGTCGCCACATGGGCGGACCCGTCTGCGCTCTCACTTAATTACCCACAAGCCTCTGGGAGCAGGCAATGGGTGTATGAGGCGTGTGCACTGTGTCGTATCCTCTCACTCAGCTCAGTGGCGATGCACAAACACAAGTCCACAGGGTATCTCTGATCAAAACTATTTAACAAACTTCTTGTTGCACTTTATTTGTTTGTTGTCACTTTGTTGTTATTGATTCATGATAATGAAATTAGCGATCAAACGGCAATACAAAGTCTAACACGCCTTGCTTCTAGAGTGGAATTAACACTCAGTGGTGGGAAAAAAACATTGTTGGGTAATTGTTTTACATTGTGGAAAGCAAAACAGTCCAATCAAAAACATTCCCACATTATCATATTTCCCACTATGCTCTACTGCGGGTTTAATTTTTAGGATTGTTTCTAATATCTGTGTTTTTGCATGTACATTGATTGATTGATACATTTTATGCTACACAAAGATAACTAAAATACATTTTTCTAAACTAATCTAATCAGTTAGTTAGATTCATTGCACCCATTACTGAAATGGTTATTCCAGTTTAAATGGTTTAGGTAGTGTCAATTTCCATCAATTTCCATTATACTAACAGTCATTCTGATTGCGGGTTGCTGATTAATAAAAATTCCAACTTTGATATCCTAACTCTGTCTGGATTCCAATAGGTATTATACATTGCAAGCCAGCATAATGTGACTTGCAGGCCTGATATGGTCTGTAAACCAGGAGTTTCCTAACACCACTGAGTTAGGATATAACTAGGCCATATGTAAGGCCTTATGATACACTGAGTGTACAAAATATTAGGAACACCTTCATAATATTTAGTTGCACCCCCACCATTTTCCCTCAGAACAGCTTCAATTCGTCAGGGCATGGACTCTACAAGGTGTCTAATGCATTCCTCAGGGAATGGACTCTACAAGGTGTCTAATGCATTCCACAGGGATGCTGGCCCATGTTGACTCCAATGCTTCCCACAGTTGTATCAAGTTGGATGTCCTTTGGGTGGTGGATTATTCTTGATCCACACAGGAAACTATTGAGCGTGAAAAACCAGGCAGCATTGCAGTTCTTGACACAGTCAAACCGCTGCGCCCTGGCACCGCCTACCATACCCCGTTCAAATGCACTTCAATATTTTGTCTTACCCATTCAACCTCTGAATGGCACACATACACAATCCATGTCTCAATTGTTTCAAGGCTTAAAAATCCTTCTTTAACCTGTCACCTCCCCTTCATCCACACTGATTGAAGTGGATTTAACAAGTGACACCAATAAGAGATCATAGGTTTAACCTGGATTCACCTTGTGAATGTCATGGAATGTCATGAAAATAACTTGTTTTGTACACTCAGTGTATATACATCAGTAACATGGCAACCGAGCAGAAACACACTGGTATGCATGTTACAGAAGTACTATGACAGTGGTATCCATGCTACAGAAGGACTATGACAGTGGTATCCATGCTACAGAAGGACTATGACAGTGGTATCCATGCTACAGAAGGACTATGACAGTGGTATCCATGCTACAGAAGGTCTATGACAGTGGTATCCATGCTACAGAAGGACTATGACAGTGGTATCCATGCTACAGAAGGTCTATGACAGTGGTATGCATGCTACAGAAGGTCTATGACAGTGGTATCCATGCTACAGAAGGACTATGACAGTGGTATCCATGCTACAGAAGGACTATGACAGTGGTATCCATGCTACAGAATGACTATGACAGTGGTATCCATGCTACAGAAGGACTATGACAGTGGTATCCATGCTACAGAAGGACTATGACAGTGGTATCCATGCTACAGAAGGACTATGACAGTGGTATCCATGCTACAGAAGGACTAAGGCAGTGGTATCCATGCTACAGAAGGACTATGACAGTGGTATCCATGCTACAGAAGGAATATGACAGTGGTATCCATGCTACAGAATGATTATGACAGTGGTATCCATGCTACAGAAGGTATATGACAGTGGTATCCATGCTACAGAAGGACTATGACAGTGGTATCCATTCTACAGAAGGACTATGACAGTGGTATCCATGCTACAGAAGGACTATGACAGTGGTATCCATGCTACAGAATGACTATGACAGTGGTATCCATGCTACAGAAGGACTATGACAGTGGTATCCATGCTACAGAAGGACTATGACAGTGGTATCCATGCTACAGAAGGACTATGACAGTGGTATCCATGCTACAGAAGGACTATGACAGTGGTATCCATGCTACAGAAGGTCTATGACAGTGGTATCCATGCTACAGAAGGACTATGACAGTGGTATCCATGCTACAGAAGGACTATGACAGTGGTATCCATGCTACAGAAGGACTATGACAGTGGTATCCATGCTACAGAAGGACTATGACAGTGGTATCCATGCTACAGAAGGACTATGACAGTGGTATCCATGCTACAGAAGGTCTATGACAGTGGTATCCATGCTACAGAAGGTCTATGACAGTGGTATCCATGCTACAGAAGGACTATGACAGTGGTATCCATGCTACAGAAGGACTATGACAGTGGTATCCATGCTACAGAAGGTCTATGACAGTGGTATCCATGCTACAGAAGGACTATGACAGTGGTATCCATGCTACAGAAGGACTATGACAGTGGTATCCATGCTACAGAATGACTATGACAGTGGTATCCATGCTACAGAAGGACTATGACAGTGGTATCCATGCTACAGAAGGACTATGACAGTGGTATCCATGCTACAGAATGACTAAGACAGTGGTATCCATGCTACAGAAGGTCTATGACAGTGGTATCCATGCTACAGAAGGACTATGACAGTGGTATCCATGCTACAGAAGGTCTATGACAGTGGTATCCATGCTACAGAAGGTCTATGACAGTGGTATCCATGCTACAGAAGGTCTATGACAGTGGTATCCATGCTACAGAAGGTCTTTGACAGTGGTATCCATGCTACAGAAGGACTATGACAGTGGTATCCATGCTACAGAAGGACTATGACAGTGGTATCCATGCTACAGAAGGTCTATGACAGTGGTATCCGTGCTACAGAAGGACTATGACAGTGGTATCTATGCTACAGAAGGTCTATGACAGTGGTATCCATGCTACAGAATGACTATGACAGTGGTATCCATGCTACAGAAGGTCTATGACAGTGGTATCCATGCTACAGAAGGTCTATGACAGTGGTATCCATGCTACAGAAGGTCTATGACAGTGGTATCCATGCTACAGAAGGACTATGACAGTGGTATCCATGCTACAGAAGTTCTATGACAGTGGTATCCATGCTACAGAAGGACTATGACAGTGGTATCCATGCTACAGAAGGTCTATGACAGTGGTATCCATGCTACAGAAGGACTATGACAGTGGTATCCATGCTACAGAAGGTCTATGACAGTGGTATCCATGCTACAGAAGGACTATGACAGTGGTATCCATGCTACAGAAGGTCTATGACAGTGGTATCCATGCTACAGAAGGACTATGACAGTGGTATCCATGCTACAGAAGGACTATGACAGTGGTATCCATGCTACAGAAGGACTATGACAGTGGTATCCATGCTACAGAAGGTCTATGACAGTGGTATCCATGCTACAGAAGGTCTATGACAGTGGTATCCATGCTACAGAAGGACTATGACAGTGGTATCCATGCTACAGAAGGTCTATGACAGTGGTATCCATGCTACAGAAGGACTATGACACTGGTATGCATGCTACAGAAGGACTATGACAGTGGTATCCATGCTACAGATGGTCTATGACAGTGGTATCCATGCTACAGAAGGACTATGACAGTGGTATCCATGCTACAGAAGGACTATGACACTGGTATGCATGCTACAGAAGGTCTATGACAGTGGTATCCATGCTACAGAAGGTCTATGACAGTGGTATCCATGCTACAGAAGGACTTTGACAGTGGTATCCATGCTACAGAAGGACTATGACAGTGGTATCCATGCTACAGAAGGACTATGACAGTGGTATCCATGCTACAGAAGGACTATGACAGTGGTATCCATGCTACAGAAGGACTATGACAGTGGTATCCATGCTACAGAAGGTTTATGACAGTGGTATCCATGCTACAGAAGGTCTATGACAGTGGTATCCATGCTACAGAAGGACTATGACAGTGGTATCCATGCTACAGAAGGACTATGACAGTGGTATCCATTCTACAGAAGGACTATGACAGTGGTATCCATGCTACAGAAGGACTATGCCAGTGGTATCCCTGCTACAGAAGGACTATGACAGTGGTATCCATGCTACAGAAGGACTATGACAGTGGTATCCATGCTACAGAAGGACTATGACAGTGGTATCCATGCTACAGAAGGACTATGACAGTGGTATCCATGCTACAGAAGGACTATGACAGTGGTATCCATGCTACAGAAGGTCTATGACAGTGGTATCCATGCTACAGAAGGTCTATGACAGTGGTATCCATGCTACAGAAGGACTATGACACTGGTATCCATGCTACAGAAGGACTATGACAGTGGTATCCATGCTACAGAAGGACTATGACAGTGGTATCCATGCTACAGAAGGTCTATGACAGTGGTATCCATGCTACAGAAGGACTATGACAGTGGTATCCTTGCTACAGAAAGTCTATGACAGTGGTATCCATGCTACAGAAGGACTATGACAGTGGTATCCATGCTACAGAAGGACTATGACAGTGGTATCCATGCTACAGAAGGACTATGACAGTGGTATCCATGCTACAGAAGGACTATGGCAGTGGTATCCATGCTACAGAAGGACTATGACAGTGGTATCCATGCTACAGAAGGTCTATGACAGTGGTATCCATGCTACAGAAGGTCTATGACAGTGGTATCCATGCTACAGAAGGTCTATGACAGTGGTATCCATGCTACAGAAGGACTATGACAGTGGTATCCATGCTACAGAAGGTCTATGACAGTGGTATCCATGCTACAGAAGGACTATGACAGTGGTATCCATGCTACAGAAGGTCTATGACAGTGGTATCCATGCTACAGAAGGACTATGACAGTGGTATCCATGCTACAGAAGGTCTATGACAGTGGTATCCATGCTACAGAAGGACTATGACAGTGGTATCCATGCTACAGAAGGTCTATGACAGTGGTATCCATGCTACAGAAGGACTATGACAGTGGTATCCATGCTACAGAAGGACTATGACAGTGGTATCCATGCTACAGAAGGACTATGACAGTGGTATCCATGCTACAGAAGGACTATGACAGTGGTATCCATGCTACAGAAGGTTTATGACAGTGGTATCCATGCTACAGAAGGTCTATGACAGTGGTATCCATGCTACAGAAGGACTATGACAGTGGTATCCATGCTACAGAAGGACTATGACAGTGGTATCCATTCTACAGAAGGACTATGACAGTGGTATCCATGCTACAGAAGGACTATGCCAGTGGTATCCCTGCTACAGAAGGACTATGACAGTGGTATCCATGCTACAGAAGGACTATGACAGTGGTATCCATGCTACAGAAGGACTATGACAGTGGTATCCATGCTACAGAAGGACTATGACAGTGGTATCCATGCTACAGAAGGACTATGACAGTGGTATCCATGCTACAGAAGGTCTATGACAGTGGTATCCATGCTACAGAAGGTCTATGACAGTGGTATTCATGCTACAGAAGGACTATGACACTGGTATCCATGCTACAGAAGGACTATGACAGTGGTATCCATGCTACAGAAGGACTATGACAGTGGTATCCATGCTACAGAAGGTCTATGACAGTGGTATCCATGCTACAGAAGGACTATGACAGTGGTATCCTTGCTACAGAAAGTCTATGACAGTGGTATCCATGCTACAGAAGGTCTATGACAGTGGTATCCATGCTACAGAAGGACTATGACAGTGGTATCCATGCTACAGAAGGACTATGACAGTGGTATCCATGCTACAGAAGGTCTATGACAGTGGTATCCATGCTACAGAAGGACTATGACAGTGGTATCCATGCTACAGAAGGTCTATGACAGTGGTATCCATGCTACAGAAGGACTATGACAGTGGTATCCATGCTACAGAAGGTCTATGACAGTGGTATCCATGCTACAGAAGGCCTATGACAGTGGTATCCATGCTACAGAAGGTCTATGACAGTGGTATCCATGCTACAGAAGGTCTATGACAGTGGTATCCATGCTACAGAAGGACTATGACAGTGGTATCCATGCTACAGAAGGACTATGACAGTGGTATCCATGCTACAGAAGGACTATGACAGTGGTATCCATGCTACAGAAGGTCTATGACAGTGGTATCCATGCTACATAAGGACTATGACAGTGGTATCCATTCTACAGAAGGTCTATGACAGTGGTATCCATGCTACAGAAGGACTATGACCGTGGTATCCATGCTACAGAAGGTCTATGACAGTGGTATCCATGCTACAGAAGGACTATGACAGTGGTATCCATGCTACAGAAGGACTATGACAGTGGTATTCATGCTACAGAAGGTCTATGACAGTGGTATCCATGCTACAGAAGGTCTATGACAGTGGTATCCATGCTACAGAAGGACTATGATAGTGGTATCCATGCTACAGAAGGTCTATGACAGTGGTATCCATGCTACAGACAGACTATGACAGTGGTATCCATGCTACAGAAGGTCTATGACAGTGGTATCCATGCTACAGAAGGACTATGACAGTGGTATCCATGCTACAGAAGGACTATGACAGTGGTATCCATGCTACAGAAGGTCTATGACAGTGGTATCCATGCTACAGAAGGACTATGACAGTGGTATCCATGCTACAGAAGGTCTATGACAGTGGTATCCATGCTACAGAAGGACTATGACAGTGGTATCCATGCTACAGAAGGACTATGACAGTGGTATCCATGCTACAGAAGGACTATGACAGTGGTATCCATGCTACAGAAGGACTATGACAGTGGTATCCATGCTACAGAAGGACTATGACAGTGGTATCCATGCTACAGAAGGTCTATGACAGTGGTATCCATGCTACAGAAGGTCTATGACAGTGGTATCCATGCTACAGAAGGACTATGACAGTGGTATCCATGCTACAGAAGGTCTATGACAGTGGTATCCATGCTACAGAAGGACTATGACAGTGGTATCCATGCTACAGAAGGTCTATGACAGTGGTATCCATGCTACAGAAGGACTATGACAGTGGTATCCATGCTACAGAAGGTCTATGACAGTGGTATCCATGCTACAGAAGGACTATGACAGTGGTATCCATGCTACAGAAGGACTATGACAGTGGTATCCATGCTACAGAAGGACTATGACAGTGGTATCCATGCTACAGAAGGACTATGACAGTGGTATCCATGCTACAGAAGGACTATGACAGTGGTATCCATGCTACAGAAGGACTATGACAGTGGTATCCATGCTACAGAAGGTCTATGACAGTGGTATCCATGCTACAGAAGGTCTATGACAGTGGTATCCATGCTACAGAAGGACTATGACAGTGGTATCCATGCTACAGAAGGTCTATGACAGTGGTATCCATGCTACAGAAGGACTATGACAGTGGTATCCATGCTACAGAAGGTCTATGACAGTGGTATCCATGCTACAGAAGGTCTATGACAGTGGTATCCATGCTACAGAAGGTCTATGACAGTGGTATCCATGCTACAGAAGGACTATGACAGTGGTATCCATGCTACAGAAGGTCTATGACAGTGGTATCCATGCTACAGAAGGACTATGACAGTGGTATCCATGCTACAGAAGGTCTATGACAGTGGTATCCATGCTACAGAAGGTCTATGACAGTGGTATCCATGCTACAGAAGGTCTATGACAGTGGTATCCATGCTACAGAAGGACTATGACAGTGGTATCCATGCTACAGAAGGTCTATGACAGTGGTATCCATGCTACAGAAGGTCTATGACAGTGGTATCCATGCTACAGAAGGACTATGACAGTGGTATCCATGCTACAGAAGGACTATGACAGTGGTATCCATGCTACAGAAGGTCTATGACAGTGGTATCCATGCTACAGAAGGTCTATGACAGTGGTATCCATGCTACAGAAGGACTTTGACAGTGGTATCCATGCTACAGAAGGACTATGACAGTGGTATCCATGCTACAGAAGGACTATGACAGTGGTATCCATGCTACAGAAGGTCTATGACAGTGGTATCCATGCTACAGAAGGACTATGACAGTGGTATCCATGCTACAGAAGGTCTATGACAGTGGTATCCATGCTACAGAAGGACTATGACAGTGGTATCCATGCTACAGAAGGTCTATGACAGTGGTATCCATGCTACAGAAGGACTATGACAGTGGTATCCATGCTACAGAAGGACTATGACAGTGGTATCCATGCTACAGAAGGACTATGACAGTGGTATCCATGCTACAGAAGGTCTATGACAGTGGTATCCATGCTACAGAAGGACTATGACAGTGGTATCCATGCTACAGAAGGACTATGACAGTGGTATCCATGCTACAGAAGGTCTATGACAGTGGTATCCATGCTACAGAAGGACTATGACAGTGGTATCCATGCTACAGAAGGTCTATGACAGTGGTATCCATGCTACAGAAGGACTATGACAGTGGTATCCATGCTACAGAAGGACTATGACAGTGGTATCCATGCTA
This sequence comes from Salvelinus alpinus, assembly GCF_045679555.1. Classification (NCBI taxonomy): domain Eukaryota; kingdom Metazoa; phylum Chordata; class Actinopteri; order Salmoniformes; family Salmonidae; genus Salvelinus; species Salvelinus alpinus. The sequence goes on along the minus strand of NC_092114.1, from coordinate 18,145,733 downwards.
CAGAAGGTCTATGACAGTGGTATCCATGCTACAGAAGGACTATGACAGTGGTATCCATGCTACAGAAGGACTATGACAGTGGTATCCATGCTACAGAAGGTCTATGACAGTGGTATCCATGCTACAGAAGGACTATGACAGTGGTATCCATGCTACAGAAGGACTATGACAGTGGTATCCATGCTACAGAAGGACTATGACAGTGGTATCCATGCTACAGAAGGACTATGACAGTGGTATCCATGCTACAGAAGGACTATGACAGTGGTATCCATGCTACAGAAGGTCTATGACAGTGGTATCCATGCTATAGAAGGTCTATGACAGTGGTATCCATGCTACAGAAGGACTATGACAGTGGTATCCATGCTACAGAAGGACTATGACAGTGGTATCCATGCTACAGAAGGTCTATGACAGTGGTATCCATGCTACAGAAGGTCTATGACAGTGGTATCCATGCTACAGAAGGTCTATGACAGTGGTATCCATGCTACAGAAGGTCTATGACAGTGGTATCCATGCTACAGAAGGTCTATGACAGTGGTATCCATGCTACAGAAGGACTATGACAGTGGTATCCATGCTACAGAAGGTCTATGACAGTGGTATCCATGCTACAGAAGGACTATGACAGTGGTATCCATGCTACAGAAGGTCTATGACAGTGGTATCCATGCTACAGAAGGACTATGACAGTGGTATCCATGCTACAGAAGGTCTATGACAGTGGTATCCATGCTACAGAAGGTCTATGACAGTGGTATCCATGCTACAGAAGGACTATGACAGTGGTATCCATGCTACAGAAGGACTATGACAGTGGTATCCATGCTACAGAAGGACTATGACAGTGGTATCCATGCTACAGGAGGACTATGCCAGTGGTATCCATGCTACAGAAGGTCTATGACAGTGGTATCCATGCTACAGAAGGACTATGACAGTGGTATCCATGCTACAGAAGGTCTATGACAGTGGTATCCATGCTACAGAAGGACTATGACAGTGGTATCCATGCTACAGAAGGACTATGACAGTGGTATCCATGCTACAGAAGGACTATGACAGTGGTATCCATGCTACAGAAGGACTATGACAGTGGTATCCATGCTACAGAAGGACTATGATAGTGGTATCCATGCTACAGAAGGTCTATGACAGTGGTATCCATGCTACAGAATGACTATGACAGTGGTATCCATGCTACAGAAGGTCTATGACAGTGGTATCCATGCTACAGAAGGACTATGACAGTGGTATCCATGCTACAGAAGGACTATGATAGTGGTATCCATGCTACAGAAGGACTATGATAGTGGTATCCATGCTACAGAAGGTCTATGACAGTGGTATCCATGCTACAGAAGGTCTATGACAGTGGTATCCATGCTACAGAAGGACTATGACAGTGGTATCCATGCTACAGAAGGTCTATGACAGTGGTATCCATGCTACAGAAGGTCTATGACAGTGGTATCCATGCTACAGAAGGTCTATGACAGTGGTATCCATGCTACAAAAGGTCTATGACAGTGGTATCCATGCTACAGAATGACTATGACAGTGGTATCCATGCTACAGAAGGTCTATGACAGTGGTATCCATGCTACAGAAGGACTATGACAGTGGTATCCATGCTACAGAAGGACTATGACAGTGGTATCCATGCTACAGAAGGACTATGACAGTGGTATCCATGCTACAGAAGGTCTATGACAGTGGTATCCATGCTACAGAAGGACTATGACAGTGGTATCCATGCTACAGAAGGTCTATGACAGTGGTATCCATGCTACAGAAGGACTATGACAGTGGTATCCATGCTACAGAAGGACTATGACAGTGGTATCCATGCTACAGAAGGACTATGACAGTGGTATCCATGCTACAGAAGGACTATGACAGTGGTATCCATGCTACAGAAGAACTATGACAGTGGTATCCATGCTACAGAAGGACTATGACAGTGGTATCCATGCTACAAAAGGTCTATGACAGTGGTATCCATGCTACAGAAGGTCTATGACAGTGGTATCCATGCTACAGAAGGACTATGACAGTGGTATCCATGCTACAGAAGGTCTATGACAGTGGTATCCATGCTACAGAAGGACTATGACAGTGGTATCCATGCTACAGAAGGTCTATGACAGTGGTATCCATGCTACAGAAGGTCTATGACAGTGGTATCCATGCTACAGAAAGTCTATGACAGTGGTATCCATGCTACAGAAGGACTATGACAGTGGTATCCATGCTACAGAAGGTCTATGACAGTGGTATCCATGCTACAGAAGGACTATGACAGTGGTATCCATGCTACAGAAGGTCTATGACAGTGGTATCCATGCTACAGAAGGTCTATGACAGTGGTATCCATGCTACAGAAGGTCTATGACAGTGGTATCCATGCTACAGAAGGACTATGACAGTGGTATCCATGCTACAGAAGGTCTATGACAGTGGTATCCATGCTACAGAAGGTCTATGACAGTGGTATCCATGCTACAGAAGGACTATGACAGTGGTATCCATGCTACAGAAGGTCTATGACAGTGGTATCCATGCTACAGAAGGTCTATGACAGTGGTATCCATGCTACAGAAAGTCTATGACAGTGGTATCCATGCTACAGAAGGACTATGACAGTGGTATCCATGCTACAGAAGGTCTATGGCAGTGGTATCCATGCTACAGAAGGTCTATGACAGTGGTATCCATGCTACAGAAGGACTATGACAGTGGTATCCATGCTACAGAAGGACTATGGCAGTGGTATCCATGCTACAGAAGGACTATGACAGTGGTATCCATGCTACAGGAGGACTATGCCAGTGGTATCCATGCTACAGAAGGTCTATGACAGTGGTATCCATGCTACAGAAGGACTATGACAGTGGTATCCATGCTACAGAAGGTCTATGACAGTGGTATCCATGCTACAGAAGGACTATGACAGTGGTATCCATGCTACAGAAGGACTATGACAGTGGTATCCATGCTACAGAAGGACTATGACAGTGGTATCCATGCTACAGAAGGACTATGACAGTGGTATCCATGCTACAGAAGGACTATGACAGTGGTATCCATGCTACAGAAGGTCTATGACAGTGGTATCCATGCTACAGAATGACTATGACAGTGGTATCCATGCTACAGAAGGTCTATGACAGTGGTATCCATGCTACAGAAGGACTATGACAGTGGTATCCATGCTACAGAAGGACTATGATAGTGGTATCCATGCTACAGAAGGACTATGATAGTGGTATCCATGCTACAGAAGGTCTATGACAGTGGTATCCATGCTACAGAAGGTCTATGACAGTGGTATCCATGCTACAGAAGGACTATGACAGTGGTATCCATGCTACAGAAGGTCTATGACAGTGGTATCCATGCTACAGAAGGTCTATGACAGTGGTATCCATGCTACAGAAGGTCTATGACAGTGGTATCCATGCTACAAAAGGTCTATGACAGTGGTATCCATGCTACAGAATGACTATGACAGTGGTATCCATGCTACAGAAGGTCTATGACAGTGGTATCCATGCTACAGAAGGACTATGACAGTGGTATCCATGCTACAGAAGGACTATGACAGTGGTATCCATGCTACAGAAGGACTATGACAGTGGTATCCATGCTACAGAAGGTCTATGACAGTGGTATCCATGCTACAGAAGGACTATGACAGTGGTATCCATGCTACAGAAGGTCTATGACAGTGGTATCCATGCTACAGAAGGACTATGACAGTGGTATCCATGCTACAGAAGGACTATGACAGTGGTATCCATGCTACAGAAGGACTATGACAGTGGTATCCATGCTACAGAAGGACTATGACAGTGGTATCCATGCTACAGAAGAACTATGACAGTGGTATCCATGCTACAGAAGGACTATGACAGTGGTATCCATGCTACAAAAGGTCTATGACAGTGGTATCCATGCTACAGAAGGTCTATGACAGTGGTATCCATGCTACAGAAGGACTATGACAGTGGTATCCATGCTACAGAAGGTCTATGACAGTGGTATCCATGCTACAGAAGGACTATGACAGTGGTATCCATGCTACAGAAGGTCTATGACAGTGGTATCCATGCTACAGAAGGTCTATGACAGTGGTATCCATGCTACAGAAAGTCTATGACAGTGGTATCCATGCTACAGAAGGACTATGACAGTGGTATCCATGCTACAGAAGGTCTATGACAGTGGTATCCATGCTACAGAAGGACTATGACAGTGGTATCCATGCTACAGAAGGTCTATGACAGTGGTATCCATGCTACAGAAGGTCTATGACAGTGGTATCCATGCTACAGAAGGTCTATGACAGTGGTATCCATGCTACAGAAGGACTATGACAGTGGTATCCATGCTACAGAAGGTCTATGACAGTGGTATCCATGCTACAGAAGGTCTATGACAGTGGTATCCATGCTACAGAAGGACTATGACAGTGGTATCCATGCTACAGAAGGACTATGACAGTGGTATCCATGCTACAGAAGGTCTATGACAGTGGTATCCATGCTACAGAAGGTCTATGACAGTGGTATCCATGCTACAGAAGGACTATGACAGTGGTATCCATGCTACAGAAGGACTATGACAGTGGTATCCATGCTACAGAATGACTATGACAGTGGTATCCATGCTACAGAAGGTCTATGACAGTGGTATCCATGCTACAGAAGGACTATGACAGTGGTATCCATGCTACAGAATGACTATGACAGTGGTATCCATGCTACAGAAGGTCTATGACAGTGGTATCCATGCTACATAAGGACTATGACAGTGGTATCCATGCTACAGAAGAACTATGACAGTGGTATCCATGCTACAGAAGGACTATGACAGTGGTATCCATGCTACAAAAGGTCTATGACAGTGGTATCCATGCTACAGAAGGTCTATGACAGTGGTATCCATGCTACAGAAGGACTATGACAGTGGTATCCATGCTACAGAAGGTCTATGACAGTGGTATCCATGCTACAGAAGGACTATGACAGTGGTATCCATGCTACAGAAGGTCTATGACAGTGGTATCCATGCTACAGAAGGTCTATGACAGTGGTATCCATGCTACAGAAAGTCTATGACAGTGGTATCCATGCTACAGAAGGACTATGACAGTGGTATCCATGCTACAGAAGGTCTATGACAGTGGTATCCATGCTACAGAAGGACTATGACAGTGGTATCCATGCTACAGAAGGTCTATGACAGTGGTATCCATGCTACAGAAGGTCTATGACAGTGGTATCCATGCTACAGAAGGTCTATGACAGTGGTATCCATGCTACAGAAGGACTATGACAGTGGTATCCATGCTACAGAAGGACTATGGCAGTGGTATCCATGCTACAGAAGGACTATGACAGTGGTATCCATGCTACAGGAGGACTATGCCAGTGGTATCCATGCTACAGAAGGTCTATGACAGTGGTATCCATGCTACAGAAGGACTATGACAGTGGTATCCATGCTACAGAAGGTCTATGACAGTGGTATCCATGCTACAGAAGGACTATGACAGTGGTATCCATGCTACAGAAGGACTATGACAGTGGTATCCATGCTACAGAAGGACTATGACAGTGGTATCCATGCTACAGAAGGACTATGACAGTGGTATCCATGCTACAGAAGGACTATGATAGTGGTATCCATGCTACAGAAGGTCTATGACAGTGGTATCCATGCTACAGAATGACTATGACAGTGGTATCCATGCTACAGAAGGTCTATGACAGTGGTATCCATGCTACAGAAGGACTATGACAGTGGTATCCATGCTACAGAAGGACTATGATAGTGGTATCCATGCTACAGAAGGACTATGATAGTGGTATCCATGCTACAGAAGGTCTATGACAGTGGTATCCATGCTACAGAAGGTCTATGACAGTGGTATCCATGCTACAGAAGGACTATGACAGTGGTATCCATGCTACAGAAGGTCTATGACAGTGGTATCCATGCTACAGAAGGTCTATGACAGTGGTATCCATGCTACAGAAGGTCTATGACAGTGGTATCCATGCTACAAAAGGTCTATGACAGTGGTATCCATGCTACAGAATGACTATGACAGTGGTATCCATGCTACAGAAGGTCTATGACAGTGGTATCCATGCTACAGAAGGACTATGACAGTGGTATCCATGCTACAGAAGGACTATGACAGTGGTATCCATGCTACAGAAGGACTATGACAGTGGTATCCATGCTACAGAAGGTCTATGACAGTGGTATCCATGCTACAGAAGGACTATGACAGTGGTATCCATGCTACAGAAGGTCTATGACAGTGGTATCCATGCTACAGAAGGACTATGACAGTGGTATCCATGCTACAGAAGGACTATGACAGTGGTATCCATGCTACAGAAGGACTATGACAGTGGTATCCATGCTACAGAAGGACTATGACAGTGGTATCCATGCTACAGAAGAACTATGACAGTGGTATCCATGCTACAGAAGGACTATGACAGTGGTATCCATGCTACAAAAGGTCTATGACAGTGGTATCCATGCTACAGAAGGTCTATGACAGTGGTATCCATGCTACAGAAGGACTATGACAGTGGTATCCATGCTACAGAAGGTCTATGACAGTGGTATCCATGCTACAGAAGGACTATGACAGTGGTATCCATGCTACAGAAGGTCTATGACAGTGGTATCCATGCTACAGAAGGTCTATGACAGTGGTATCCATGCTACAGAAAGTCTATGACAGTGGTATCCATGCTACAGAAGGACTATGACAGTGGTATCCATGCTACAGAAGGTCTATGACAGTGGTATCCATGCTACAGAAGGACTATGACAGTGGTATCCATGCTACAGAAGGTCTATGACAGTGGTATCCATGCTACAGAAGGTCTATGACAGTGGTATCCATGCTACAGAAGGTCTATGACAGTGGTATCCATGCTACAGAAGGACTATGACAGTGGTATCCATGCTACAGAAGGTCTATGACAGTGGTATCCATGCTACAGAAGGTCTATGACAGTGGTATCCATGCTACAGAAGGACTATGACAGTGGTATCCATGCTACAGAAGGACTATGACAGTGGTATCCATGCTACAGAAGGTCTATGACAGTGGTATCCATGCTACAGAAGGTCTATGACAGTGGTATCCATGCTACAGAAGGACTATGACAGTGGTATCCATGCTACAGAAGGACTATGACAGTGGTATCCATGCTACAGAATGACTATGACAGTGGTATCCATGCTACAGAAGGTCTATGACAGTGGTATCCATGCTACAGAAGGACTATGACAGTGGTATCCATGCTACAGAATGACTATGACAGTGGTATCCATGCTACAGAAGGTCTATGACAGTGGTATCCATGCTACATAAGGACTATGACAGTGGTATCCATGCTACAGAAGAACTATGACAGTGGTATCCATGCTACAGAAGGACTATGACAGTGGTATCCATGCTACAAAAGGTCTATGACAGTGGTATCCATGCTACAGAAGGTCTATGACAGTGGTATCCATGCTACAGAAGGACTATGACAGTGGTATCCATGCTACAGAAGGTCTATGACAGTGGTATCCATGCTACAGAAGGACTATGACAGTGGTATCCATGCTACAGAAGGTCTATGACAGTGGTATCCATGCTACAGAAGGTCTATGACAGTGGTATCCATGCTACAGAAAGTCTATGACAGTGGTATCCATGCTACAGAAGGACTATGACAGTGGTATCCATGCTACAGAAGGTCTATGACAGTGGTATCCATGCTACAGAAGGACTATGACAGTGGTATCCATGCTACAGAAGGTCTATGACAGTGGTATCCATGCTACAGAAGGTCTATGACAGTGGTATCCATGCTACAGAAGGTCTATGACAGTGGTATCCATGCTACAGAAGGACTATGACAGTGGTATCCATGCTACAGAAGGTCTATGACAGTGGTATCCATGCTACAGAAGGTCTATGACAGTGGTATCCATGCTACAGAAGGACTATGACAGTGGTATCCATGCTACAGAAGGACTATGACAGTGGTATCCATGCTACAGAAGGTCTATGACAGTGGTATCCATGCTACAGAAGGTCTATGACAGTGGTATCCATGCTACAGAAGGACTATGACAGTGGTATCCATGCTACAGAAGGACTATGACAGTGGTATCCATGCTACAGAATGACTATGACAGTGGTATCCATGCTACAGAAGGTCTATGACAGTGGTATCCATGCTACAGAAGGACTATGACAGTGGTATCCATGCTACAGAATGACTATGACAGTGGTATCCATGCTACAGAAGGTCTATGACAGTGGTATCCATGCTACATAAGGACTATGACAGTGGTATCCATGCTACAGATGGACTATGACAGTGGTATCCATGCTACAGAAGGTCTATGACAGTGGTATCCATGCTACAGAAGGACTATGACAGTGGTATCCATGCTACAGAAGGTCTATGACAGTGGTATCCATGCTACAGAAGGTCTATGACAGTGGTATCCATGCTACAGAAGGACTATGACAGTGGTATCCATGCTACAGAAGGACTATGACAGTGGTATCCATGCTACAGAAGGACTATGACAGTGGTATCCATGCTACAGAGGGACTATGACAGTGGTATCCATGCTACAGAAGGACTATGACAGTGGTATCCATGCTACAGAAGGTCTATGACAGTGGTATCCATGCTACAGAAGGACTATGACAGTGGTATCCATGCTACAGAAGGACTATGACAGTGGTATCCATGCTACAGAAGGTCTATGACAGTGGTATCCATGCTACAGAAGGACTATGACAGTGGTATCCATGCTACAGAAGGTCTATGACAGTGGTATCCATGCTACAGAAGGACTATGACAGTGGTATCCATGCTACAGAAGGACTATGACAGTGGTATCCATGCTACAGAAGGTCTATGACAGTGGTATCCATGCTACAGAAGGTCTATGACAGTGGTATCCATGCTACAGAATGACTATGTCAGTGGTATCCATGCTACAGAAGGTCTATGACAGTGGTATCCATGCTACAGAAGGACTATGACAGTGGTATCCATGCTACAGAAGGACTATGATAGTGGTATCCATGCTACAGAAGGACTATGATAGTGGTATCCATGCTACAGAAGGTCTATGACAGTGGTATCCATGCTACAGAAGGTCTATGACAGTGGTATCCATGCTACAGAAGGACTATGACAGTGGTATCCATGCTACAGAAGGTCTATGACAGTGGTATCCATGCTACAGAAGGTCTATGACAGTGGTATCCATGCTACAGAAGGTCTATGACAGTGGTATCCATGCTACAGAAGGTCTATGACAGTGGTATCCATGCTACAGAATGACTATGACAGTGGTATCCATGCTACAGAAGGTCTATGACAGTGGTATCCATGCTACAGAATGACTATGACAGTGGTATCCATGCTACAGAAGGACTATGACAGTGGTATCCATGCTACAGAAGGACTATGACAGTGGTATCCATGCTACAGAAGGTCTATGACAGTGGTATCCATGCTACAGAAGGACTATGACAGTGGTATCCATGCTACAGAAGGTCTATGACAGTGGTATCCATGCTACAGAAGGACTATGACAGTGGTATCCATGCTACAGAAGGACTATGACAGTGGTATCCATGCTACAGAAGGACTATGACAGTGGTATCCATGCTACAGAAGGACTATGACAGTGGTATCCATGCTACAGAAGGACTATGATAGTGGTATCCATGCTACAGAAGGTCTATGACAGTGGTATCCATGCTACAGAATGACTATGACAGTGGTATCCATGCTACAGAAGGTCTATGACAGTGGTATCCATGCTACAGAAGGACTATGACAGTGGTATCCATGCTACAGAAGGACTATGATAGTGGTATCCATGCTACAGAAGGACTATGATAGTGGTATCCATGCTACAGAAGGTCTATGACAGTGGTATCCATGCTACAGAAGGTCTATGACAGTGGTATCCATGCTACAGAAGGACTATGACAGTGGTATCCATGCTACAGAAGGTCTATGACAGTGGTATCCATGCTACAGAAGGTCTATGACAGTGGTATCCATGCTACAGAAGGTCTATGACAGTGGTATCCATGCTACAGAAGGTCTATGACAGTGGTATCCATGCTACAGAATGACTATGACAGTGGTATCCATGCTACAGAAGGTCTATGACAGTGGTATCCATGCTACAGAAGGACTATGACAGTGGTATCCATGCTACAGAAGGACTATGACAGTGGTATCCATGCTACAGAAGGACTATGACAGTGGTATCCATGCTACAGAAGGTCTATGACAGTGGTATCCATACTACAGAAGGACTATGACAGTGGTATCCATGCTAGAGAAGGTCTATGACAGTGGTATCCATGCTACAGAAGGTCTATGACAGTGGTATCCATGCTACAGAAGGACTATGACAGTGGTATCCATGCTACAGAAGGACTATGACAGTGGTATCCATGCTACAGAAGGACTATGACAGTGGTATCCATGCTACAGAAGGTCTATGACAGTGGTATCCATGCTACATAAGGACTATGACAGTGGTATCCATTCTACAGAAGGTCTATGACAGTGGTATCCATGCTACAGAAGGACTATGACAGTGGTATCCATGCTACAGAAGGTCTATGACAGTGGTATCCATGCTACAGAAGGACTATGACAGTGGTATCCATGCTACAGAAGGACTATGACAGTGGTATTCATGCTACAGAAGGTCTATGACAGTGGTATCCATGCTACAGAAGGTCTATGACAGTGGTATCCATGCTACAGAAGGACTATGATAGTGGTATCCATGCTACAGAAGGTCTATGACAGTGGTATCCATGCTACAGACGGACTATGACAGTGGTATCCATGCTACAGAAGGTCTATGACAGTGGTATCCATGCTACAGAAGGACTATGACAGTGGTATCCATGCTACAGAAGGACTATGACAGTGGTATCCATGCTACAGAAGGTCTATGACAGTGGTATCCATGCTACAGAAGGACTATGACAGTGGTATCCATGCTACAGAAGGTCTATGACAGTGGTATCCATGCTACAGAAGGACTAGGACAGTGGTATCCATGCTACAGAAGGACTATGACAGTGGTATCCATGCTACAGAAGGACTATGACAGTGGTATCCATGCTACAGAAGGACTATGACAGTGGTATCCATGCTACAGAAGGACTATGACAGTGGTATCCATGCTACAGAAGGTCTATGACAGTGGTATCCATGCTACAGAAGGACTATGACAGTGGTATCCATGCTACAGAAGGTCTATGACAGTGGTATCCATGCTACAGAAGGACTATGGCAGTGGTATCCATGCTACAGAAGGTCTATGACAGTGGTATCCATGCTACAGAAGGTCTATGACAGTGGTATCCATGCTACAGAAGGTCTATGACAGTGGTATCCATGCTACAGAAGGACTATGACAGTGGTATCCATGCTACAGAAGGACTATGACAGTGGTATCCATGCTACAGAAGGACTATGACAGTGGTATCCATGCTACAGAAGGACTATGACAGTGGTATCCATGCTACAGAAGGACTATGACAGTGGTATCCATGCTACAGAAGGACTATGACAGTGGTATCCATGCTACAAAAGGTCTATGACAGTGGTATCCATGCTACAGAAGGTCTATGACAGTGGTATCCATGCTACAGAAGGACTATGACAGTGGTATCCATGCTACAGAAGGTCTATGACAGTGGTATCCATGCTACAGAAGGACTATGACAGTGGTATCCATGCTACAGAAGGTCTATGACAGTGGTATCCATGCTACAGAAGGTCTATGACAGTGGTATCCATGCTACAGAAAGTCTATGACAGTGGTATCCATGCTACAGAAGGACTATGACAGTGGTATCCATGCTACAGAAGGTCTATGACAGTGGTATCCATGCTACAGAAGGACTATGACAGTGGTATCCATGCTACAGAAGGTCTATGACAGTGGTATCCATGCTACAGAAGGTCTATGACAGTGGTATCCATGCTACAGAAGGTCTATGACAGTGGTATCCATGCTACAGAAGGACTATGACAGTGGTATCCATGCTACAGAAGGTCTATGACAGTGGTATCCATGCTACAGAAGGTCTATGACAGTGGTATCCATGCTACAGAAGGACTATGACAGTGGTATCCATGCTACAGAAGGACTATGACAGTGGTATCCATGCTACAGAAGGTCTATGACAGTGGTATCCATGCTACAGAAGGTCTATGACAGTGGTATCCATGCTACAGAAGGACTATGACAGTGGTATCCATGCTACAGAAGGACTATGACAGTGGTATCCATGCTACAGAATGACTATGACAGTGGTATCCATGCTACAGAAGGTCTATGACAGTGGTATCCATGCTACAGAAGGACTATGACAGTGGTATCCATGCTACAGAATGACTATGACAGTGGTATCCATGCTACAGAAGGTCTATGACAGTGGTATCCATGCTACATAAGGACTATGACAGTGGTATCCATGCTACAGAAGGACTATGACAGTGGTATCCATGCTACAGAAGGTCTATGACAGTGGTATCCATGCTACAGAAGGACTATGACAGTGGTATCCATGCTACAGAAGCTCTATGACAGTGGTATCCATGCTACAGAAGGTCTATGACAGTGGTATCCATGCTACAGAAGGACTATGACAGTGGTATCCATGCTACAGAAGGACTATGACAGTGGTATCCATGCTACAGAAGGACTATGACAGTGGTATCCATGCTACAGAGGGACTATGACAGTGGTATCCATGCTACAGAAGGACTATGACAGTGGTATCCATGCTACAGAAGGTCTATGACAGTGGTATCCATGCTACAGAAGGACTATGACAGTGGTATCCATGCTACAGAAGGACTATGACAGTGGTATCCATGCTACAGAAGGTCTATGACAGTGGTATCCATGCTACAGAAGGACTATGACAGTGGTATCCATGCTACAGAAGGTCTATGACAGTGGTATCCATGCTACAGAAGGACTATGACAGTGGTATCCATGCTACAGAAGGACTATGACAGTGGTATCCATGCTACAGAAGGTCTATGACAGTGGTATCCATGCTACAGAAGGTCTATGACAGTGGTATCCATGCTACAGAAGGACTATGACAGTGGTATCCATGCTACAGAAGGACTATGACAGTGGTATCCATGCTACAGAAGGTCTATGACAGTGGTATCCATGCTACAGAAGGACTATGACAGTGGTATCCATGCTACAGAAGGACTATGACAGTGGTATCCATGCTACAGAATGACTATGACAGTGGTATCCATGCTACAGAAGGACTATGACAGTGGTATCCATGCTACAGAAGGACTATGACAGTGGTATCCATGCTACAGAAGGTCTATGACAGTGGTATCCATGCTACAGAAGGTCTATGACAGTGGTATCCATGCTACAGAAGGACTATGACAGTGGTATCCATGCTACAGAAGGACTATGACAGTGGTATCCATGCTACAGAAGGTCTATGACAGTGGTATCCATGCTACAGAAGGTCTATGACAGTGGTATCCATGCTACAGAAGGTCTATGACAGTGGTATCCATGCTACAGAAGGTCTATGACAGTGGTATCCATGCTACAGAAGGTCTATGACAGTGGTATCCATGCTACAGAAGGACTATGACAGTGGTATCCATGCTACAGAAGGTCTATGACAGTGGTATCCATGCTACAGAAGGACTATGACAGTGGTATCCATGCTACAGAAGGTCTATGACAGTGGTATCCATGCTACAGAAGGTCTATGACAGTGGTATCCATGCTACAGAAGGACTATGACAGTGGTATCCATGCTACAGAAGGACTATGACAGTGGTATCCATGCTACAGAAGGTCTATGACAGTGGTATCCATGCTACAGAAGGTCTATGACAGTGGTATCCATGCTACAGAAGGACTATGACAGTGGTATCCATGCTACAGAAGGACTATGACAGTGGTATCCATGCTACAGAAGGTCTATGACAGTGGTATCCATGCTACAGAAGGTCTATGACAGTGGTATCCATGCTACAGAAGGTCTATGACAGTGGTATCCATGCTACAGAAGGTCTATGACAGTGGTATCCATGCTACAGAAGGTCTATGACAGTGGTATCCATGCTACAGAAGGACTATGACAGTGGTATCCATGCTACAGAAGGTCTATGACAGTGGTATCCATGCTACAGAAGGACTATGACAGTGGTATCCATGCTACAGAAGGTCTATGACAGTGGTATCCATGCTACAGAAGGTCTATGACAGTGGTATCCATGCTACAGAAGGTCTATGACAGTGGTATGCATGCTACAGAAGGACTATGACAGTGGTATCCATGCTACAGAAGGTCTATGACAGTGGTATCCATGCTACAGAATGACTATGACAGTGGTATCCATGCTACAGAAGGACTATGACAGTGGTATCCATGCTACAGAAGGTCTATGACAGTGGTATCCATGCTACAGAAGGACTATGACAGTGGTATCCATGCTACAGAAGGACTATGACAGTGGTATCCATGCTACAGAAGGTCTATGACAGTGGTATCCATGCTACAGAAGGTCTATGACAGTGGTATCCATGCTACAGAAGGACTATGACAGTGGTATCCATGCTACAGAAGGTCTATGACAGTGGTATCCATGCTACAGAAGGACTATGACAGTGGTATCCATGCTACAGAAGGTCTATGACAGTGGTATCCATGCTACAGAAGGACTATGACAGTGGTATCCATGCTACAGAAGGACTATGACAGTGGTATCCATGCTACAGAAGGACTATGACAGTGGTATCCATGCTACAGAAGGTCTATGACAGTGGTATCCATGCTACAGAAGGACTATGACAGTGGTATCCATGCTACAGAAGGTCTATGACAGTGGTATCCATGCTACAGAAGGACTATGACAGTGGTATCCATGCTACAGAAGGACTATGACAGTGGTATCCATGCTACAGAAGGACTATGACAGTGGTATCCATGCTACAGAAGGTCTATGACAGTGGTATCCATGCTACAGAAGGTCTATGACAGTGGTATCCATGCTACAGAAGGACTATGACAGTGGT